>NC_137458.1:292177280-292642693 GCF_964235325.1 Thermobia domestica | reverse complement strand
ACACAGGAGGACCTTCTGGTGCAATGCTGGTTTCGGCTGTTTTGGAACCGGTTCATAGGATGCTAACCAATGATGACGGCGGCTTCCTCAGACGAGATAGCAAAGAAACACAGGTGTCCACTCGCGTTGCCTTCTGGCCGAGTCAAATCATGTGGGACCCATCGACCCAACTTGCACTGCTTCCCAAGTTGATGGAGATGGTGCCGAATGGTTTCTCAACTCATACTGAAGTGCAGTTCCAGTTCCTCACATGTCTGGCCACTGTTCGCTTCAATTGCATCTTCGCACTGTTCGCATCTTCATTTTGTACATGTGTTGGTCTTCCGGCACGTGGTGCGTCTTCGAGTGTTTCATCGCCGTCCTTAAACTTTTAAACCACCGCTGCACTGTCCGCGTACTCACGACCCCCTCACCAAAGGCCTGGCATATCTTCTGCCCCAAGGCAGCGAGGTTGGACCCCAGTTTGAACTCGTACAGTATACACGCCCTTATGACGCTCTGTGGAGGTCCCATGTTCATTTTGTCCTTACGCAAGTTCACCGTGTAAGTGAACTGCCACAACCAGCTAGTATGTTGGATATATCCACACCAACAACTGACCTTCGCCTTATCTCCATTCGCATTCAACTCACGGTGTGAGGGCCAATTGAACACAGACCTCCACAAAAAAGCTATAGAACTTTCTTGGTTACCTTTATATATAACCTGACTATTATTAGTTGTTTTATAATAACTAACCAAACGTTGGAAGACATGAACCATATATTTGTAAGAAGAGAATTGTGAAGCACCTCAGTTGAATATAACCGAAGCCCTAAAGCGAACAACAACCCTTTGAGAGCTGTCATAGAAATCCACTTTCGTGCATAAAAATACGTATCATTATAGAAAGATACTGTAAACAAGTATACAGTAGATTCAACTCACCATTCTCAGCTTGTCCATGCAGCAAGTCAAGACACATTTCGCTAACATCTGCTGACCCAGAGGAACCAAGTACATGAACAACCACTCGACACAATTGTTCGTCCAACAGCTCCTGGCCGGGATCTGCAAAGTAAATATAAAAGAGTTGCTTGCAGGTAATGTAACAGTATAAACTATAAATCAATAGGTTCAGAGTTTACTTTGAGTTATTCAATTCCAAAATATATAATTACAGTTAACTTGGCTATTATCAGGGTTTATTCCGGACGAAAGAAATCGTTCTTTACTACTGTCTTAGGCTGATAACATGTAAAATATCTAGTTTAACATTTAGTAACGTTCTGCATCAACATCAATTCTCAAGTCTCTTTCCTACTTTCACAATATTATAGTAACTTTTTTTTTTTTTTTTTTTTTTAAGCTAGTGGCACCTACCCTTGAAAAAGCAATTGAAGGGAAACCATAAAACACATGCTCACAAATAACCTGGATTTTCTTTATAGACCTGTACAATTAGAGGTCTTTTGATTCGCGATCGAGTACGAGTTCGGAAACGTCGATTTTTCACTGACAGCATTGTCAAGACTTACATAAGGAAAGGTATTTAGTGCATGGAAATTTAATTCTTTTAAAGGTTTGACCACGGTTAGTACACACATTGGTCCTAAGTGATATTTTGCCGACATGATCTTCGACAAAACTTTTCCACGACTTTAGTATCTAAAGGAAGTATTATTCTACTTAGGCTTGGTAACGGCTTCATCTAATACACGAAAGAGCCCAAGTATGGTCGTATTATTCTTCCAACGAAAAAATACCCACTTGAAAGCAGATATAATAGTGACATTTCAAATCTTGTTGCTGTAAATTCACACTTAAGTCTATTTTACTATTTAATCCCCCTTATAATGTATTACGTCACTTCTAAGCATGTGATTCTTGTAAGAAGTAACTTTTACAAAGGATTTAGGTAAAGTTGATTTTATTATGCTGCAAGTGCTTAAATAAAATGCTTTTATGGTTAAAAGTATTTACTCGAGACATTAATGGTTTAATACATAAGTGAAAAATTCTGAATAGGTCTTTAGAATATAAATAACTTAAAACATTTTATACCACATGTCTTGTGTCTAAGAGACTTGACTGATAGAAAGAAACGAAATTTTTCGAAAACTTACCGGCGTCTGTCAGAAGGCCAAGAATCAACATAACGTGTGTTGCTACTTCCTCATCGTCGCCATCAGTTTCCAGGAATGAACACAATAGTTTCATGACTCCGAGTCTCAATGCCTGTTCCAACGAAGCAAAAATTACAATTAATTTCACAATACTAAATGTCTTGTTGTGAAATAACGAAATTTCACTTTTGAGGACCTTTTTTTTTTTTTAATTATTATCATTTGGACATTTCAATCAATATTATTGGGCTGCTTTAAATAATAAAACAGTATAAGTTTGCATAGAGTTTGCCATACATTATTCCGTATAACAAGACTGGGTTCTACAAAAATCCAACTCGAGATCACGCGCACACTAAAAAGGGTTCTAAAGTCAATAAAATACGATGTAAAAAAAACTTACGTTCAAGTTTCCCCAAGGAACAATGCGTAGAAAACAAAGCCTTTACTATTCTTGGTAGGTGGTTCGTATTCCACATTCAATTGTAGGTCCACGTGTCATTTAGCTTCGTGTATCGAAAGGGACGAACTTCAAACAAACATTTCAAACAATGAAATTCATGATACACTGAAGTATCATTTACTTAAGAGTCAACCATCTTTCTGAGTACAGAGACTATACGAGAAGTGTGGTCTATATAATTAAAGTGCTATCCAAACTACGTGTACTTTCAGCAGGATTCGAGGCCGTGTCTTTCACACGAAAATCATAAACAGTAACCATTTACCTAAGAGATTAATTTTAGTATTGAAAAAAGTGCTGTATTCTTGTAGTTCAATAAAAACCATACACAGTTCAACTACAAACTAAGCTTATCTGCTAGAAGAATTAGATTTAAAGAATGTGTTCTGGTAAGGAGATGAGCAGCTAAACTTTGAGGGTTTTAAAATGTTCTCTGCGCACCAGTTACATAATATTAAGAACTTATCTATTATTCCGAAGACAATGAATAAGGGACTACTGACCTTTTGTTGCGCTTGTTCTTGATCCACCAAGAGGTTTAAAAGAAATCCTGCGGACATATTTCTCATTTGCCTTCCTGTATCCCCTGTCATTTCTTTAGAATGCTCCAAAACCTTTATTAATAATGGAAGACTGCCATGTTCGATTACCTTTTTCCGAGCCTTCCCTGCAAAAAACAAAGAAAAGAAGAGTGTTCATGTCATTTTCTATTTCAACAAAATAGGCTTTCAGTATTACAGAAAATGATCTACATTTTGTGAAAAGTAAAGCAAATTAGTTTTCAATTTATTAACGTGATTTCGTAGCACACTTAGCGTAAAACGAAATAACAGAATAATCTTATTTTCAAATCAAATGTATAATATAACCATGTATTTATAATTCATGTATCTCTGTAACAAACAACCACGTTTTGAATACACAGGGTTCTTCTTTAGGGTTTTTGAAAGAATAAAGGACAAAAATGAACTGGAATTAAAATCAAAATTAATAAAAAGAACTTTCTCGCTCCCACATCTTATATCAAATCATGTAGTGCTTCAGTTATTATAAAATCATTTACTTAGAAACTAAGAATATATATATATATATATATATATATATATATATAAAAATACGTGTTTTCGGAAAACTTTGTCCGAAGAATATTCATCCCCATGAGTAAACTACTCTTTGTGATTTTTTTTTTCATAAAAGATGACATATGCCATATTGTTTAGTTGTTAGATTTGATTTCAGTTTAGCGTCTCTTTAAGTAGTAAGGCTGTATGAGACGTGAACCTACAGCTCAATGTGGGATCCGAACCACATGAGATCACGCCGGGAATCGAATCCGCGTCTCCTCCGCCAAAGGCGCGTACGCTAACCGCTTAGCCAGGAGGGAGCTCTGTCTGTTAGAGAATGAAATATGAATAAAGTCTACTGAACAGGTTTTGAGAAAACTCAAAAAAACTCAAGAGTAAACTAACTTCTGCGAATTTTGTAATGAGAAATGACTTACACCATATTGAAGGAATGACCAAATACAAACGAGTTGTTTTCAAAAACGTCTGAACAAGTTTACTTGAAGAATAATCTACGCATTGTGGATTTATATCTTGTATTATATTGTGAGGATGCTAATGAAATCTTTATCTGCGAGATATGAACAAAATCGAATGAGTCATTTTCGAAAAATAGTTTGAATGAGATTCTCGCCAAAAGTAAACTATTCCTTCTTGATAATATCTACACCAATACTCCGTCCTGTTTTCCACCTACTGACTTAATTGTTTGTACTGCGTTACATGCTTCATCACTATGTACTTTGTTGATTAATAGATGCCATGACTATGAAGGACTTTTCTATTAGTTCGAAATGATTATAGAATATAATGTACAGTTATCAATTTATTTGTAAAATCACCAAAAGTCTACCATTTTAATGCATTTTAATTTTCACAAAACGTATGTGACAATGAGTTCACTGATAGTTTTCTTCTTTTCAGGGAAAAAGGAAGACTACACTTAAGGTCGAAATGAAGTAAATTGGTATGCCTTTTATTCTCTTTTAAGAACAGGAAAACTATACAGAACAATTTATGATGCGTTACAGGTGTTCGCCATTTTCCCTTTTGAAACAGTTTTTCCATATCCACTGACATTGAACTAGGTGGATAATTTTTGTAGTGTACTGACTCCAGTGTTGGGAAAATTTCGGTGCTGTAACAGTATCATATTTTATTCTTTGCAACAACTTATGAAGCGGTCCCACTGTTTGTCTAGTCTACTTTTACCCACTTTAATTTAGGGTCCTTGGTCCTTATGGCAAAGGGTTCGTATACTTGTCATTCTATAAGCTAATAAGTTTTCTGCAAAATGTTAGTTTGTTTCATGGAATGCTTAGATTTACTTAGATTATGATAGTCCTGAAATCGCTTAGTTCTTATCCTTAGAGCCCCTGATATGTTCTTTTATTCTAGTTTCCATGTTTCTCTTCGCCATACTTATGTAGGTTTGGTTACAAGTACATTTTACTTCGTAAATGTCAGAGTATTTTGTCTATATAGCAACTTTTGTACTTTGTTAAAGATTTTTCAATATTTTTGGTGATTTGAATGTTATCCTAAAACTATATATTTGTGCAACTTTCTGCATTCTTTGTCAAAGTGGGGATGGAGGAGACCCATTTTTCTGTTTTTCTCTTTTTTTTTATTATTGTTATGGAGTTTTTGCCCCATGACGAAGAAAACCATCGAAATTAAAATACAAGAACACATTAAGGGCACTAAAGACAAGAACGAAGCGGTTACAGGACTATCAAAATTCCTAGGCAAACCTAAATAATATATTCTTAAAAAAAACTTTCAGTAAACTACCTACTTCTATAGTAAGTTTAAAATTTGGTTCGAACAAGTTGAAAGATATGGTTCTTAGGCAAATGCATACATCTGGATGAACGGATAGATATCCAAAAACCATTCCCCCCCCCTTCCCCAAGAATCACCATACTTTCGTCTCTCTTATCGTAGCCAGAAAGTAAAAAGAAAACCTGCGAAAATGTAGGAGGCGTTCTAACAACTAGGAATTTATATAACATGGGAGTATCTTAGAGAAATGTGAACAGGAAGTCTCACGATGAATTTACTACCGTCAAAATATGTACATAACGATCCATCGAGATTTTCCTTTAACCTCTTAACGTATAGATTTTCAACCGAAAGTTATTCAATATTTAATGTAATTTTTTAATTATTTTATTACAATATTCGCATAAGAACATTATAAATGGTGGTGATAGTATTCATTGTTGATAACTCAACAATGAGATGAGTAAATGATTTCTTCAGCAGCACTATCTGGTGTAAACATAAAGAAACATTAAAAAACGTGTATATTCAACCTTTTAAAAAGAGAACGGGTCAACGGAAGCGAGAACGAGTATACTCGTCGTTTTAAGTTTTCGATAACAATAAAAAAAGACTATTATACTCTTCCTTTTACGTTAAGTGGTTGAGTTTTCATTTTAATTCCACTTTCTTTTTTCTCCTTTTTATTTAAGCACCTGAGATTCAGTTTTTTTTCTTTCTTTTAGTTTAACGTCCTACAGTTATGGCTTTTGGGCTAAAGGAGACAAAGAATTAATAACCGTGCAAGACTGTGATTTTTTTTAAAGTTTTCCTACCGGGAATCGCGCCCAGGACCACGTACATCAAACACATGCGCTAGCCACTAGACCAGCTTGGAAAGGGCGTAGGTTCGAAACGAAACGTTGTTACTGGTTATAGAAATGCATGAAAGGGAAGTGCAAAGACTCTTACACATGTGATTACGAAATATCTCGTAGGTAACAACAATTATTCTAATCTCTAAAAACAATGACTTCACATCTATTAGTATTTCGTCCATTTCTGTAGTCTCTGTCGAAGCAATTCTATTACGACAAAATTAAGTAAATCAACCACAGCCACAAGAGAAAAAATACCAGCATATATACATAGAAGTTCAAAAGCAAAATGGAGCCTCATTCTATGTTGGAACGTAAACGGACAGGATTGATGGATGCAACCAGTCATATACTGCTTCCTTTTGTCAAAATAACAGACATCAATAAATAAGATAACTGAGTAACATAAGCAGGATTTTAGGTAGCTCTAACTTCTACTAGAGTAAAATGCAAAAGACGAAAAATTAGAAAGAATTTTGCTTTTGCAAAACGGGATGCTAATTATTTTCTTCCTCTCTTTCAATAAAACTAAGAAATTAATAATAGTACCAGTACTGTTACTAGCAATCAGATGGTAAGGGAACTCCTTAGCAAACAACATGCACAATATACGTGAAAAGCCGATCAAGCACGATCTTGATCAAGCCCGACTACAAAAATACCAGAATAATAATAATAATAATAATAATAATAATAATAATAGCAACATTACATTTGTTGAAGAGTGATTTTCATTTATTTATTTATATATTTTCGCAAAAATAGTACGGATTTCAGAGTTTCGGTTTGATGCTTGTCATCTACATAAATGTTTCAGAGAAACCATGTTCAGATCACATTTATTACCACTACATGTAGTTCATTCAATGAAAATTTACTCTTAGCAAGAACATAAATATACAGAGTGAATAAAAAATCCAGGGCCATTGAGACAATCCGTTATAAGTAAAGATAGGAAAAAATGGAAAAATGGGGAAAAATGTTGGAAACATGTGGTTTTCGAACCAAAATGGATTTTTTTCGAATACATTAACTGTTGGGGTTCCAAATTGGCAAGGCACCCTATGCTAAACGGAAAAGCAACGTTGCCAATTCAGCAGGCTGTTCCTTTCGGCACTCACCGTATCAATAATACAGCATTGTTGGGAACCGGAATCGAGGTGTTCTAGATTCCCTCATACAACAATGTACACGTTTCCCATGCCAGTTTTGCATACCCTTACGTTTCTTCGTGTCATTTTTTCATATCCTTACCTTCCTCGTGTCATTTTTGCATACCCTTACGTTCTTCGTGTCATTTTTGCATACCCTTACGTTCCTCATGTCATTTTTGCATACTTTTTACGTTCCTTGTGTCATTTTTGCATACCTCTACGTTCCTCGTATCATTTTTCCGTGCCCTTACGTCCTGCTGAAACAGCCTGCTGAACTGGAAACGTTGCATTTTCATTTAACATAGACATTTTTCTAGTGTGAAGCTCAATGGCTGATGGGAATAGAAAAATTCCATTTTAGATTGAAAACCATATATTTCCAGCAACCTTGTTCTCTTTCCATTTTTTGATATCTTTACTCAGAACGGAGTTGGTCTATAGCCCCGAAGTTTCAATACACCCGGTAGGTAAAATTTTAAAATAGATTTTTAAAGAAAACCAACATAAAATTATAAAAATAATAAACAAAACATATAATTAATAAAATAGAAGGCAAAGGAAAACAAATTAGGATCAATTTGAATAACAAACTTAGAGAATAAATATACTTTATGGGTAATCCTTTGCACATTACTGAAATATGCATTTTTCCTCTTGGATGAGGTTGGGTTGATTGAGTTTAACGTCCCTTTCAGCAGCAAGGCTGTATGAGACGTGGACCTACTGATTAACGTGGAATCCGAACCACATGAGCTTCCGCCGGGAATCGAACCCGGGTTTCCCACGCCAAAGGCGCGTACGGTAACCGCTTAGCCACGAAGGAGCTCTCCTCTTGGATGAGGTACGTAACTTCCTTTACGCTGGTATGCACCGCCATTTCACGATTCCTTGTGTTCGTAAGAAAGAGTGTTACAATCAAAGCCGGATTTAAGATTGATGAGGCCCTTTGTATCTCCAGCCAGTTCATGCAGCACGTAAAGACCGTACATACAAAAATGAGCAAACGAATGATATTTTACGTAGCAGACTAACGGAAAGGGACTCCATTGGTTACATCATAAGAGCCTACACAACACAAATTACTATTGCTATACGTAGGTTTTATTTTACTTAATTTTTTTTACCTTATATATTAGAAATGTACATCCAGTTCTTTTTTTCTTTAATTTTTTCGGGTCCCCAAGTTATAGCTTGTTAAGCTTATACGTAAATCCGGCACTGGTTACAATTTTCCCACGTTTTCGGGCGGCCCTAGCTCCGAAACTATGCACTTTTTCTTACACGTCCATATGAATTTTCTTTCTTATTTCGATGATGTAAGGAATCACTTCTTACAGCTTGTCGGTATAGCCCATATATATATATATATAGGATGTTTTAAAAATGACATCCACGGATAACAGAGCGACATTCTTCAGTTCAAAATATGGCGAAAATGTTACAGGCTTTCCAATGCTTTAAAAAAAATACAGGAAATCACGACGAAAACATATAGGAGGTTTTGTGAAGCCCTGAAAAAGGAACATTTCAATTATCCAATAAGTAGAAATAATAATAAAAATCACATGGAAATTACAACAATTGTTACATGAACATACATTCGACTCTAAATATAACTAAGTGGGTAATTATCTCGTTGCAAAACTTCATACGAGTTTCTTAGTGTTTTCGTACGTAGCTCACCAGTAGTAATAACGATCATAAGGAAAGTGTAAGGATCTGCATCAGAAAATCAGTGTTTGTAAGTATACGTCTCTCAGAAATTGTTTAATCCTTCTGTACGGATTATTTTCATGACTTGCTTTATCTTGTGCTGGCAGGAAAGTATTTACGAAGCCCTGGAAGTTGTGCCGCGATACGTTTGCACACAGGAGACAAAAGTTAACCATCGGCTCGGAACATGACACAGAAAGAAATGGCTTTCTAACACCAATACTGATTGAACAAGAGCATAGTCCTTTCGTTGAGCCGCAGATATTCTGATCCACTGAAATACATCCACACAAAAATCCTCAACATCCCACGACAATGATTTTACTCCATCATGAAACTCATTAGGAACTGTGTGCAAAGTATAGGAACCAATATCCAGAAGCTTTGGTATTCCTTGGTCTTGGCACCAATCATTTAACATTCGCCGAAGAGAGACGTTCACATTAGGTCTATTACTTTCCAGCATGAGGAACTTGTCATGAGGCAGTTTAGATAGTTTTAGCAATAGCTTGAAAAAGATTTGAAGATGTAGCGTGTCCCAAAACTGCACTCCAGGTAATGAGTAACAACACAATTGATTGAAGAAGAAAAATATCGAATGTGAATATCAAACTGTTTCATCTACAGCAAGACTGAAGAAGTTACCAGAAGTTTTAACATCATACAACCATTTATCATGTAAATAGGGGCCAAGTCCATGCGATACTGAGTATGACAACTTAGTCTTATGAAGCTGAAAATCCTTATTTTCACAAGTGGAAGTAGCAATGCCACAAAAATAAAGGAGGTTCCGTTAAAATAGAAATATAGTAGTTTATAGGAAGAGACGCAAATATATAGGAAAAACAGGAAATACAGAAGCACTGGAAAGCCTGATGTTATACAATGGTATACCCTCCGGGGCCTCCTTCAGCCGCTATGAGGAATCAAAATTTCACTATGTGGCAACGTCGCTGATTAATTTGGAATCATTAGCATTGCTCTACGAATCTATTAAACAGTTACATCGATTGTTACACTACTACGTGGTGTCACTGTCAATGTCTGTCAACTTTAAATGCCATCTGGAAAGAATCGATTTGACTATTTGATGATGGTTTGGTAGATCTTCTCCATAGTTCTTCATATGCGATATTGCCACATAGTGCAATTCGCGTTTCCAGACGAGGATCCAAAAGATATATATATTTATATATCGCTTTATTTTGACTTATAGAATCGTGCTCTGTAGTCCGTGGGCGCCATTTTTAGAACACCCGATATATCTGGAATTTATAAAAATAATGATTTATTTCGTGGGACATACTAAATGACAGGGTTCCCACTCTCTTACCCCCCCCCCCTCCAAAAATCCAGACATTTCCAGGACAAATCACCAATTTTCCAGGACATCGACACAGGAAGGTGTAACAGGACTGCAATGAAATTGAAAGTACCGTAGTTTTTGCAGTGAATATTAATGTAAGTACAGTATTAATACACAATAATTCAATACACACGGGACAGGACGTTTGGGCGCCACCATTTGGGCACGGACGTTTCGGCGCTGCCGTTTGGGCGCGAAGCCGTTTAGGCGCCAGACGTTTGGACGCGAGGTACATAGTAAAAATCACAATTTACGAAATATAAAATAAGCTAGGCACTGAAAACTAAGCGCGAATCAAGATATATACATTTCCTACACTTCTATCTTTATCTCACCTCATTTATCTATCTATTTTCTATCTCTATCTTATTTATTCATCTAAATTAAATACAGACGTGTGCCAATTATTAGACTAAATGTCAATTCTTCAGGATTTTCGATGAATTTTTGTTTTTTCTCCATTTGTATTGTGTACAGTTCATATCTTTTAAACCTAAAGTATGTTCTGGACTTTATATATACCTTGTCAATAGAAAATAATGACCCTTTTTATTCCTTACTGTCAACAGTGGTAAGAAACTGGCGACAATGATAAACAACTGCATCATTGTATACTTATATTAGCACATGTTGGCTCTTTCTTTATACGTCGTATTAAATTTGCTTTCAATGTTATTATGTTTTTAATATTCCAAATAATAGTTTAATGTGTATTAGGTGCAAAACACATGCATTTTTGCTTTCTTAAGTGTTATTTTTAGATGAAGATCTGTGGGGAAAAAGTATTGAAATTTCTTTCGTTCTGTATTTTGAGCTTTAGAGAAAGTGACAATTATAAGCAAAACCAAAGACGTATCACCACGTAAAATTGCATTAAATGAATGTCTTATGCAAGAAAAACGTTACATAAACACGAAATAGCTAGAAAACTGTCTATTTCTCAAAACACAGTCAGTCGAATAAGTCGGGCTTTGAAGCTCGGTGCATCATATACACAAAACCGTTCAGGCAAATGTTGACATAAACCGAAAATCAGTCCTCGTGTTCAAAGGAAACTACTACAGATGGCCAAATCGAATAGAAGAGCTACAAGCAAGAATTTGTTAAATCAGTAAAAGGCCTACGGATGTGACATATCTTCATCTACAGCGAGAAGACAATTATGTGCAGCGGGCTTACCAGCGCGAAGGCCCTGCACAAAGGCGAAATTAACCCCAGCAATAGCAAAGAACAGGTTGGAATGGGCAAAGGAAATGCAAAATAGATTCAAGGATGACTGGAGCAAGGTACAGTACCAAACTTTACATATTTATCCTGTATATTTTATCAATTGGTGCATCTTTGGGAGGTTGTAGTACCCTTGAATATTTTTTTAACTTTATTGTACAAGGGTTTACGGGAGGAGTTGCTCCTCCGAATATGATGTTTGGTTTATGATATTGTAATAAAATTTAAAATCAATACACTGATATACATTATACTATTTCCAGGCATGTTTCTCTGATGAATAAATATTTTCCATAAGTGAGGAAAGTACCCAATATGTTCGCAGGACGTCAAATGAAACATTTTCCCCAAACTGTGTTTCCCAAATAGTAAAGCACTCAACGTCATTCATGGTCTAGAGCTGTATGTCAGTGTATGCTGCTGATAGACTGTATCTCGTGAAAGGAATGATGAATCAAAATCAATATCTAAAGATGCTAGAACCACAAATGATGGAATGGTTTCCGGATGGGAACTTTATTTATATGCATGATGGAGCCCCATACTATAAAAGAATGACTGTAAATAATTTTCTGAGGGAAAATGGTGTTGAGGTTCTGCCATGGCCAGGAAATTATCCCGACTTAAACCCTATCGAAAACTTGTGGGCTACTGTTAAGAAAAAAGTGAAGAGAGAAAGGATAACTACCAAGATTGATCTCATCGCAGCACTTATCAGAATATGGCATCGCGATGAGGAAGTGAAATATACTTGTGTAAAGATAATGAAAAGTATGCCAAAGTGTATAAATAGTAATAAAATCGAAAGGAATGCGTACAAAATACTAACAAGTTGTAACAAGGTGAAAGAACGCAGCAATTCAGGATTTATTTAAAATTATGTTTAAGATTCTTCATTTTTTCAACTTTAGTCTAATAATTTGCACACGTCTGTAGTTTAATGCGTTTGTGGCATTTGTTGCCTAACCTCGTCATGGATTGATTTTTCGCTTGTTCACAATTCTTGTACTTCTGATCTAATTTTTGTATTATATAAGAAAGCTAGGAAATGTAGGAATCAGACGAACTGTTAATAATTTTCTTAGTGTTAATTAAAACATATTGATTTAATTTTTGTATTTTTTTTTTTTTAAAGTTAATAATTACATATCGGTACTTATTAATATTAAAATTTGTTTTCTTTCGTATTACGTTTGCCAAACTCTTCTCTTCCTTAAGTCCAATAAAGAACTACCAATAAAAGATTTCCCTGCACTCGAGTTGAGAGAAGTGGCCCCGCGTAGCGTAGTCGCTAACGCTCTCGCCTTCGGTGCTGTAGGGGCACTTGGTGCGGTTCGATTCCCGGTAGGGGCACTCGGTCGAAAAAGTGTAACACGCTTTTTCAGGCCAGCCAACATGAATGAGGTTTTCCTCATTCACACCAGGCAATTGTCGGGGTGGTACCTAACTTATAGGTCCCAGGCCGCTTCCTTCCTTCCCCAATCCTTTCTTCCTTCCCTCTTCCCGGGTAGTGTGCCCCCTCAAACGTGACGGGCTAAATGGCCTTAGATACTGAGAGTCCAGAAATCTAAAAATCCTAAATCCTAATCGAGTTGAGGGAAAGATGTTAATACAGGGTGTCAAAGACATTGAGTTTAGGAACTGTAGTATGCCGTATTTCTGGTATCACTTTTTTTAAATTAATATTCCAATATAAAAATCAAAACTTAACACTTTTTTTTTCGTCCCATTGCACAGTGGTCCAGAAACCCTCAAAACCTGGCCAAAATTACCTTTTCGTGCGAAAAGTTGAAATCTTGTTTTTTCGTTGCAGAAATGTTATGTTATGCTAAAAGTAAGACAAAATGATGGAAGAACATGTACAGGTATAATAATGTATTTGCACATATTTGTACAACCAGAATAATATTTGTTCACATAAAATACAGCGTAACATGTTATTAACAACAGCTTATGAGTTTTACACATAAAGGCTATTCTGATTCATCCTCGGATCACAGCTGTTAATGGATGCGAAGCAAGACAAAATGTTTTACTAACCATTTTAATAATATATTTGCACATACTTGCACAATGAAAATAATTTTTTGCATGTGAAATAAAGAATAACTGAACAGTTTATGATTTTTACACAATAAGCCTATTCTGATTCATCCTCAGATGACAGCTGCTCTGGAGCCTCCATCTCTTGCAAAAGGTTCAATACGGATGAAGATAAGTTTCTTTTTTTGTGCTTCTGTGCCATGGGATTCCGAAGCGTGGATATCTTTGGGTTGCTTGTTACGAGGATCCGCTACAAAACAGCCTTCATTGTTTCTTTGCGTGAGCACTTTCGGGAATGATGCTCCCGATAATGTTTAATATGTTTATGTCGGGCTTCTTCGGCCTCCTCCGTTATCTGCGCAATGGGTAATAGGCCGTGTGAGATTATTGAGGACCCATGAGCGAGAATTTTGTGAATGGAGGCTGTCATGTAGAACCACGAATAATGCTTGGTGTAGAGATCCCTGATATCGTTTGCCCAAGCTTCAAATTTGTTTGGATCGATAGCCAGTCCACAAGACTATGATTGCAGCAAGACGCCATACTGCTCAACAAGCTTTTCATTCAGACCTGTTATTGCTGCAACTTGTTGATAGTTTCCAAAAAATCGTCTGCCTGTATTCCCGTCGTTGGAAGTACCACTGCCGTCTTGCCTCGGTTCGTCAATATTGAGGCCTAACTCAGCTTTCATGGCCTCTTGGATCTCTTTTTTTCCTTCTTCATCATGGTCGGTTGGTCGCCTTTCCGCACCTGCTATTTCTTAATTCCAAACGGTATAGCACATCCAGCAACCACTCTATAAATCTAATCCAGGCATGTAGCATGGACAATCCGAATCGGAAAGTTTCCGGTTTTTCAGTTCTGGATCCCTGCTGGAAGGAATTCATTTCTTTTGGATTAGCGTCGCATAAGTAGCAAGTTTGTGCTGATGTTTGTGTCACGGCATTACATATTTTGCCATCCACCATTGTGAGCTGCAGATTGTGTGTAACCTCGAATTCAGTTGCTTCTATACTGCGATCTCCTAACAGCGGAATACTGATGCAACTTGGAGTCAGGCACCTAATTTGCTCCTCCATTAGGCTAGCTTCTTGCCCTGCAAGTTCTTCAGTTTCTTTCCTGAATTGTAATTTTATCGGCCGACAATATCTTGTCGATGAGGGACGTTTATTTTGCCACACTACAACTCTAACCCCTTTTATCTCATAATAAAGTTGCAGAGATACAGCCGACGTGTAAAAATTGTCGCTGTCTTGAAAGCCCACCTCCCGAGCTGTCTGTTTGTATTGGGCTTGACCGGAGGTTCAGTCACATCCCCATTTGGTAACCAGCTACAGAGATTTCTGATACTTTTCTGGGATGGTTTCGAGCACAGGTTCCTGTACTTGCAGAATTCTTGCAGTTGTATGGTCGAGGAGAGATTGTCGAGCTACAGATTCCGTGACGTTAACGACTTCATGATAGCAGTCTTTCTTTGCGTCCAGAACATGGTTGTAAGCAAGATATATATTGTGATCCAAGTCCTTTGCCCCTTTTCTTAGCAGCTGGTACTGGTGATGTGTCAGATCCCCTTCGAGTATCAGTGCTAAAGCCTTCTCTGGGTTGTAAAATTTGGGATTCTGTTTTTGGATATATGCCCATGACTTTCGAATCTTGCCAGCCCTGGTAGGCAATTCTTCCATTTCCTGAAGATGTTTCGTTTTTTCAATTCTCTCTCCTCTCTATATTTCATTTGAGTAGCATAAGCAAGAATAGTACCGCTGAATGAGGAGCACAATGTTCCTGTTTTTCTCCTCTTCGAGCGCTACCTGCTCACAGAGAAAGCCACCTCTGGTCGTCGAGGTCCAGCTACACCTGCTGAAGTCGATGGTCCCCAGTCGTCTTCACTGACAGGTTCAGTCATCATTAATAACTCACCGTTTAGCCAATCCACATTCTCCTCTTCCAATTTTTGGTAATTACTGTTCCACTTGTCAAGCATGTGAAACAATTTCGAGCAAAACACGTGCACACTCTGCTTGGCTTCCTTTGACAATTCAGCAGATGCTTTATCTTTGAGGTACGTGAACAGGTGCTTCTTTTTCACAGCTCTGTCTCCTTTTGCCCTTCGAAGGACCTCCAATAGCTGTCTTCTTGACGTTTGATAGGACATGGTTGAAAAATAGAAGAAAAAAATACAGTACAAAATAATTTTGCACTGTGTACAATGAGTCTTATCTACAACAAAAATATTTCACAGACGAGCAAAAATGAGCAAGTTTGGTTTACGGTTTCTGAAAGAGGAAGTGTTTAACTACTTCCAGAGTGCGATACCAAAGTGGAAGTACGTGGAAGTCAAAAGATAACTCTACGAGAACAAAAAACATCACATTTCTTGCTCCAATTTACTTGCATTTCATCCCCTGTAAATCGATAAATTTAATAGCTACACACAAATCTAAACTCATCATCATAAATAATAATCTTCATAGATGTGACAAAAGTATTTCATTCCTACCTGGCTACAGGAAGACTAGGTAGAAAACATTCTCACACTTTGTTGGCGCTAACTTAAAAATCTTCAGTAATTAATGCACAAGGTCAACCTCTCACTTCGGAAGTCAATTTCTGACTAAAGGGTGTCAATTTCTTTAAGACCCAGGTAGGTTTGAATACCCCAGGTCATTGACTTTCAAACACATTTGGTTGTTTGCTATTTTTAAGAAGTTGGTTTTTGGCCAGGTTTTGGAGGTTCCTGGACCACTGTGCATTGTAAGCATTTAATCTGCACTAAAGAAAGTGGCGAAAGGAAAAAAAGAACGATTTCAAAGTGAAAAATAATTGTTAAGTGTACATATATTGGCCATTTAGCAACCAGAAGTGTGTTTGACATTCACACTTATTGCATAACTACAGTAGAAGGCCTGCTTTAAGTTTTTAATGGAATAGGCTCACTATGTACGTAATGCAGTCAATCATATCTAATCTGGTCTACTTACCTTTGGCTTGAAAAGTTATCAAATAAAAAGCATACTTAACTTTGGTTGAAACTTAAATTTACACAATTTAATTGTTAATTCATTTTTTAGAATTTTCAAATTCCAGTATTTCTAGTATGTAACAGTATGTAAAACTAAATCCAGTATAATTCAAGGACTTCCACTGCAGTAGGCACCTTGTGATATCTTGATTCGAACTTAGTACTCAGCGCCTAACATAACGACTTTTTAATTTAACTCGCGCCGAAACGTCTGGCGCCCAAACGTCCAGTGTCCAAACGTCTGCGCCCAAATGTCACGTGCCGAATACACACAGCGTAGAGTAATTTGCTTTACCTTATAGCCACCCGATCCACCCACACCCAGCACATTGTATTTTTATTCTTTCTACATGACATTTTAATTGTGCACCGAACAAATTTACAAACAACAAAAATCTATTTTTCGTACATGGCATCTGCATTGCGTGACAGTGTGACAAAAATAATGAGGGGGAAAAAAGGAATTATATTACAAGTTTTTCAACTGAGTATGAAGTTGTGTGATTTTTCTCATCTATAGACATAATATCTTTCTTCTTTAGCGAAGATGCTCTATGGATAGCATTTGATTTTGTCAATAAAGTAAAGCAAGACTTCTGCTCTGCTTCATGTGGAAGCTGGTTCGCTTCAGTCTCCAAAGCTTCACTTGTTTCCATCAATTTCCTTTTCTTTCTCTGCAGCTGCTGTACATTTTCACTTATCTCTTTCCTCTTGCTCTGCGTTTGACTTTCTATTTCAATAGTCCTTGTTTTCTCAAGCTCTATCTAGCGCTGCTTTACATGGAAGGCATGATGCAGCATTTCTTTCGTGATGTTGATTGAAGTAAGATCTTTATGAGAAATGTTATCATACACCAAACTCAAACCGACCAATGAGTTCTTCTTCATATTTTCAACAAGCAAATCTTTATGCTGTCGCCTCGTTCGACAGCAGCCTGTCCATGAGACAAAACCAAAAACATCTTTATGATTAACAACAAATCTTTAAATTCTTCCAATCATCCAACAGTTTTGTGTAAAAACAATCCAGCTTCTAAGGGTCTAACATACAAATAAATATTAGAGAACTCACTACCTTCTAATGAAATCCTAATTTAAACAACTTAAACAACTAAGAAAAACTTCGTTTCTTTGGCATAGAAAGAAACTGAGTATCACCTAGATATGACCTTGTCACAAATAGCATTTATATGAAATTTTACTGAAGAGAGTAAGTACTATTGCGAAAATAGACTGATTATGGAGGATTGGTACTGGTACAAAGCAGTTTCTGGAGGATAGTGCTAGTGAAGACAGCATCCAAGAATGGTTTGACAAACTAGTCGATGAATGAAGAAGAGAGAAGTTCTCCCGGCCAGCCACCCTGTTGGGAGGAAGACAGCCCATCAACCACCCATCCATGCAGGATCATGACAAATTATTATTCAGCTCAAAAACAGGAATAGCAAACAAAAATACAAATCAATTAAAATCTTCATTATAATTATGAAAAATCTGACATTCAGTATTGCTATAAATTTCAAGGACATTTCCAGGATGTTTCCAAAAGGAAATCAATTCAAGGATATTTCCAGGTTCTCCAGGATTTCCAGGACGAGTAGGAACCCTGAAATGAAGATCCTTCTTTTGCAAAAAAAAGTAAGTGAGAAAAGTCTAATACGGTACACATATGTACTAGGCATGAAACCTTCACCTAAATCTTCTACATCTATAGGGGGAACTTGGAACTATAAGTAAAGTACATGATAATAATAGGCTAGATTTCAACATACAACTGAAACGCACTGCTTATATCCGGCAAAGCAGCGTGGCTCGCCGCTAGAATCAACCCTATTCTTATTATTATTAGTATGAAAATTACTGAATCCCAAATCACCAGTTATACTGTGTTAATGATCTTTTTAGTTTGCACTTCCTTACAGTACGAACTAAAAAGCAAAAACCTTAGTTCACAATGTTTGATTTTATTTTTATGTATATAAAAGATACTGTAACCTTTTTTTTTTTTTTTTTTTGAATACTTACAATTTTGCAACAACCAACTGTGTTTAAACTTACCATTTTCAAAGCAAATATTGCCTAATGCCCTACATGCTTGGATCAACACTTCGTTCTCCTTCTTATTCAGCAAAGAGACCAAGGTCTCGAGTATAGGCTTGTCAGTGCATAATTCCCGACCAGAATCTGCTTTGGCGAGTTCTGCCACCACTTGTGCTGCCTTTGCTACCACAGTAGGAGACTCCCTTTTCAGCAGGATCTGCAGCTGCTCCAGTATTCCCGCATGAGAACTGGCATCTGGAAGATATACAAACAAATGTTATGGCAAGTGAAAATCATCTACAATGTATGAAAGCATGGACAGATTGTTCAACGACACATCTGAATCCAAAAGTGCTGCGATCGACAGCTACATCTTAGTTTAACAAGAACCATATAGCTATCATAGAAGAAATTCGATATACGCTACATTTATATTGCAATGTTTTGTTCGGTAGAGTCTAAATGATAAGTTCGGGATTCGAACCCTACACTTTCAATTGCAAAATAAACGCTTATAAAAAATTTACGTAGTTCTTGTATTTCAGTCTATAAACTGTATTTTCCAGTGTGGAAAAGATCTTCGCACAAGTTGGCCTCTGATTTGTCGGTTGTATGTCTTAGCCCAGAGCGGCGTCAGACGGTAATTAAAGGACTCTTCCTTAATGAGGTTCCTTTGCTCATGGCAGCCTCAGGGAGAAGGTTGATTGAAGGAATACTCGCTTGCTCATGGCAGCCTCAAGAGTAGGGATTAAAGGAAATCGTAACCCATAGTGCTCTCGGGAGACTGTTTAGGTAGGTTAGCGATCAGCACTGGCACTGATACTCTTGTCCTCTTTTATAGGTGTCTTTGGGGCGATCGGCCTTCTTCGTGTTTCTCTTTTCGTATCTTCCTGGTAGCCTCCTTCCATCATCTGCTGCTGTTTATGTTTGAGCACAATAACACGTGTTCGTAGTAAGAGCATGTGTTTATAGTAAACACACGCAGTTACTTGTGAATGTGGGTATGGAATCTTACATTATAAAATATAGTTGTTTACAATTGATTCGGTCATCGTTGAAAGGGGATAATATATGCAATGCATTTCAAACAGGACATATATATATATATATATATATATATATATATCTCCTTTTAACAATGACCGATACAATTCTGAACTTCTACGTAAAAGATGGCACACTTCCCATTTTACACGAGGTTCTTAGTGTAAGGCCGGCCGCACAATCAAGCCGAAGCAGGAGAGGATGCGGAGACAGAAGCCGAATGCATTGACCATATGTCTTAATCACATCGTTGGAGAGGCCTTTGTCTAGCAGTGTTCGAGTGGAAAAAAAAAATAAATGAAATCTTTCAGTTTTACGTTCCACGCTTATGCCGGCTAGGCTAAAGGAGACGGTGACGATGAGAAATCAATGCAATGGTCGAATGAATGAAGGAGGAGGAAACGGGAGCTCCACGAAAAAACCTACTTACATGGTGTTTGTCCACCATGAAGTTCACTTGGCGCGAGCTGGGATCGAACCAGGAACCCACATACCAGAGGTGAACGCTCTACCACTGCATACCTCACAGTTCTGTACAATCAGATTGGCGTGGAAAGCGTGATTTGAAGGTATACTCATGTCCAACATTATTGTCGCATGTCTATAAATATCTTGTTCTAGGAATATAATTTCATAACGAATTCGCCCGGTATTTCTTATAATGTTAGTATGTGTATAATCGGCAAAGACATGTATGTGGCAAATTTCATGTCAAAAGAGCATTAAATAACAATAAAACGAAAATAAAATTTTCTTGTCCATTTAGCAAAATTTTGTTTTATTCATTATAATTTTCGTATTTATAATTCTTTTCCTGTGAAATATACCACAAATATACATACAAATATACAGTATCAGTATTAAATGTAACCTGCAAAATCATTATCAAATTATATTCTTACAAGAAGGCAGTTATAGATATGCGACAATAATTTTGGACATGAGTGTACATATACCACAAATACAAGAAAATACGATAATAAATATATATGCAAGGTGTTCTGTACAAATATATTAAGATTTGATGCTTAAGAACATGAAATATAACAGCGTCGATGTATAGGAATGTAAACTTCAGTCATTGGAAGAAGTTTTGAAGGGATATTGTGATAAAAATAAAGACGAAGTAATTCATAAATATATGCCGATTGCAGTCTTTTTATTAACAGAAAAATACGTTATAATAATTGGTGGATACTGGTTGGAAAATTAAGGTGTAAGTGAACAGCTTATTATATGGAATGTATATGGTTAGTTGTAGCATAAACGTGTACAGGCTATTGGTACAGCTGCATTACTAGGTCTAGTAACATACGGAAAGAGTAATTCATTTACATTTTCTTGTACTAATAATTAGCGAAAAACACTTAAAACCCAGAATGGGCAACTCTCAATACAAGCAACTGACAACCAGAAATATAAGATCCTACGTTATATGGAATCCGTAATCACAGAGCTAACAAAAATACGTGGGTCAGTCAGAAAGTTCGTAAATGTTTTCGGTCAAAGGTTATTTTGATGAAACTGTGTGACAACACTGCAGACATGTAGCTGTATCGTGTGAGGTACCGGCTTTCACAAGGCAAGTGGAGGTGTTCCGATAATCAGTCGTAAACATGTCTCGACAGCTGCAAGTGGTATCCAAATTGGAAATGCGTGCAGTGATTCATTTTTTTGTGGGCGAAAAGGTCTAATTGCACTGACATTTATCAGCAGGTGCATGAAGTGTATGGCAAAAATGCAATGTCACGTCAAACTATCAGGAAGTGGTGTAACATGTTTGAGAACAGACGTACAGCTACTGACATTGCTGAGCGCGAGGGAAGACCATCTGGAACTGCGACAAATCTGGAAATCGCTGTTCGCGTGAATGAATGCGTTCTTGCGAACAGACACATAACAATAGACGAACTTTCAAGGCAACGATACCACTCGGATGACGAGGTGAAAGCTGCAGTCCAAGAATGGTTATCGGGCATTGGAGGGGATTTCTTTGCAAAAGGCATAGAAAAACCTGTACCACGCCTCGACAAATGTTTAAATAACGGAGGTAATTACGTTGAAAAGTACACTGTGAATAGAACTTTACGATTGAAATAAAGTTATTGTAAAATTTCTGTCCTGTTTTATTTTCTGAAGCAGAGCAACTAACTTTTTTATTGACCCACGTATAAACCTATTAGTAAAATGAAAAGAAAAATGCATGAGCTAGCTAAATTACTTAAGCTAAAACCTAAGAGTTACCAGTGTATCAGCTGCACTTCTAACTTCTCGTAAAAGTTTCAAGAAATGCCCAAACCGTTGTTAAGAAAACTAAAGATATACCACACTGACTTGACACCTAGTCTTCCATTCGAAGCGCTGTTATCGGCTGAAAGAATTCAACTCCCTTTGGCTAAGGCTCTCTCGTTTAGCAACAACTAAACCCTTATTGGCTCAACACGTGGGTGTGAGCTTTAGTTCGCATTTTTGTCACGGCTCAAGACATTTTGGCAGCACTATAGCTATCATGAGAATATCACTTGTCAACGTAGAGATCAGTTAAGAATTAATGTCAATGATTTCTCTCCGTCCCCTCACATTCCCATTTCACAGATACTTCTTTTTCATTCACTTACATTTATCACCCATCCCCTTTAGCCCACACAGCGTAATAATGGGGCCTTCTTGTTTTAGCTTCCTTTCACCTACTTAAAGCAAAACATATGGATGTATACTGTTTACCCTCGGATATTAGGTTCCTCGACACTTCTGCGAATGACAGAAGTAGAAGAGTCCATTACGAAAAATGGGTATGTGTATGTACGGACAACATGTGTTCGTTTTCTCCTCTGGGAGAGAGAGAAAGAAGGTTGGAAGTTTAAACATAGCTGCTAGCCTACGTAAATTGGTCCCAGGTCAGCAATACACTCTGGTCAGGTGATGATGTCACGCAGTCAACAGAGCGCGAGTATTTTAAATGCAGCCTACCATTGTGTTTTAGGGGCTTCGACATTCGGTTGATCGCGCCAACAACTCGCGGGAGAACTTCAGTTATTATCTTTCTCTACAGTACACATACGCTTATGCATGTGCAGTTTACTGTATTTTTCTAGTTCTTTTTCTTATCTGTTTCGTGGTTATGCTTGCGTGAGCGTGTGTGTGTGTACGCGCGTCGTTTTGTTATTTTATTATGATAGAGCCAATACAGTCAACCAGTGAAGGCAAAGTATTGTGCTTATCCCCTCCTCCAAATTTTGGATTCCTCTTTTTTCTTCTTTTCTTTTCCTTTCTTTCTTTTCTTTTCTTTTTTGTTTGTTTGTTCATCTTGCACCGTAGATCCCCAGTAATGCTCTACGGACAATAATAATCGGTTATCGCACTTTCAGTGCTGTAAGCCCACTTTGATTTCATTCTCATATTATTATTTATAAAATCTTATCAGGTATAGATTTACTGCGCCGGGTTGGTAACACTGCAAACAATACCTTTACCGCCGACCCGAATTTCCAACGCCTTCCTTTTCTTCTTCTTTTACAGTCCATTCCTTTCATTAAGATAGACTCTCCTTGGCACTCTGCCAACTAGAGGTCTCTACATTAAAGTAAAATTATTTTATGCAGGAAGTTAGGCATACGAAACGAAGTTGATATTATTTCATCAGAAAATCGACAATAAGCTTAATTTTAATGTAGTTTAACCATTTCCATTCTTTTTTCGTATGTGGAACCAGTAACACACTATATTTTAATTGCCGCCCCTTTTATTTTAGATCTATACCTTTGTTCCACATATGATTATAACAAACATATATGCATATATTTCGACCGACCGAAGCCAGTCTTAGAAGCGTTGGCGTCAAAACCTACTATTTGTGAGTACACCAAGGGAGCTTTTAAAATAAAACCTTCAATGTATCGAAATTATTTTCCAACGTGAAGAATGATTATTCGAACGTATGCTCCCCATTTATGGGCAATTTTGAATTTTGTATGAATAAATGGAACTTCTATGTTATCCACCTGGATCTTTGGTGGTCTAGGACTATCGATCGATGATACGAATTCCCTAATCCAGAAAAAATTAGGAAGTGTCATTCACTGATACTTCCAAAGCATTAAAAAATCTAACTTTCCTCTGATAACAAATTCATCAATCGAAACTTATTAACGAAATGAAATAAATGCCCAAACTGTAATGTGAATTTTCGTTGATCTCAAAAAATGTAAATGTGTTTAAAGAGAAAATATTGTAGCATGATTGTGACAGTAACTGCTCGCCTTGATTAATTGGTTTGCGTTTTCAACGCTACGGTGAGCCATGTCTTGGCCTTGACTACCTCGTCACTGATTGGTCTGCCACCTGCTGGCTGAATTGTAAACCTCGAGTAGCGGGCGTTTACAACTCAGTTGGTGTGACAGGTAAGGAATGGGAATATTAGCTTTTCTTTCCCCCCTCTCCATTAGAAATTACTTTAAAATGAGTTAAATTGAAAGAAAGTAAAATGGATTGAAGTTAGAAACAGGAATATTCACTGTTATAGAAGGCTAATTATTTATTTAGGCCGACGTTTATGAAATTATAATTTATTATTTTTCTCCTAAAATTATGAAATTTTTTATTTGTGCTTTAACCATAACTTGTTCAAACATGAATATTTGGCGATGTCCATTTGGAAATTTCAAGTAAGCACGTTCCATTTTTGGAACTAAAAAGAGAATAAATCAGAATTATATTACGATTATATTATATTTGCTTTTGCATATTTGGTGTATTCATTTTACGTAGTTACTGCGACTTTAAATCAAATTAATCAAAACGTATTATTTCTTGTTGTTTTGTAGTACTACAAATTTTTTGCTCCTGGATATTACGTGTTTTATTAACCTTTCTTTACATGGTTGTTACATATGTTTTTTGAGTTTTTATATCAGAAGTTTAATTACCCAAGTTAACGTTAAATATGCACACAGAAAAGAAAGAATTAAAAATAAAAGTTAGTCACATTTATTCATGGAGTTCTCATTAATCAAACCGGGTACCTATTACACGCGGGTAAATTACGCTGCAAAACCTTCCTCACGAATACTATATCTGAATTTTGAGCCCGAACGAAAATATCATTAATTACATTTAATAAATATAAAGTCATATAGAGATATTGCTTTAGTTTTTTAAAGACCTGTAAAGATAATGGTGACCAGTAAGGTTTTGATGGTTTGCGGCCTTATACAACACCGAGCTTATGAATAACGGGACCTTCTACTACAGTGCGCTCCGAACCACGATTGAGACTTGAATCCTTTCCAATTGGCTGATGCACAGAACATGATGCAAGATCAACCCTCACAGTACACGACGCTTTCCATCATACTATATAGCCTCCAATAGGTTACAGGACCACGTCACCAGTTCCAGCATGGAAAATTTGGAATCATTTACGCACTCAACGTAAGTGTTACCAAACAGTACAGGGTGTCTACTAAATTCTAAAATGAAATTTCGTGACTTTTTCTTTACCAAATCATAAGATTTTCAAGAGCGAATTTGGGTGCGAACTAGGCCGAATTTCATCCATGCTATAGGAACGTACTTTGCTTGCGATTTGGTAGCGTTTAAAGCCGGCCATAGACGTTTTTGATGGTGAATTTTGACATTTTATAGAAAAAAAATTTCCAATTTTACTTACATTTGCACAGTTAAAAAAAATCGTGACCCAAAAGCTAAATTTCGTGACTTTCGTGACCGATAGACACCCTGAGTATTGTTAGGTATAAGAAGTTGCGCAAAGATGTAAGTATGCCTTCGTGGTAGCATGACTGCCAAATATACGGGTTTCAGGGAAAATATCGACTGCAGTCAGAGAATGGTAACTGAACATAATCGCAAAGTGAATGCATACGTATTTAAACCCCCGACGATATGCAAATTCAGCTGTATACATATGTATTGCGTGGTTGCCTAAATGTAAATATTAATCCAAATTTCTAAGCCAATTCTTTACGCTGAAGTCACCCACTACTTTTTAAAATTTTAGTTAATATCTTAAAGGCAATGATAAGTACAAAGAATGAAGAATATATGTAAAACGCTATTATATGAAGTAATAATAGTTTCACGACCTTTAGTGTATGTGTAAATTTGGGTGCTCAACAATCACATCATAAACTGCGGAATACAAATTTCGAGTCTCTAAGAAAAGGTTTGGAAACAAATTACTACTATAATCAAAACTGTATCAATTAAATATTCTTCACTGTCTTCACGTACGTTCTACAAAGTGTGACTGCGCTAAGCGAAGAGCCTTAAAGTGGATCACTACTATCCATTTCATAAAGATAGGCCCCTGACTTCGCGGTGCTGCCGTGACGTCCAGTCAAAACTTATACTGCATTGTCGTACCTCGTTGGAATTGTTGGAATGTTGTCTTTTCAATACTTAAGACATACAAATTTTCTTTGTACTGTGTAGTGAGAAAAAAATAGAAATTAATGAAAAAGTGCGTATTTTTTCGTACTTTTTTGGTAAATCAATGTTTATAGGACTATATCTCGGAAATGAGATAACATGAAATAATTTCCTGTGCACGATATGTAGGTGCATCTATTACCTGTAAGTTCTGAAAATTTCATTACTCAACACGTAGTAATTTTCTTGTTATTCAGTAAAAAGTGAGACATCATTATCTCTGAATTGCTGCGGTGTATTAACAATCTGAAAAAAACTTTTAGAAAGATCTTAAAATAGCTTTTTCAACCAAACTGTTTTGACTTGTTTTAAAAGATAAACAATCACAAATATGACATTATGATTATTTCTGCTTTGCGCCCTTCGCTATCGCAGTTTATACGGAGTGCTACGTTGCCACATTTTCCTGACGCGTATAGACTCTCAGCCGGACGGGTATTTAAACTTGTCACGCACACTGTCCGGCACTTTTTAGAGATGTTTTTAAAATGTAATGTCTCCACAGATTTTAAACCAATTTCTTAGAAATTAACAGGATATACAGTAAATGTACCAAGTGTTCAAAATTAGAAAAGCAAACTCTTATCTTGTTTGGATTTGCATGTGATGGTCCTCGAAAATTTGCTTTTTGTCAGTTTTTCACTTATTGCACGCAGTACAAAATACACTTGCACAGAAACAAAAACATGCACAAAGTTTATTATATGATACAACCTTAGTTGATATGTAATATTGAGTTTACACTTCACAGAAAATCTGTTTTCAGATCTAAGAGCTCCAAGCTACATTAGAATCTGCCTTTGAATAGGAATGACGCGTTTTTTTTTGTTTTTTTTCGGCGCAGCTTCAGGTTTACTTGAAACAGAGTTACTATCTTGTTCACTCCCGGATATGCCACTGAGCACAGAATAATCAATGTCCTTACTATTAATTACTAACTCATAACCGTCTGAGTCGGAGTCATTTATCAGTTCTGCAATTTCATTATCGCTAAACATTTTGCCTCTTCTTTTCGTAATATCGCCGCTCGTGAAGGAATATCTATTTTTTTTTTTTTCAATCAAAAAGCACAAGATATACTCACAAAAATATAAATGCCCATTCGTCCGTTTCATTGCAATGAACCCATATGATGTGAGTGTGTGTGGAAGTTTTTGACGCCTACGAACCGAAGGGAAGTGTTGAAGATTTAATCAGTGCGACGTGATTAGACGCAAATACAGCCCTCGTCACCTACTCATTGCATTGTTTACTTTCGTTGAAAGAAAACAAAGGACTCATTCTGTGTTACATTCGGCAGGGGAATTGATCGCAGAACTTGGGTGAACATATGATTGCCAAGGCTACAGTAGGGCTACATTTCTTTTTAACCTTTAACATGTTCGTAAGCTGTAGAGTGTGTATACTGATAGATCTTGAGGTAGAAATGGAGCCATTGTTTATAAATATTAGGGAAGATAGCAGGAGCAGCGATGAGTCAACAAAGCCATGACGAAAGTGAATGAAGTAAGTAGCTTAAGAGATGAGTTTTTGGATGTGTTTCTTCAACGTTTTATTTCGATTACATTGAGATGTGTACACTCATGTCCAAAATTATTGTCGCATATCTATAACTGTCTTCTTGTAAGAATATAATTTGATAATGATTTTGCAGGGTACTTTTAATACTGATACTATATGTAGAGTCGGGAAATGTATATTTGTAATAAATTTCATAGGAAAAGAATACGAAAATTAGCATGAGTAAAACAAAATGTTCCTAAATGGATAAGAAAATTTTAGTTTCGTTTTATTGTTCTTATTTACTGCTCTTTTGACATGAAATTTGCCACATACATGTCTTTGCCGATTATACACATACTAACATTATAAGAAATACCAGGCGAATTCGTTATCAAATTATATTCCTACAATAACATATTTATAGACATGCGACAATAATTTTGGACATAAGTGTGCATGCATTAATATTTTTATGATGTTGTGAAAGGTTATAATAAATACTTTTCCTATTACATTCTTATGAAGTAGGCTTCGCGCTACAAGCTTCCTGAACGCGACAACAGTGCACGACAGCGTTGCCGCACTTCCATTTACTGTATGCTGTTTCTTCATATAAGCGCGGGGAATTTAAAGATTGGGTTGCAACATGGCTCACCGCTTAACGCAGAGAATATGTTGAAGTAAACATTTCTTTTAAAAAAATAAATACTCTACCAACTAAACCCTTTTTTGTTTATAGTTCCAAATATTTGGAACACTAGACTTCCAAATTTTCGAACAGTGTTTTGTACGTTTCTCTACCTACCTTGGTAAAGGAGATCAGAGCGTCGTACATTTGTTTTAATTACACAAAAAATATCAAGTGATGAAAATTGAACTTTTCACATCTTACAGTTAATGGATGCATCTACATACTGTACACAGGAAATTATTTCACGTGATCTCTTTTCGGAGATATAGCTCTATAAACATTGATCTACCAAAAAAGTACGAAAAAATATGCACTTTTTCATTAATTTGTATTTTTTTCTCACTACATAGTACAAAGAAAATTTTTATATCTTAAGTATTGAAAAGACAACATTCCAGCAATTCCAACGAGGTATGACAATGAAATATAAGTTTTGACTGGACGTCATGGCAGCACCGCGAAGTCAGGGGCCTATCTTTATGAAATGGATAGTAGGTGTTCTCGGTGCTATACTAAACGCTGCTTGAATAGTGCGGCGTTGCCAGGTAGTGTTGAGTGTTTACTTATGCCAGATAATAAAGGAAGTAATTATGGAATTCTGCTTGGATATTTACTGGAGTAATTAGTTTTCGATTCTTACCGCAATTCAAAGCTAAGTTCCGCTTCTCGAACTTCAACGCTAGAATTCAGGAATTAAACGTACAAATTTGGCAACAACGCATTATGACGTTCTACGCAAGTTTCTTCTCAAAATCTATTTCCTTAAATGTATATTAATATTTAAATAAAATGTGAAACATAACACGAATAACGGTCCAACAATACATCTATTTCGTAATAAGATTGTGACTTTAAAGTACTTTACACATTCAAATAAATGATCACTTCTAGTAAGATCTAACAGCAAGTGCCATCTTGTGTGCGTATTTTAAAATGAATCAAATATTTTCTTTTATTTGTTACCTTTTTCATTATCAGAAGACACAACCCAATGCATTAGTGGCTTGTGTTGTAGCTGAAACATAACTTTATCTTATAGTACAATATTTATAATATGTAACGTTTCGTTGCGCAGTAGTTAAGGGAATAAGTTAAAATATGTACTGACTTCCGGGTAGTGATCCACCTTAATTATTTGGCAAGGTGATTGTATGAACTCCTCAAAGATACTGTTACTAATATATCGGGTGTTCTAAAAATGCAGCCCACGTACCAGAGAGTACTATTCTACAAGTCAAAATAAACCAATATATATATATATATATATATATATATATATATATATATATATATATATATATAATACCTTTTGGGTCCTCGTTTAGAGACGCAAATTGCACCCTGTGGCAGCGTCACAGATAAATAACCATAGATTAGATCTACCAATCCATCAAATAATTACATCAATTCTTGCCAGATGACAGTGAAAGTCGATCGACGTTGACACTAGCACCACCTATTATCATAACAATTGATGTAACTGTTTGATGGATTCATAGAGCAATGCTAATGGTTCCAAGTTAATTTACGACGTTGCCACATAGTGAAATTTTGATTCCGCATAGTGGCTGAAGGAGGCCCCGGAGGGCATTCTATCATATAACATTTTGACCTGTAGAATAGGACTCTGTGGTCCGTGGGCGCCATTTTTAGAACATCCGATATATATATATATTTATTTGGATCTAATCGACAATGTCCGTTATCACTGCACACAATCCAACTTTTCCAATTTTGAGCTACAAGCGGTGAACGAAACGGGTAAGCGCTTCTCTCGCTCAGCTCAACAAGACATACAATACATCAACTACAACATAAAGATCAATAACTGTGAAACCTTCCGTAACGGATACCTCCATTATACAGACTTTTTTTTTTTTTTTTTTTTTGTCCCTGCAAAAATACTTAATTGCGACAATGACCATCTCCACCACACAGACTGTGTTCTAAGTAACAGTCACGGACCCGAACGACCACCAGCAGCGTAGTTTCGATTGTAGCAAACTCTAGTCTAGAATGGGAAGGGGAATGTCCCACTATTCCACTTTGGCAACTTTCTCGAGACTCATAGTGATCTGGTCTCTTGTAAATAAGTTGAAACGTGACCAAAAGCACACGAAAAAGTGACCAAAATATCATCATGCCCCTTTTTTCCTTTGTCAATTTCTCCATCACCTCTCTGTTTGTTGTTTTGTTTCATGTTTTCTTCTTTACTTCTTCTTTTTGAGCTTCCTCCTTTCTTGGGTTTTCTAAGTATGCTTTGTAGTTACGGTAAACAGACTTAGCAGATGTGAGAAGCTTCTGAGTAAGTGGAACCAGTTCTGGCCTATTTCCGAATTCCCTCATCCCAGACATTATATTTAACTTAGCATCGAGAGCTTACTCAAAGCCATGAAATATTCAAATTCATCACCTACTCTTAAGAACAGGGTTGCCAAAACCATGGTTTTTATTGAAAAAACCAGGTTTTTTGGTTTAAACCCGGTTTTTATGGTTTAAACCGTTTTTTTTTTTTTTTGTTTAAATAATTTTCTCTATGTATTTATATTAAATATGGACAGAAATTAGTTTGTTTCGCCTTGGTGTTATTATGCAACAACAAGGTTATGCTAGAAAGGGTCACATAAGCTTAAAGCGGAATGCAAACTGTTTCTCGGCTTACATCCAAGAGAAATTATCCATTTGGACACGAAACCGGGACTAACTGGTCACAAATGCGATTGCCGACTCACTCACGGACTCCTGATAAAAATACGTTGTACTGATCTTTACATAGGCGTACTTGTTAATATGATTGTCAAGAGTTATTTCAGAAGGACAAAAAGATAAACAGTTACAGAAGTAAAAGCATTATACAGAATTATATATAAATCGGGAAACTCCCGCTTTAGCCATTGGGAAAATCCTGTTATTACTTTAAATGTATTTGTATGTAAAATTTTAAGGTCAACGTATCATAATCACTATGCTAAAACTCAGGTATTAAATTACAAATTTGGTATGTAGATATCACTCAATAAAATTAAAACCAAGTCAAATCCAAGCTGATGTTGGAAGCTACGTAGGCAGTTGATAAATTTTGCCAATTTCTATCAATATATTTAACAAGTCTACTTCTTTATAAAACAACAGGCATTCAGGCAAGTAGAAATATATAATTTGGTTTCATTTCGTATGTTTAGGCTTAACATCCTTATGAAATACCAAGGTTATCACGGAGAAGACTTTTGCTTAGAGGGACACTTCGAATCGCTACTTGGTTTACACTTGAAAGATGGGTTGTGGTTCGACCGAGAATTGAACACGAGACCCCTTGATTAAAACGTGAAAAGTAGATAAACGTAATGCGGATGGTTTGGTATGTGGAAACGTCACCACGAAGTTCACACGATTTAAAACATTTTTCGTTTTTTTCTTTTCCTTTTCTTTTTTTTTTGATTTAAACCAGTTTTTTTGAAAAAAAAAAAACAGCTGGTTTAAACCAGCCAACCCTGCTTAAGAACATAAAAGAAACATAACACAAGACGAACATGATGAACCACACAAACACACACACACAACGTTGAGCGGAGCGTTAACTATTACGAGAGAAAACTAAAAGACTATTATGATAGAAGAAAGAATAGACACAGAAGGGTTCTCAGCCCCACCTTTAGAGCTTAAGCATCCACCAACCGTCCACTGTGCTTTAGAAAGAATAAAAGCTGAAGTGAGAATAAAGCTGACTGTTTCACATGTGGCAGCAAGTACTGAAGCTTTCAGAAGAGTAATGAGTAACAATTTTCTGCCTTTTTCCATTTATTTTTATAATATTTTTCTTAGAAAACTGCCAATGCAAAACATAAATCACACGAAAAAAGTCGCTTTATCTCTCAAAAAAGTAACTTTTAGTGACATTTGAAAAAAAGTAACTTTTAATGATCAACTTGAAACAAAGTAACGTTTAGTGACCAACTTGAAAAAGAGTAACTTTTAGTTTAAAAAAAAAAAAGTGACTCGCTATGAGCCCTGCTTTCTGAACACCCTACAAGTTACGGGCACGACATCAAGCAAATGTCTGTTTGGGGAGTCCAAACCCACAACATTTCATTGGTGAGGCGTCCATGGATTTAACAGGAATGAACAAAAATGGGATCATTTGGATTCCTGTCTCTTTTGCGTTTCTTGCGTAGAACACCTGGGATGATCGACTGGTATGGCTGATGGCCTTGTCCATACATTTGTAGTCTCGTTACGGTACAGGTAGAGATTGTGTGTGTCATTGTGATTGTGATTGTCTATGACATTCTTTTGGAAGCAAGCTGCGTTGACGACTGCAATATCCCACCTCCACACGATATTCCTTGGAAATTTTTTTGTCTGCACTGCACAAAACGGTAGAAAATCGATTGAACTTCGTTGGTCTCATCTAGATAGAGCCATCTCCTATCAAGGATAGAAACCCATTTCCACATACCCCCCTCGAATCGTAAGTTCTATATAGTTCTCTATCGTTTATGAACCTCTCCTGTGAGGGTGGTGGGTTCTGTAAGGCGGTGGCCGCACGCGTTGCGACGCTCTTCCAAGGCAAGATTCTTCCGGATGCTGTTGGAAACTGTGCCGTTTGAGGTACTGTGTTGTATGACTAAACTTCTCTGCGTTAGGGGAAAGAGATGTTGTCCTGTGTTATTGCTCTCCTAACAGCGTGCACTGTACTGGGGGTTCGAGCGGACTGGGGTTGCGTTTTCCTCACAGTTTCTGACCGACTACGTACTGCAGGGGCCTGCTGGGCATATCGTCGGATGATGAGACCCCACCAGTTTGATGACGATAAGACATCTTCTTTGCACTGTTTCACGATTGATGAGTAACTACAATGGGCATCAGAAAGTCCACAAATTAACCCCCCCCAAAAAAAAAAAAAAAAAAGTTATTTTTATCTTCATCATTCCACAGTTCTTGCTCAATTGATACTGATTTCAAGTGCAAGCCCAGTGGGGCCAGCAATGTTTCTGGATATAACAGCAGTTAAATGCGTCTTTCGGAAGGAGAATGAAAGTCTACTATCTTATCATAAGCAACCTTTTGTACAAGCAAATTTCGAGCATAAACTAGTAAACGCAGAGTGTACAGTCAGGCAAGTATGGAATTCGTAAATCATCGTAGGTGGTGAATTCTATCTACATTATCAATATTTAATAATAATATTGCGTATTCTTCTTGCGTTGTTCTCTTAGTACAACATTAAGCGACGTTTACACGGGAATTATAGGTATTTGATAACAAAATTACCAAACATACTATATAGTTTATAGTATATGTCCATATAATCTCATCCTTCACCGATATTATAGTTTCTTTACAGGAGTATTTCGCCCTATCCTCTCAGTAAATCGAACATTGTGTACAGTATTTTCATATTAACCTTTATTGTATTTACAATTATAAATAATGGATACAATCACCACATGAGCTGTAAGTAATCTAAATTTGTGTATCCTTTGTGACGAGCAAATGATCATGTCCCACCGATGCCTGTTACTCAGAGGTTTATTCTATTACAGAAATTAAGCCCATAAGGGACGAACTGTGGCTTATACTCACCAGCACCAGAGTTCTGCAACTGAGCAATTATGGAATCCAAACATCCTAAAACATCATCTGAGTTTTTCTCCACCGCAATTTTCAATCCTTCCATCAACTTCGGCAAACTGTCTGTAAAACCACAAAAATACACACTGATATCAAATTATAGGTACATTAAATTAGTATACATATTTAAATGAAATAGTGGCTTTCAAAATACACATTCAGCCATTTTAATGAGGCAGACATACAGAATTCTACATACTACTAAAAACTGAATGAAAGAAACATTTTACTCCTTTCAATGATCAATTGATATATTGATTATGACAATTAAACACGGCAAATACTGAGGCCATAGCACTCGCATAGCCAGAAATTTAACTTCAATTTCTTATCGTAATTGACTTCTCCATCAGAAAAGTCGCTGACTTTTAACTAATCTCCACTTTTTCAAACATTTTTCTTCTTCTCCTGTAAAGTTGTTTTTATTTAGATACTACTGTCGATATGTACCTGTGAAGTATGAACTTTTTCACTTTTCTGAACTTTTAATAAAATACACGTCTAAGGGTTGAAACTTGGTTAATGAGATCTTCTATATCAGATCTCTTTATCCACAAAAGCTCACCTTCCTGATCATTTGCCTTCTTGCGAAATTAGTCTGCTCAACTCGGAACTTTTAACGTCAATGACCTATTTTTCAAACCTTCTTTTTACCCTGGTGTACTTCATGGACAATAATGACTAATACGTTTTGTAGCTTACGATTTGCTGATTATTTTGGTTTTTGTTTCACATCGATAGAACAACTAGAAATTGAGATATCGTATTTTACATACTATAAGACACCTTAATTTTTAAGGGTTTTTTTTTTTTTTTTTTTTAAATACCGTAACATTTTTGCAATATTTATTATTAGATTGCAAAGCCAGATTTAAAAAAATCTTAGTTTATAAAATCGAACTGACTTTTAAAATCCCTAGGTTGTGAATCCCCGCAACGCATGTTCGTCGCATCGGTGCACTGCTCCTGCCAGTTGAAATCAATGTTGCCAGATAGAGATAGATTTCCCGCGACATGGAATATATGGGCATTTCTAAGACTGGCAGGAATTTTAAACCAAACACTGGATATTTTTATATTTAATTTCATGTATATGAGGCACCTGAATTTGGAGGCAATTTTTCAAAGAAAAAGGTGCGTCCTATACTTGTTGATTTTAACGTCCCTTTCAGCAGCGAGACTATATGAGACGGGGCCAATGATTAATGTGGAATCCGAATCACACGAGCTCCCGCCGGGAATCGAACCCTGATCTCCCATACCAAAGGCGCGTACGCTAATTGCTTAGCTACGAAGGTGCTCTAAAGTGCGTCTTATAGTCCGTAAAATACAGTACTTCAAATTCGGTAACCCCTTACAACACCAACAAATAGAACATCTTCGAAAACAAATATGGCTGCCACTCGAAACTTAAAGTCACTACAATTAAAATAATGGTTATTTTGAACTAACGACATAGTGAGGTAATTGCACATCAAAAATCAGATTTTTTAAAAAAAATGTCGAGCAGCATGCATTAGACCATTTGACATGGATTTATCCAACAGTGGTGCATGAAGGTAATGGCTTACACTATTGTGCTATGACTTAATATAGTCCTAATGAATTAAATTTTATTTCGACATCAACTTTCTATTTTTACTAGGTATGCCTACATTAGCGGATTTGTTACTTGACCATCGGGCACTATGGGAATATCAGAAAGCTACGACAGCTAAGTCATACCGAAGGTTAGAATGCCGAACCGTAAAATTACCATTTTTATGACGGACAATTCTTAATAAGCAGCTTACGTTAATTGAAGGCAATAGAAACAAAAATTCTGTAGGATATTTATCAGAGCAGGCCTACTAGTTTAGAAACCACACACGTATTTGGATTCAGGGCTGGCAAAAACCAAAGTTTTTATTGAAAAAAAAAAAGAACGGTTTTTTGGTTTAAATAATTTGCTCTACGTATTTATATCACATATTGACAGAAATAAGTTTGTTTCGCCTTGGTGTTTTTATGCAACAACGGGGTTATTCTAGAAGGGGTCACATAAGCTTAAAGCGGAATCAAAACCGCTTCTCGGCTTACATCAGAGAGAAATTGTTCTCCATTTGGACTCGAAACCGGGACTAATTGGCTACAAATGCGATTAGAATGCCGACTCACTCACGAAGAACTCCTGATAAATATACGTTGTACTGATCTTTACATACTTGTTAATATGTCAAGAGTCATTTCAGAAGGACAAAAAGATAAACAGTTGCACAAATGAAACCAGAATTATACATAAATCGGGAAACTCCCGCCTTAGCCATTGGGAAAATCCTGTTATTACTTTAAATGCAAAGAAATAACGGGAAAATCCCGTTATTGCTTGGTGTAAAATCTTATGGTCAACGTATCATAATCAGTACGCTAAAACTGAGGTATTTAATTATAAAGTTAATATGTAGATATCATTTAATTAAATTCAAACTGAAAGCCCAACCAAGGTAATGTTGGAAGCTACCTAGGCAGTCGATAAATTTTGCTAATTTCTATGAATATATTTAAGCAACCTTGGCTTCTTTATAACACAACAGGCATACAATTTGCTTTCGTTTCGCATGTTAGGCTTAACATCTTTATGTAATACCGAGGTAAGAACACTTTCGCTTAAAGTGATATCCGAACCACTACTTGGTTTACACTTGAAAGAAGGGTTGTGGTTCGACCGAGAATTGAACATGGGACGTCTTGATTAAAAGCTGAAAAGGAGATAAAACTAATGCAGACGGCTTGATATGAGGAAACGTCACCATGAAATTCATACAATTTAAAGCATTTTTTGTTCTTTTTTCCTTTCTTCTTTTTCTGGTTTAAACCAAGTTTAAAAAAAAAAAAAAAAAAAAAAACTGGTTTAAACCAGCTAACTCTGTTTGGTTCATAAACGAAACCAAATATTATTCACAATTTCTTACTTGCAGTGGTACATCTAGACAACCCTTTATCACACAAACAAGAAAGTGCCTGGTGTAGTCACTTCACACCAGACACGTAGCCAGGATTTCGTAAAGGGGGGAAGGGGGGAGCGGGGATCCATAACATGAGATACTGTAGTCATCACACCAGGGGCTCGATTATTCTAAACTATTTTACTGGCAACATACATTGGTTCGCTTAGCCAGGATTTCGGAATGGGGGGAAGGGGGCGTGATATGAAACACTGTGGTTATCACACCAGGAGCTTAGTCAACCTAAACTACTATTTTACTGGCAACATATATTGGTTTGTTAGGATAATACGAGAGCCATCCTGAAAGTGGTACCCGTTTGCGCCGCATGAAGCGCTGACGACTCGGGGAGCCGCTGGGCAAGGTCAGACCGCGTCAGTGGCTTGTCTGCCTGCTCTGTGCGAGGTTGCGTGATGCTAGCAGTGTCTGTGTTGTGCCTGTGCTCGTTTATAATGATTAAACGAATTGAGAACCCCGTCAGTTGTGAAGTGAGGGCTGTGGTTAAATTTCTTAATGCACGAAACGTTCAACCTTGTGAAATTCATCGCGAATTAAAGGAGGTGTATGGAGACAATGTGATGGACGAGTCGTCTGTTCGGCGCTGGCGTCGCAACTTCAACCTGGGGAGGAGGCGTACACACGAATAGGAGCATTCAGGGAGACCATCTGTCATTACAGACGAACTACTGTCAGTAGACGAATGCGTGAGGAACGATCGGCGCGCCACAATCGATGAACTCTGGAACATTTTCCTAATGTGTCTCGAACAATTGTTCATGAAATTGTCAAAGACCATCTGCATTATTCAAAAATCTGTGCAAGGTGGGTCCCTCACAGATGAGCACAAAACCAAGCGTATGGCTGCAGCAAGGACGTTTCTGGGACGTTATTCCGATGAAGGAGACTCTTTCCTGAATCGCATCATTACAGGGGACGAAACATGGGCTTGTTATGCATCATCTGAGAGTAAACGACAGTCCATGGAGTGGCATCACGCTCATTCACCAACCAAACCAAAAAAATTCAAGACTACGTATCTCAATATGCTGGCGGCGGAGGACTATGACGCTGGAATACAAAAACTTGTCACACGGTGTGACAAATACCTCAATTTGCTTGGTGATTATGTGGAGAAGTAGTGTAAAGTATGCTCTTTCCAATAAAAATGTGTATATTTGTTAATATGTACTACTGTGTCTTCATTGCACAAACGGGTACCACTTTCCGGATGGCCCTCGTAAAATGAGGATATGTTCGTAAGTATTTTAATAACCATGAAGAAATCTCGAGTAAAAGAATTAAAAAAAAAAGTATTGAAAAAGATTTTACAATATTTACATTCCTTCCTTTGTTCATTCAAATACAACAATTTCGCTTTCATTATGACCTTAACTATTATAAAAAGTACATATCCACTACTATAAAAAGAACATATTCAATAATGTCTTGTAAAATATTTTTCAATATCTGCGTTCCTTTCTCTGTTGAATCAAATGTTAACAGAACTTTCTTTCTACATAACTTTTTTCGTTTTCATTATTCCGTCAACTATTGTTTGTTCCAAATGACAGCTTACAGGAGCAGCAGAAAACTTGTTCCTGAAATAACGTTTGAAACTGAAGACAAGCGATGACGAAAAATTATGATTAAAAAAATGTTCACACTGTTACAGAACGAAATTATGCTTTCGAAAGCTTGAAAGATTCCTGAGTAGTAGTAGAAATGCTGAGAACTTCGCAACTTTACTAGAAATCTCAAATTGCCTGACTTTTCCGGGATATCCCGCTCATTCGCCACCGTGTATTGCAAGTAATACAAAGCTACTCCTAAGAAAGAGTAACCAATGGCTTCCTGTAGCCTTTTATTTTTAACGCTGATTTTTTTTCTCGTTTCTTTTTTTCATCATTTCTTATTTTTTTTTCATTTCTGGTTTCGACGGGGGGGTTCGACGCCCCCTGGACTACATGCCTGCTACAGACCGTAACTGGGAAGTCTTTACTTTGACCATTTCATTTATTATTATTATTTATTGATTCTTCGATTCAGCGATTTGTTTTTTCGGTTTCGATGCTCCAGTTGCGCATCGATAAGTAGGACCGTTTTAAAAGGGCATAGTACAGTAGAGTGGGACAGAGTACAGCAAGGTAAGGATAGGTAAGGTAGGGGTTGGAATGGGTTAGCTTAAGGTTAGTTAAGTTCTGACCCATTTCCGTAAAATTGAGCGGAACCGGAAGAACAAATCACTGAATCGAAAAAATGAATGAAATGGCTAAAGTAAAGACTTGGCCAGTACGTAAATAAAATTTCATATGCATCACTACACCATTTAAATTTAAAATTACTGATGTATATAACATACTAATTTATACACATACGCACCCTCGTTGACGGGTCTGCTCTGCGGATATGTACCCTCGGGGCACACCTGTCCCACCACTGCCCAGACTTGGTTAAATACAATTTTTGCTTTTTAGTGGTAAATAGCTCAGGCTGGTTTTTGTTTTCGGCACTGTAGTTATTACAGTATATGTCCGAACGCCCTGCATTTATACTGATAACGGTTATGCCATCCTAAAGTGAATCTATACCAAGGGCAAACAGAACATAAATATAACCTAACTAAGTACGGAGTATATAGTTCTCTTCGATATCCACCTACTCATTTTAATACAAAAAATACTATTTTTTACGAAGGTCCATTGTTAATCTGCACCCACATTACTTTAGTGTAAAGATATGTCGTATACACAAATCTTCCTTAGATGTCACTTCTTCACTATGCAATAGTAGATTAAAGCCGTAAAATTTTGAAAGCGGACCCCTATTTTTAAACCTGCACCACTCATTACACATTACAGTGTTTGCACACGCGGCCGGTAAAACCGAACTCGGCGCTGCTTTGCACACGCATCCCGGTAATGCCGGTACCGAGATGCAGTTTGAGTTTGAACGTGAAGGAGAAAACATCAGTCCAGCAATAAATAAACGATATCTCCTTGCCTTGCTGTACTTACGGCGAAGAAGGAGGAAACATAGGCAAGGTCTCATTTCCACTAATTCAATGAGTTTCAAAACATCGTACTGAAACACTTTAGCCACTGTCACTCGATGAACGATGAAATGAATTGTCACTGAAGCATGACAATCCACTAAATTAAAAAGCTACCTCAAGCGGAAATAAATAACATATAGCAACACTCATGCGAAAGTATGGCACTCCAGAATGGTTTAAGATAAATGATAAACGTCAGTTTAATCCACCCCCTGTCAACTTGACCTACTTCTGTCCTTGATAGGCTACCTTGCGGGCCTGCATAGTTGCATATAGATAGACGAATCGAGCACAGTCCTGGAATCCAACGGAGGAAACGGAACTAAATTATAATTTTCTTCAGCATAGGAGAATTTGTTCTAGATAGGCCTATATATGTAGTATGTCCGATATAACATTCATAAATAACTTTTTGCAATGCATCTTGCATCTTGTAAAACAAAAACATAGGCTATTTGGGCTGTAGCCTGTTGTGTTGATAATCATTAAATCAAATTATACTGCTATACAGGATACTCTTCTTTATGCTTTCCTTTTCCTCTTTCAACAAACACACCCCTTGCAAATTACGTACTATGTTCTTGCAGGAGCCAAGAAAGACATTCCACACAAAAGGAAAATGCTTAGGAGAAACCCGATCGCTATCAATGACTGATAGAAGCAGTCTTGCAAACTATTATTTTTCTATATTTTCCCCTCGGGGAAGGCTAAACAGAAGAGCGAAAAATCAAGGTTATTTGATCTTTGTGTATGAGGTTGTGTGCGCACGAGGTATATGGCCTTCTTTTGGTTTCTTTCTCCTTTTATTTTTCTTTTCATTTTTATTGCCATAATTTTAACATCTCTTCAAATTTCTCAAAATTGAAACAGGCTGAAATCACGGTATCTAAAATAATAATAATTTCTGAAAAGGCAGCATTGCGGTTGCCTATTCACTCAGTCCACAATCGTTCTATGGAACAAATGCCAGACTAGACACAGAGTACATGAATATTTTTATTATGATCTATAGGGTAAAGCAGCATGCAACCACAAAACTGGTAATTCTCTTGTGCTGTTTGTGCTTTTTCAGTTCTTCTGTAATTGTGTTTTTAGTTTTTATTTACTTTATTTACAACCTTTGTTATGCTTGGGAAAGCCTACTTCTTCGATTATGATGGAGATTTAAACCCTTGTTTTCTTATTATGAAGGTTATTCTTACCCTACATACTGGGTTGCATAATTGACAGGAGAAACACTGTGCAACTATCCTAGAGTCAAAATTTCTTCATATCTCTATTTTGTTCATTTCAGTCATTTTTTTTTTTTAAATTATGACCTCATATATGCTATGACATATTCTCTATCAAAACGAATCCAACGACTTCTTTGTTTAAATCGTTTAAGTAAGTTTCGGCTGTAGAAGATAACAAATTATTATACTTACATACTCTATGAAACTCACTTTCCGCGTTGCCGTAGTTGGGTAATTCAAACAAGATCCGAAGTTTCCTTGCTGAGAATTTATGTAAATAGAAAGCCGCTATATTTGTGGTATCTCACAGCCGTTTTGATTATTTCATTCTTCATTATATATTGAAGTGATGTGAAAAAAAGAAAATAACAGAAAAAACTGAAGTAAAAAAAAAAATCCAAATACAGGAAAGGAAACGAAAATACACAACGCCTTACCACTTACTCACTGTAGCTAGACTGAAGAAACCTATCAGCAAGCCGGCTTCGGCATTACCGACTGCGTGTGCAAACGCTCTAGGCTTTCGTTTCGAAATAATAGGATTCACCAGCAAATTTTACAAATTGGTCCCTATATTCATCTGCATAACTTGGATCTAACTAGCTACTATAGAAGCAAACGCAGAGGTTTACTTTTGGCATACTACTAGAAAGAATTGTTGAAAAATTATAAATTTTTCACTAATCTCTTCTATTGTCTCCCAAAAGGTTTCCGCTGGGTGACATGAAAATATCTCAACTGGCATAAATAAAATTCAAGGGGGCTACCAGTACTAATTGTTGAAAATTTACAATTCTCTCACTATTCGCATATAAACACGGCTTCCGGATGTGTGGCATAAAAACTACAGTGAAAAAGCACCAGACAACCTGTGACAGGTGGCCACTAAAAAGCATGAATGCTATTTAACCGAGTCGGGCAGGGCGAAGGTGGTGGGCCCACGTATGTGTGTCCGAAGGGAGCTCGTGCATCAGCGATGGTGAGTATACGCGTAAGCAAGGGTATTGAAAAGTAGGTTTCGGCAATGATACGAGTTTCACTAGCACTTATCACGGTCAACTTGTAAACAAAATAAACTGCAGAAATATACCATCGTTGGAAAATAGCACATAATAGTCATCTTTCATATACATTCACTTATTTCTTCCGTTGTAAAACACTTGTAATGATTTTACATTCCCTAAACTTGTAAACCTAAACTGCAGCTGTATTACTTTGTATTTAATTCTGATACCTGCACAAATTTGTTTCTTATAAATATGTTTTTAATGTAATGAAGTTCACCCGAGCAGATGGTTCTACCAAATACAAAATTTATAGGTAAAATATGTGAAACATTTTTAGGGAAGGAATAAGAGTGTCAATATAAGTAATTATTGTCATTGTACAGCCTATTGAAATGAATTAGTAAGTGAAAGAATTGTATGTGTAAGTGTGCTCTTCTAAAATCCTCGTATATCTGTATACATCTGTGATGCGCCTATTCCCTACCGACGCACCCCTCGCTGACGCTAAACCCTCCCTGCTGCGTTCGTCCTCTGACTCGGTTAGATAGCATGCGTGCTTTTACTGGCCACATAGCACAAACTTGATCGTATTTTATACACTGCAGTTTTTATGCCATACGTCCACGCTGTATTTATACTGAGCCCTCCTTAAGCCTGATCAAGTCAATCTGCAAATATTGCATGTCTGCTAAAACACATACAAAGCTCTAATCTAACTTGAAAATGTAAGAAATGTGTCAAAATTTGGTAGAATCGACTGCTCGAGTAATGCCATGCAAAATATTGAATTTTACCCGTAAATCTTCTAAAATGTGGTGCGCGAAAACCACATCAGCACCGAAGCAAAAATACGGCAGACAAGTCTCACACGGCAGGCGACTGTCATTTGTCATTTATATTAAAATTTAACATTGCTACTTCATAATCTACATCTGCACTTTGCTACACCTACACTCTTTTAAAATTAAATCATCCTATGTAAAAACACATTTCTTTCAATTTTTGAAGTGTTTTTAACCTAAAAATGTTATTATTTTGTGGAACTACCGGTAAAAAACACTCATGTCCTTGTACTAACACACTCTGGTATGAAATTTAAAAATTAACTTGTTACAGCGAAAATAAAATAACACACATGCAATTAATTAGATATGCATAAATATGATAACTTTCACAAAATTACATCTAATTCTACATCAGATTGTGAAAATTGATTCCATTGAACGCTCTGCAAGAGTAAGCTCGATGGAGAACAAGCGAATTGTAATTTAAGTATTCCTCTAAATTAAAATATTCTATCACACGTACCTGCCATTATTGTATTGTTAAAAATACGCTAACTATGTTGTTTTCCCTCCATTTACTCTTTGAATATTATCTTAACATCTAAATTTCCAATAAAATTTGTAGACGACAATTTACATACATATACGCCTGCTGCCATCTCTCGGTAAAAGCAGTAGCAAATATAGAAAATATACGCTGCACGCAAGTCGGCTTGATGTCGATAAATTGATCTGTTTTATATTCTGGGTATATGAAATGCGTATGAAAGTGTTACACACTATTATTTGAAAAGTTATTGATCAACCTGAAATTATCTTTTAACATTTCTATTCCTATCTTCGTAGGAACAGACTAGCTTATGGAAAGATTTGAATTTTAGTTTATCGTAGTGAAATTCAAACAGCTAAAAGTAAACGCCTATAAAGGGAATCGAAGCCGGGCCACCAGCTTATTCTGTCGGGACGCTATCCACTGCATTACCACATCCGCTTGCTAACCAGCTGCACATTATCATTTTTGACGTTGATTGACTGATTCTACAAGGATTATGCAACAACTCTTGTGTTTCAACAATCACTGTCTTTTACGGGTATTTAATTTGACGTATCGGTATAATGAATGAAGGAAAGGGACGATTTCTCGCACAGAGAGCCGATTTTGACTCATGGTCAAGGTAGCCCATCAGGGGGGCAAGCTTGGGCAGTCGCCCCCCCCCCCCTTTAGAGAAAATTGTGCTTCGGAAGATCGAAAACCCAATAGATATTTTAGAATAGTTACCGCAAAATTTGAGACTACATTTGAAATGTCGCTTATACTTGACCCCAGGGCTGTAATGGGGCGTATACGGGAGTATACGCCGTATACCCACCTAATATTTTTATAGTGTAGCATATACTCACCTTAAATTTACGAAAGTACTAGCGTACGGGACTGGGTATACACTATTATTTTTTAAACGGTCAAGGTATACCCACCAAACATTTTAGCATTACATCACTGCTTGACCCCCCCTTGGAAAACACAACATGGGCGCCCTTGCTCATGGTATTAATTTTTCATTCTTTTGAGTTTCAGTAAATGTGGATCTTGAAGATATGGTATGAGAAAAATTCGATTGGTTTCTCCATTTGTCATATAAATCTAATAACCTCGAGCAATAGAGTGGAATAGAATATTTTTTATAGTCATTTAACAACATATGTTGCAATATATAGCGTCAATTATATACAAAAAATCATATAATATTACAACTCACTCCTTTTTACAAATGGGAATATCCACTTTCTAAAAACAATTATTTTAATTTATAAAAACAGCATATGGAATAAATACAGGCACATTTCTTTCTTTCATATATACAACATTAACGAAGTAAATGAACTTTAAAAAATCCTTTAAGCTCTACCGAGTGAAAACAATTCCGTGCCATATCTCTGAGGAAATGACGTAAGTGGCCCTAAAAGTCTATTGGAAGTCTAAGGCATTATCTTGATACATTAGTGGATACAGAAAATTATTTTGATGGGGGAGGGCAGGTCTGTATCCACTGGGGTATAGGGTGCCGGCCCCCCCTAAAATTTTCATGGTAGGGTTGCAAATGAACAATGGTGTAGAACTATAATATTGTTGGATCGGGCCCCCTAACTTCTGCCGGCCCCCCTCCATTTTTGGGCTGGTTACGTACCTGGGGAGGGTACGATACTTTCGAATGTTTCTTCATTTCGTCAAACCAACTTATTCGAAGATGTTTCCTATTTTCTCGTTGTATCTTGGTATCCAGTTCAAGAACTGCTGATCCATATGATGGTTATTTTCCTTAGGGATGCGCACGAGACAAGATTTGTGCCTGTCTCGTCTCGAAAATGTGCTGTAAAAGTGATGTCTCGACTCGAAAAATGTATATTTTTCTATTGGAAGAGTCGTGTCTCGACTCAAATTTTGTCAGGAAAATCCTGTCTCGACTCGTCTCGTGCGCATCCCTAATTTTCCTATTTTTGCGGATGATTTTTAGCATTTATATTTCCATTCTTCATTTTCTCACATAGCATTTCGATGTCCCATTTTGATCCCAATTATCTCATATAATTCCCGAGATTATCAGGACAATGAGTAGACATCCCATGAACGTCCTAAAGGGTTTCCACGTAGGATGTCAACGGGAGTTCCCTGATGTGACAGGAGATCTCAGGGAAATTCCATTCCGGACATGCCTAGGACCAGATTATCCCACGATTTACTAGTGAAGATCCCTTTTAGATCCCGTTTTCCATGATATTAGCGGACATCTTAATATCCCGCTGAGGTCCTTTGGATGTCCCGGTAGAAAATTCGGATGATCCCGGGATGTCCCGTTGTCTATTGCGGATCAGTCTCAGACGTCCGTGTGCTATGCGGGTTGTTTGAAAACGGTGAATGCCTGGTTTTCTTAGTTTCCACATCTTCAACCAATATGTGAAAAGGAGTGGCATATTAATTGAAAATTTAACGCTTTAGATCCACCAATGTTTGATTTAAACGTGAAACTGTTCTTTTCGAATGCATCCCAGCTGCGTCTGTTATTTTCTCCTTTAATGTTACTCCACATAAACAGTTGCGGCGGTTGGACGTTAAAAGTGTGTGTGTGGGGGGGGGGGGACAAGACATGATCTGAATGTTTGTATGTCAATGTTAGTTTTCCTGGTTGCTTGTAACATTTTGTTTGACAAAAGGTTGTATAACTATTAGGATACTGTCTTTTTCAGTTAAAATACCGTATATCTTGTTTCATATTTTGTTACGTAGATTGACAAGAGCAACGCAAGTAGATACTAGCCCTTTGTACTCAAACAACGAAGGTGTAACAACAGATTTGATTCCTTGCTCATGAACATCTTAAAATTCTGTCTGGAAAATTGTGTGATCAGATTAGGGGCCTATTTAATAACAAATTTGCAAAACAAATAAATAGAAAGGATAATATTAATCAAATAGTCATAGTAATGAATAATAAGGCTTGTTTTGCAAAAGTTACATTGAAACTGGAAATTAATGAACAACTTACATTTTTAATTCCACGCATGCCATTATATGTATTATTACTCTTAGAAAGGCAGTGAATACTACAAGCATATGCTACGACATTTAAAGAAATACTTTTGCAGCTTCCCGAGACATGTTCGTTGCCATTAGGTATAGTTCATTTTCTTGGGATACATCAAAACTCAACAATACTTAGAATCACTCCACATTCCAGTTATACAAAATAATCCTAAAACCTAGAATTATGTTGAATTTACTAAATTTAATTCCCTAAACTCGTATATTACCCTGCAAAATTATATATTCCTTACTGAACTCATTCGTGGCTAAGTGGTTAGGGTACGCACCTTTGACGTGGGTTCAATTCCCGGAGGGAGCTCACGTGGTTTGGACTCTACATTAATCATTAGTCCACGTTTCATATAGCTTCGCTGCTGAACAGGATGTTAAATTGAAAAATGTCAAATCAAAATATTCCTTATCATAAAAAAGAAGAAAAGATGTTTTAGTAATTGTCGACTTTTGTACAATTAAAGAATAACTTGTGAAGGACTTCTTTTCTTGCGAAATGATATCTCAATTAGTTCCAGAGCGGCTAACTAACATATCGAGCCGTTGTAAGATGAAATTAATGTACGCTCGAATTGTGGCGCTACAATAGGTTAATTTTTGGGCCATTTTTAATGGTAATTAAAACGCAATTTCTGTAGATTTCTTAACTCCACGGAAAGACAACCAATACGTATTCATGGAACGGCAATTATTTTATGGCACCATTTGTATTCTATGAACCAATAATACATACAAAACTTTATATTTCCAAATGAAACTATATACATTAATGGGTCATTTAAAAAAGTGGAAGGGCCCCCCTAATCGCCGCCCATGCACATAAACATAGCCATTCTATCAGGCCTTGTTTCCATATTGTATTAAAACACAATAACACACCGAGTAAGGCTGTATAATATATAAAAAAAACACAATCACGTAACAGTTTCAACACAATAACTGTGTCTTCATCAGACTTCCACCCCTTCTGGCTGCTTGGGAATTGGTCATCTCTTATATATACTCTCTGGAGATCAGCTTTTAATTAGGCTTCGCCCTTTCGTTAAAAAGTAACACTTGTGTATTTCACTTTCACTTTTTTCTGCACAAATGTCCAATGAGAAGTTTACTTTTTTGTTGGATACATTCTGTCCTCTAATTATCCTTATTAATTTATTCCCTTTCTTTCTTCTTGCTTTTCATTTCTTCTTCTTTAAGTAGAATCTTCTACCACACTTTATTTATCGCGAATCTTGCATGCCAAGTCATCAGCTTGTCTTCTGCCTTCATAATTTCCATAGCTTCTTTCCATTTCCTCATCAATGTTCAGTTCTCTACTTCTATGGCCTCTGCTCCTTCTCATCCAATCCTGTGGCTTGTCTCTTTCTGATGCTTATATATCGCATTGTTGTCCCTTTTCAATCTTACGGTATCCTTGTGCTGTTTTATCCTTTCTTCCATCTTCTTTTCTTTGTTTCTCCTATGTAAATTTTGTTACATTCCGCGCATCCTACTCTATATATTACTCTCCTTTGATCTTTGTCCGCAGTTGCTTTTCTCTTGTTTTCCCGACTACTTCAATTATTCTACTTCCTCTTTTCCTGTACGTCCTAATTCCTGATTTCCGAAGTATACTCTTTATTTTCTCTGTTTCTTTGCCTAGGCTTTCTATACCAAACCATTTTTTATCCTTGTCTTCTTCCACTTTCTTCCTCTCTCTTGCTATGTTTCTCTGATCCTATCCTCTTAATTGTTTTCAATACTCCTTAGTTGTGTTCGGAACTTCTTTAAATCTCTTTTCCTCTGTTCTTCATCTGCGTTTAGGTATCCTATTCTTCCTTCTATGCTTTCTATGAAATTCTTTTTTGTACCCTTATCCACATCACTTCGTTTGTGGCAATACACTCCTGCCTGCCAGAGAGAAAAGAAAAAAAGAAGAAAAGCTTGGAAGGTGAGTGTAGGGGGCGCCTAAAAGTTCATCTAAGCACAAACAATAAATTTAACGTATTTTCTACGCGTAGATTATGAACTTTTTCGTTTTAGCCATTATATCCTATTCCAATCCTCATAATTTGTATATGTATCGAAAATATCATCATACTTCCTTGTTAGAGTTAACTAACCCCTTGAATCTTAGTTGAAAAGAAAAAAAGTAAAGAAAAAGTTACTGCAGCAAACTGAACAGCATAAACACGAAGCACAGTGAGGTTTTGGAAACGTAAGAATATAGCATACGACTAGGATAGAAGAAAATAATATTTGTGATAATATTTCCAAACCGATATTAGCAATTGCGAATATGATTTTAAACAAATTTGTGATAGGATCGATTTTGATTGATCAGTTACACGGATCAGTATAGAGTTCAAAACTATGTAAACTGTTTGCTCATAGTTGCGCACTTTTAAAAATGGGACCAGTCAGTTGCTTTTAAAAGATCTTGGGCCTTATGCAGAGTCATTCTTATTAGTGTGTAGGTGAGTAGGAGTTAGACTAACATATGTTTCCTGCAGTAGTCAGGCCTTTAGTATGACGCTAATCATACGTCAAAACGACTCTGCATAGGGTCCATTATGTCCATACCATATGCGAGTCTTGTCAAACTATGATAGGCGGTAAGAGGAAATACAGAGTGCCACCATGCAGAAAGGTACGTGAAGAATTGATACGGTAATGACTTTTTAGAGTTGGAAACAAATGAACATGAAAGAAGGAATATATATATATATATATATATATATATATATATATATATATATATATATATATATATATATATATATATGAATTGTCAGTGGCAATGAGAGCTTAAACTTATTGTAAGGGCCCCAAGCGAAGAGGGGGAAATTTTGTTTGGTAGCACTGGATTCTTTCTGTAATAATTAAAACACGATTTTTCTGTAATAATAATAATAATAATAATAATAATAATAATAATAATAATAATAATAATAATAATAATATAATGGTATTTTGATCTAAAAGGTGCAAAGTGTTGCAACTTTATAGTGTCCATGTAAAAATGCGTGTAACTATGAAAAGGCTAATTGAAATGTGTTTAAAATTTAAAAGGTAATCATAATTTTAGGACATTTAGGTTGTTGTATCTTATTAACGATTGGGTGGACTGCCCTCATGCTTGTGTAATTACGAAAGGCTGAATAGTGTATATTTTGGAAAAAGTTTCATTTTAATTATTGCCCTGTTAAGGTTATGTACGAATGACATGTTTTGTACTATAAACATTTACTTTTATCGATTTTTATCGCATGAGGATTGCTTATGAGTATTAAGATTTACACGTCATTCAGCTCAATTGAGACCTATTGATTGACGGATGTCTTATTTTGGACGTTTATCCATGGAGCGGCAATTGTTAACAAACAGAAATTAGCGTTACCCACAAAGTATTGCTATTATAATATGATTTTATTGTTGAATCCAAAGAGGCTATATAGACTATCAATAGTAGGAATTTTTTTATACGTATATTGGTAAGGATTCCATGTCAGAAGGGCCCGGACAAAAGGGCGAGGACAGAAAGGCCCGAGTCAAAACGGCCCCGCGTCAAAAGGGCCCCGGTCAAAACGGCCCCGCGTCAAAAGGGCCCGGGTCAAAAGGGCCCCGGTCAAAAGGGCCCTGCGTCAAAAAGGCCCGGGTCAGAAGGGCCCCGCGTCAAAAGGGCCCGGGTCAAAAGGGCCCCGCGTCAAAAGGGCCCGGGTCAAAAGGGCCCCGCGTCAAAAGGGCCTTGCGTCAAAAGGGCCCTGCGACAAAAGGGCACGGGTCAAAAGGGCCCTGCGACAAAAGGGCCCGGGTCAAAAGGGCACCGCAACAAAAGGGCACGAGTCAAAAGGGCCCCGCGTCAAAAGGGCCCGGGTCAAAAGGGCCCCGGTCAAAGGGCCCTGCGACAAAAGGGCCCGGGTCAAAAGGGCACCGCAACAAAAGGACCTGAGTCTAAAGGGCCTCTCCCTCAAAACGGCCCCGCGAGAAAAGGGCCCGAGTCAAAAGGGTCCCGCGAAAAAGGGCTTGAGTGGAAAGAGCCCGGGTAGAAATAGTCCCACTGCCAGAAAGCCTGAAATCAAAACAGAAGTGGAAATCAAAGATGCACGAGTGGATAGTGCCACCTTAGTAAGTAGAAGTGATTGTCTAATAGAAGGAAGAATATCAGTGGTTATTAGAGACAAAAAGGAAACTTGAATGGTGATCTTAATTTTGTTTGGTTGCTGTTTGTTGTGCAACAATCCCTATCGCTTAAGTCGTTTCACGATGAAAGTTTGCTTTCAACCGTGTCTCTCTGAGTTTGTAGACGTGGAAGACCCGGGTTCGATTCCCGGCGGGATCTCATGTGGTTCGAATTCCACGTTAATCAGTAGGTCCACATCTCATACAGCCTCGCTGCTGAAAGGGATGCTAAAGTGAAAATCATATCATATCATATCTCTAAGTTTGTATTCTCGAGACCTAGCCTAATCAGACTATCTATTAATGACTGTTCCCTTAGTTCTAAAGTTCAATTTCTGCCCCTGAATCAAAGTAGAAAAATACGTATTATATGAATAATATTATCTTGAAAAAGTTTCTTTAATTTTGGTGTAAGAACATACATGTGGATCTCCATACAGGGTTAGTCAAAAGTATTGGGACAGAACAATAATAACGACACGCGCGGACGGGGGAAAATCAAATGTTGCAATTGGTGTTATTGCAAAAACTGCATTGGCTTGGAGTGTGGTCACCGTGGAAGCCATTTTGAATTACACTATATTGCGGATCGTACATTTTTTAATGGAAATGGCTATGATCTTACACTTCAGTTTAGGCTTTATATTTCCACAAATGTGAAGGTGAACTCATTTTTGACACATTACCATTTGTTTATGAGACAGGGTGTTTGACATATGTATCTAATAGAAAAAAATATCATGACAGGGCAGTAACAAAGAGACAAATGGACAAAGGAAAAGTAAATGTTACAGGTTGGTATTGGTGTTAAAACTGCGTTAAATGATCATGGCACCCAACTTGAATTCCGCATATTATATACCATAAAATATTTTCAAATAGACAAAGGACTTGTATCACATAAATTTAGGCTAGAATCTTGCTACAAACGATAATCTGAATTAGGGATGCGCACAAGACAAGATTTGAGGCTGTCTCGTCTCAAAAATGTACTGTAAATGTGATGTCTCGACTCGAAAAATGTGCATTTTTCTATTGGAAGAGCTGTCTCGACTCGGATATTCTCATTAAAATTCTGTCTCGACTCGTCTCGTGCGCATCCCTTACCGAGTCGACTTTTGACCGATCTCTATTCATTTACGCGATAGTGTGCTAAGTTTGACATTTGTTTCTAGTAGAAGAAAGTATTTTGACAGGTAAATAATAAATAGTACTTCATTGTGTTCTTAACGTTTCTGTTCGTTTGCTTACGTTTGTAAAATATTGAGAAGTTACCACGTATGTATAACATATTTTAATAGTAAGTATATTTGTGATTAATTGTTACTTTACGACTATAAAGCAATAGAATGCTTTTAATGTGCAGTTTCGAATATTTGGTAGAGCTCAACAACGTCGTTCAAATAGTAGTGGGTGATAACGATGTTTCTTCTGGTCAGTGTATTGTACCATGCAGAGTTAATACGGGAAGGATATAATGGTAAAATTGCTAGAAAGAAACCATGTATTACCCAAATTAAGAAATATAAGATACTTAAATTTTCTACAGCTTTTGAAAATAAACCCAAAAACTGGTGCGAATGTTTTTATCGGCGAATTTAAGTTAAACCTACATGAATATTATGGTAGAATAATAGTGTTTCGACAAGTAAATACAGAAATAAATGTCAAGAACTTCCAGCCTGCTTTAAAATACAGATGAAATATATCTTAACGTTCTTAGAAGGACTTCTAATTTTATCAAGATATTGATCCCAAACAAAGTATATGTTGTAAAGAAAAGATTGCTTTAAAACTGCCCAAAAGTTCGCTAAACCCCACCACACAGTACCGGCTCTAATCCCATTGAGAATCTTTGGAGCGAATCGCAACGTAAGGTCAATATATACGAGTTACGGTGAAAGAAGGTTTGAGAAAAGCATTACATACAGATTGGAACAATATTTCCCCACACTACACGAGGAAAATTGTAACAACGATGCAGAAATGCTTAAAGAAAGTTATAAATCATTGTGTGTTTGCTATTAAATACTAACTGTATTAACTTGGAGGAATAAAATAATTTTAGAGGACATTTTATAGTAGTTTTTTAATAATATCTGAATATTTATGTGATCAACAGTGTCCACATCCCCATTCAATGTAGTTTTTGCAACAATACACACTTGCAACATTTGCTTTTCCTCCGCCACATTATTATTTTATTGTCCTGATACTTTTGTCTACTACACACTAATGTCAAACATAGCACACTTTCCTCGTAAAAGAATGAGGATTGGTAAAGAATGAATCATATTCTCGTTTGTAGGAAAATTCAATCCTAAATTGATGTGCTAAACATACTCCTTTCCATTTAAAAATATTATGTGATATCCAATATGGCGAATCTAGGATGGCTGTCATTATGTCCACGCCCTCACTCAGTGTAGTTTTCGCATCAACCTGCAACCTTTTACTTTTCTACGTCGACGTGTCTCTTTGCCTGTCCAGATACTTTGGTCTACTAGATACAAATGTCAAACGTAGCACCCTATCTCGCAAACGAATAAAGATAGATTTTAAAAAAATGAGTTCTTCTTCTCATCCGTGGGAACATTCTAGCCTAAATTGATGTGTCAAACCCACCTCTTTCCATTCAAAAGATATTGTGTGATATCAAATATCGCAGAATCCACCATCTGCAATATTTACTTTACCTCCGTCCACGCGTATCGTTATTACTGGTCTGTCGTAACATTTTTACTAACCCTATATTTTTTCCACATGTATGTTCTTTCAAGACAAATAAACAGGTATGTCCACGTAATATTTTTCATCTAATAAGTATTTTTATACTTCTGAAGTTTTGCAGGCTATATCTCAGATTTCTTGACATGGGGCCTTTTTGTTAGGCGGCCCTTTTGACCAGGGTCCTTTTGACTCAGGCCCTTATGACTGGAGCCCTTTTGACTATGGCCTTTCTGTCCTCGCCCTTTTGTTCGGGCCCTTCTGACGTGACACCGGTTATAGAATAGGAAGATATCATATACACAGGTACAACAGTTATTTAATGCTACATTTTCCGACCATAACCCAATTTCGAAGTCAACTGCCTAAGAGACCATTAAATGTTTTGCAGAAAGGTACCGCATGCGATCAGGAAGGCCGAAACAATGTAGCAATTTGGCAGTTTCTTTTAATTTACAATCTTTTGTGGAAATTCCGCATTCATTGATAACCAGAGTTGCTAACAAGCTAGGTGTTTCCCAGAGTTCAGCGCAATGAATTTTTGTACACTATGCTCTTTATGTAAAGTCATTCTGAAGTATGATTAGTAGCATACTAAAGAGTTCGATTAACATGTTAATTGCAGTAGTCAAACCTTTAGTATGATGCTAATCATACGTCAAAACGACTCTGCATAAGGCGGTATAAATTGAAACCCTAGGAGAATGCGTTTAGTGCATGAAATAACGGAAGACGACTTTGATCACCGCATTGAGTTTTGCGAAGTAATGATATGAAATATCGATGACAGCAATATTGTCGTAAATGACATGGTATTCTCTGGTAACTTTCAGACTGTCAGTTTAACGTCCCACATTATGCCCTTTAGGATGACGATGATTAAAGCAAGTGAATGATGATGAAAGAACGGGTGAAATCAAAAGGAAACGAGGGTACCGCGGGAGAACTCACCTACACAATATTGTCCACCACAACCTTACTTGGTCGGGAATCGAACCAGTAGTCCTACACACCAGAGCTAAGCGTTCTACCACTGAACCACCGTGCCCCTCCCTCCGGTATTCTTTGATGAAGTGATATTTACCTTATATGGTCTGGTGAACCGAAAAAAATATCACTATTGGAGCGATGAAAACCCACATTGATGGGATGTTATTTCGAAGAACAGAAGTGCAGAAGCTACTGACAGAAATAAACTACATTCTTAATTAGAAATATTACGAATGATATAAGAGATATGTAAATTAAAAGTAGAAATGCAAAATATTTTTTGAATACGAACTGTGGTTTAATTAGGAATACAGCTGGTAAATAATAATATTGGACTACAAAGGTATTCAGAAGTCTTGCTAGAGGAAATATAAATATATTGAGATTATTATTATTATTATTATTATTATTATTATTATTATTATTATTATTATTATTATTATCGAATTGAAAATTCAATGGTGTATCTAAAATCAGGTAAAAGATCAGAAAAAGTACGTGTAGCCAACAAGCGGTAAGAAATGTGTGAAGTATTAAGGGCTTGCATTGAGGGTGCCAGGTAAACATGATTGGGAGCCACTGATATACGATATTGCATTGAGGACGACCCCTTCTGTACACGTCGTTCTTTGTCTAGGCCTTACTGACATGGAATCAAATAAAAAATAATGAAACAAGAAGTATATTATAAACAAAAAATCCTTACTAAAACTATTATATATATTTTCTCCACTAAATCTCATCAAATTATATATATAGATATATATAATATTAACAACTTGACTTCGGTGAACATTACATTATTCTTATTATATATTAACGGTGCTAACCTAACACGAAGCATTATAATAAGGATTTAAAAACAGCTGAAAGACAAATGACAAACATTACAAACAAATAGCATTTGTTTGTATTTTCTGTTGCATCTGATCAGATTTTATACGTATATAATTATTTTACATTACAGTATATTTTTTGAACAAATTGACTTTGATTAACATTACACTATGATCATTATATTTTAGAAGTACCAAATATATGTATTATCTTGCATAACGCCTTACAGTAAGATAAAAAGAGTGAAAAAATACATTACTAACAAAAAGTATTTTTGAGATAAACATATTACATTTATTATATTTGAAAAGTACTTACTTAACATGAATCCTTAGAAAAGATATTTTCATATATTGTCGATTAAATTGGGTCTAAAAGGGCCAGTGTCACTTTTTGGCAAAAAAATTAGATGTTCGTCAAATTTTAACGCCTATAAATGGATATTTTCTTTTGCAAGAAAAGCAAATATTAATATGAATAGTATATATACTCCAAACTACTTCGTGTTGACATTAGCCCTTTTAGTCCCAAGTCGCAGATATATAAAGTATGTGAACTTACATTGAGAAATTCTGGCTACTTTAATCTGTTTTGAAATTCTTCCAACTTATATTGGACATAAGTTTATTATCATTTTTGCTTAACTTTCCAAATGACAAATACGATTGACATTTGTCTCAAACTGCTTGCGTGGATTGCAAATTAAAATTGTGAACCAAGCCACGAAGATAGTTCTCTAAAGGTCTTTGAGTATACTCCTGTACAATAGTACGTACTCGACTTGCAGTTACTCTGTATTTTTTTTCCTGCCGGTGGTAAATACTTGTCTAGCAACTTCTATTAATTTGATCAACAGAGTGCTCCTTTAACCGTGTATATTCGACGATAACCGTTTACGATAAGATAAAATTCGTTGCGCCATATAATTTTATGATAAAATTACGCGCATCTCTTTACTTTATTTCATAGTTCTACCATATTCACTTTTTAATATTCGGCGACAGTTGCCATCGAAATTCATACAGTTATACGCAAAATAATAATAATTAATAATAATAATATTAATAATAATAATAATAATAACAGAATTACAATATCAATTACATAAACAATACCTTCGAATAAAGAAAAAAATAACTGTCACGCTGGGATTCGAACCCGAGTCACTGAAATCGCAGTTCTCTGCTTTCACACTTGATACAAAGATAAGAAAATAAACTAGTAGCTATGTTACATAAACATAGCACACACTATTTCTACACGTGTTGATGCAATTCAAAGAATGCAAAAATAATGTCTGCCAGCTTTTCTTCTTTAGAAATTAGAAGTCACGGTGAGGAAGAATTGCAGTAATATAAATCGGGACCAGTTAAAAACAATGAGGTAGCCTCATCTTGAAGAACGCTTCGCGATATTTTCCTCATTGACGAAGGTCTATATCACTTGTTTTTGAGTTAAAGAAGGAAACCTCGAGTAAGTCATTGTGACACTCATAAGGAACACCTCCTTATACGAGTATTAGTACGGGTATTTTGTGTATAGTCTTACATGCAATGCTTTTAACTAGCTAATAGTTTAGGCGGAAGATGAAGTGACGAGGTGGGTAAGTTTTTAGCGCATTGAACTTATATTCGGCGGACCCGCGTTCAAATCCCGGTCATTTTCTAACTTTTTCAAATGTTTCAATTTCAATTTCAATACATACTCAGTGTGACAACCAAGATTTTCTCTCCTCCAGAAAGAAAAAAATGTTGGAATGAGGAGAATTGAAGAAGGTCTCTCAATGAAGGCAATCATTTACTAACTTATTTCCAGCAGTTGTTCTAGATTTGATATTTTCGTCTACTTTCAAGCATTTTTTGATTTATGTGTGATCAGTGTTTTTATTTCTTTGAATATACAGTATATAGTGAAATAATACATTACATGCACAACAATATTGAGATGAACATATGATGTTCATTGGACAACACGCTCTAAACCAGAGAGGTTCATCTCAGAATGGAGAAATGTTTCGTGCGTCATCTACTCACAATTTTACTTGCATAAAGACTGGATTCAGTGCTACCAACTGTTGTCAGTGCCGAGAAAAGTTACGTGTAAATTGGGTTGCATCTGTCCAGGCGTTCTATCAACTGCAAATTACCTGGACCCCAAGTTATGGAATTAGAGCATTTAGGGTGGAGAGACTTTTGTTGTTGGATGTACATAGATTTTCCTAACACGAGTAACACTATCTGCTATTGATCTAAAATATTCCAAGTAATTTTTCTTCTTTCTCTTTCTTTCCTTCTTTCCTTTTATTTCTTACTCCCGAATTTTGCGCCACCTTACTTCGGCAGCCAGGGTTGTTGCCCTGCTCACTCGCACCATGACACAGCACTGATCAATACCTACCTGCAACACTTTTCTCTGTTCACATGAATCGTAACTGGGCTGTTGTAATAACTTTGACTAACACTGTATAGAGATCCATATGTACGTTCTTTCAACACAAAGCAGGTGGTGTCCACTGAATACTTTTAATCTAATAAGCATTTTTATATTTCTCATGCCTTTCACGCTATATCTCAGGCTTTTTTGATGTGAGGCCCTTTGATCGCGGGGTCCTTTTGACTCGGGGCCCCTTTTGGCTCTGGGCGTTTTTGACTCGCGCCCTTTTGCCGGGGACCCTTTTGACCCGGCATCTTTGGAGGCAGGGCCCTTTTGACGTGGGGCCCTTATGACCGGGGCCCTTTTGACGCGGGGCCTTTTTGATTCGGGCCCTTTTGTCGCGGGGCCCTTTTGACTCGGGCCCTTATGACCCGGGCCTTTTTGACGCGGGGCCCTTTTGACTCGGGCCCTTTTGTCGCGGGGCCCTTTTGACCCGGGCCCTTTTGACGCGGGGCCTTTTTGACGTGGGGCCCTTATGACCGGGGCCCTTTTGACCCGGGCCCTTTTGACGCGGGGCCCTTTTGTCGTGGGGCCCTTTTGACTCGGGCCCTTATGACCGGGGCCCTTTTGACGCGGGGCCGTTTTGACTCGGGCCTTTTTGTCCTCGCCCTTTTGTCCGGGCCCTTCTGACGTGACACCATTGGTAAGATATTGATAAGAACATTTTTCAGTTTAAGGTAGAACTACATCATTATCCTAAAATATTGCTGAAAATGTCCCGTAGTAAGATCCTTCTACGTTTTCTCATGTCACTTCTACCCTCTATATATAGTCTAAATCTCTCAGAAATGAAAGCTAGCTCATGGAAGTAAATACTACTATGCTCTCCACGCTAATTGATACTTAGAGCGAGCACCTGCGATTCAGAAATTTAAATGAACTACAGTGATTCGGGTTCCACTCTAAACTCCCATCAAATCAATCAACCAACTAGTGACGTACACAAAATTTCATGAGAGAATAAGTTCAATCACCCTAAACCTTATTGGTTCAATCACATTTTTGAACACATGTCTTAATAGAGTACTTGTTTATTTTTTCACAGTATTTTTCTATCTTGTTAAATGGGAAGTTAAAACCAGGAAACCCCGCCTTTCTTTACTCCACTGCAACCAATTTACATATCCGTGTAAATTACGAGTATTAATGATAAATTTCCCCCTGCCAAAACGCATTGTTGCAAACTCTATTTTGTGAAACATTAAGTATTTTGACAAGATTTTCTAATTTCTTCAAAAGGTAGCTACTTTCTAATGATAGAAAAGAATGTTTGCTATTTCACCTTTATGCTGCGCGAGGGACATTCGAAATCCTTCCTAGAGAAATTTTATTAAAACAAGTTTCCAGATTTTTGTCTTAATACATTGGACAGTGTGACCTCTATGCCATTTTTAAGTCATGTATAGAGAGGTTGTTCATTCTACATTTGGAAAATTTGCACTTACCTAAAAATTTAGAATAATCCATGGCGCCAGGTCCGTAAGTACTCGATGTGTTTCCCTTGCTTCCTAACAATAGCCCGATAGCGTAATTTCCGCTGTAATAGGCTTCTCTGAAGAACTGGGAGGGGAATCTTGTCCCATTCCCTTTGCACAGCTTTCCAAAGTTCTTTCACGGTTGTCACACGCCGTTTTCCCAAAGCCCGCTTCAGCAATCCAAATCCACAATAGTCCATAGGACTTGCATCTGGAGATTTAACAGGTACCTCATTGAAAGGTATCACCTGTATACCACTTGCCTCCTCTATCTCCCTGTAGAATGCGATGGACGATCGTGAGGTATGTGATGAGGCCTTGTCCATGTGAATGCGCACCAGGTTGGCGTCATTTCCGTACATTGTTGGAATTTCATGCTCGTAGATCGGCCGCATGATCTGCTCCTGAAAATTTATTTTGCAGTTCTTCGCCACTCTACGAATCTTCAGTTTACCTTGGTAACAGTAGACAGTAACGACCATGAACCCTTTTGGGAAGGATTCTTTACAGACACGGACCCATCTTCTGAAGTTCTTGGCGCCGTTCTCTAGGTACATGATGGCTCTCGGTTTGCCGCAGTCGGAAAGGAAAATCCATGCTTCATCCATGTACATCCACCTTTGTTTGCCAGATGCCGTTCGTACAGCTTCTGGGCGTTACACTTTCGTGCCGTTTGGTGGGCATCTGTGAGAAGATGGCCGCGAGCTTTCATGACTTTTTCCAGCTTGAGTTGATTGTGTAACGTCCGGCTCACAGTCCCCAAAGACACGTCAAGACGATTAGCCATACAGCTTTGTGTTGGCGGTTTTTCTTGCATTGCCATTTTGCGAAGTTTCCCCTGCATAGTGGAGGTGGCTTTGGTGCATTCCCGCTTCCTAGGCAACTTCGTTGGTGATCCAAATGGTGGAGCTTCGTTGCCCTTGTACTTTTCAATAACATTTTTATTTCAGTTAAACTGATGCTGCAACCATTCTTCTTACACTGTTTTCTAATGACAGAAACACTAAAGTGGGCGTCATAAAGAGACGCAACATAGCCTTCCCAAAACCAGCTTAGTTTGGGCGGCATTTTGGTCACAGAGCGGAAACCCATACACTTAGAAACAAATTTAACACAACGCTCACAACAATGGTCCTGTTTTGTGCGTTATTGTCGTCCGCGCGGAGAAACAACTCTGTTCCCAGGAAACCACTGCACAACACTGCAGGACGTCACGAGCCAGGCCGGATGAGTCCATTCTGCCCAGGAGGATGAAGGAACGAAACCGGCCAAACGTAGGCTGAACGCGTAAATTCACGAAACTTTTGTTTTGAATTATAACCACAAGAGTCTTTACTAGTACTGTTGTTCCAAAGTCAAAAACACATCCTATCTATCTGTAACTATCTCCTCAGGCTTTCCTAAGAAAAACAATATGCTATATTGTAGGGTTTTATAGGAGAAACCCCCGAGGAAACACGCTCACGGTTTTTGTCTACCACAAAGTCCACTTAACGCAAGCTGGGATCGAGCCAGGAACTCTACGCACCAATGGTAGGAAGCTCCTCTGGTGCATGAGGTCACTGGATCGATTTCATTCGTGGCAAGTGAACTTCGTAGCGGACAAACACTGCATGGATAGTCTCATGGTTCGCCCGTTTCCTCAAATTTTCTTCATTCCACCATTATCGTTCACCTCATCACCACTATTTTCACACCATTACCGTTAACCTTGGAAAATTGAGTTGTCTTGCAAAATGTGGAAAAATAATTGCTTGAGCCGTTTTTGAGAAAATTATCCGAACACACTTACTTCAAGAGTAAACTCAGTAAATCTACGGGACCCAGAGAAACTACATGAAGTTGTTGATGAAATACTGGTTTATGACACAACCATAATTGTTAGAGTTATTTTCGAAGAAACAACGATTTCAAGTTTTCAGATATAAGAAAATTACTTTTATACTGGGAGTAAGGATCAAATTCAATGCCCCTTACTTTAGAGAAACTTATACACAACCTTAAGGTTAAACTTTGGTCCGATTTGTTAACCGTATAATCTCTAAGTGTGCGCACATACATCGTGACGAACTGACATAGCCTTTTCAACATGTAAGAGCCCTAAAATGTGAAAATCTGTTCAGTGGTGTATTTAGAGGGAAGCGCAACCGACTCCAGCTCCCTCATTGAGTACAAAGCGTTTTTTTTAAAATGTACTTGCAACGATAAGAGAAAAAACTCCCGAAATTGTCACCTAACGTCTCTTGTCGAAATGAAGAACGAAAGGCAGCATATCTGCAACAGAATGACCCATCCTTCTTCACCTCCATCCCCAAACACACACACCAACAAACACTTTTAACAAGCGAGAATGTAATTGCAGTGGACCGCTTTAAAGCCCCACTCCAATTCGGCTCTCTCTGTTCTTGGCACTTTTCTCCTGTGCATGTTTCTTAATGTATAAATACAGTATATATATATATATATATATATATATATATATATATATATATATATATATATATATATATGTGTGGGGGGGGATGAATAGCCATACTTGCATACATGTTCAACACAAAATAGGCCTGTGTTGTATTCAGTTTTGCCCCAAAAATTTCAGCCCCTCCCCTCCCTTGAACATTTCTGGGTACGCGCCTGAGTCTGTTGAAATATGTTCTTTACACTATGACAAGACATTACTATCATCATTGGAAACTTAAGAAAGACAAATAGATACGTTAAAATAATAATATAAAAATCCGAACTGGGCACGCCAGGCAGTGATTTCCGAAGTGCTTAGCCGATAATAGAAATATTTAACGTATGGTGAAAAAAAATTGCACAAAATTTGCAACACTGCAAACCCTGGCAATAGTGGACCGTGGCACACGATATGAGCTATGTAGGGAGATTAGTGTATCTGTCGTGCATTAGCAAGTGCAGGAGAAGAATGACGCACAAGGAAATGAGTTTGGCGTTAAATGAGAAACAGCGTCGTAAAATAATCGTGCAATATTGGAAAGACAATCCGAATGTTAGAAAGTCAGACCTTATGATACGCTTCTAGAGTGTGGGATATTCAAGATGGATGGTGTATAATATTGTGTCGAAAGTAGAGAATGGTATGAACGTCGAAAATATGGTCGGTAGTGAACGGAAACCGACTTTAAGTGATCCCAAGATGTTGAGACAACTTCGACGAGCTACTTCAGCAAGGTGACAAAATCGTACCGAGAACTTGGTAGGAAATTTCACTGTGATAAAAATACAGTGAAGGATGCTTTACAGAAAATGGGAATTACCAGACGTAAACGGAAAACTATGCCGAAGGTTACGGAACAACAAATTGTGATTCTGAAACAACGTTTAAGAACTCTGGTCACTAAAACGTTCACTGCTAAAAATGATGTACTCTGCATGATGGACGATGAGACCTATTTTACATTAGACGGTGACGAGTGGCAGCCAAAATTGTACTACGATCTAGGAACTGGTGATATGCCTGATTCAGTGCGTTTTCCTCCGAAATCAACATATCCACAAAAGGTGTTGCTATGGTTTGCGATGAGTAAAAAGGGACTCTCTAAACCGCAGTTTTTCACCACCGGTCTTGCGCTAAACATTGAACGTTATGTGAAGTTCTCTCTGCCGAAAGTTAAGCAGTTTATCAACACGTATCATCGTGAACACAATATGTTGTTTTTTCCAGATTTAGGCTGCCACTACGCTACAGCAAGTCTTGCAGCCATGGCATACACTACATACCCAAAAATCAAAATCCTCCTAATGTTCCTCAACTTCGGCCTATTGAGGACTTTTGGGCAAATTTAAAGAGACAAGTGTATGCCAATAATCACCCAACATCCGTTGCAGGTCTCATCCGACGAATCCGTAGATGCTTGAATGAAATTGATACATCGTGTTTCGCGTCACCCATGCAAAAAGATCCCCGCAATTGTCGCAAGGCCAGCAGATATGGCGTAAATGTGTTTGTACATTAAAGTCCAGATGTCATTCTTGTTTAACAATCAGAGAACAAAACAAAATTGCGGATGTTGAGTGTGGCAAACGGATTATAATTTTGTGCAATTTTTTTTGCCTACGTTACCTAAATGTATATAGAGAAGAAGTAGATCTTATACGTTTAAAAATGTAAGATTTTTGGATCAGAAGAAATTGTCCCTTGATAAAAATCTGTTTATACTTGGAATCAGAGCCGGATTTAGGGGGTGCAAAGGTGCACGTGCACCCCGCTTCATTTTAAATATACACTACATAAAATGAGAAGCTAGCAGTGAAAATAGCAACAATTTCTGAAAACGTTTGCTGTCATGTTTCCATTTGGGTTTAAAAGAAAGTGAAGTTTTGCGAAAATCAATAGTTTAAGTCAATTTTTTGAAGGTTGAATGAAAAGGATTCACCAAGAGCAGACACTTAGCATTTCTAGGGCATTCTTTATTCACACTACATATGCCTAAAGACATTTTAAAAAATCAAATTTAATTCAAATGTACTGGTAGTTATTAGTTCACTCCCCCTATCAGAAAATCCTGGATCCGGCCCTGCATGGAATTGGAATGTGTACAGAACTTTACAAATGTACTTACGAATTATTTTTGTTAAATATAATTTGTTAGTAGATCCTATGTAAAATAAATAAATAAATAAATAAATAAATAAATAAATAAATAAATAAAATAAAGAAGTTCTATATGTTGTGACACGTAGTTGACACACAAAAGCTTTTACTTCATTAGTATTAAAGATGAACGGGGAGGTAATATGAAAATTAACCCCTGTAAAGGTCAAAGATAACCACAACTTTATTTTCAAGGACTCTCCGAACCTTTGAAAGTAACATTTTTTTTTCTACTGCCTTAATTTAGAACAAGGGAGATTTTGTAGGATCATTAAGTGGGTATAGTGAACGAAATTTCTTTCCTACTTTTTTTCTTCTGCTCTGCATGGTAACATTAATTTTCTTATTCCCTATAGACATTATTTCATGTTACAGTGTTGTCTTTTAATAGTTTATTATATTTCAAACTTTCGTGTTAAAGCTCTCTAATGAAATTTCATATCGAAGTGTCTTTACAACCTACAAAAGTATTATTGTTTATTTCATCCAAATCCATATTGTTTATCGAGAGACAATTCGAAATTGTTCATCTTGCGAACTCACTGTAGGCCTGCAAGGAGGAAGGGAAGATATGATCCTTTTTAATTGCAAGGCATTCGAATATGAATATATTTTTTCGTTTTGTATACATATATCACGGAAATCATGAGTTGCCCGGTGCAGCAGCCTTTTACAAGAATACTCTATATTTTATATACATTTAAGTACCAAGCCATTGCCGGCTATGGTATCTTCTCTCCTTCGAAATGAGAGTAAAGTTGCATTTCGTACATTCTCATCGGTATCTTCGTGGTCCACCTAATGACTCTCCAGCACTTTGTGGCACATTTTGTATCTTATTTTATCTTTAACCGGAACAGAATTCCTGTTCTGCCTAATCTTCACAAAATGTATATTTTGACTTCGGAAAAATGTAATAATAATTATTTTCTTTACAATTGCAGTTTCTTTCAGGGCCTCTTGATTTTCATCTACTATTTCAGCATCCCTAAAATTAAATTGACTATCGTAGATCGCCGGTGATTACTGACCAACTATAACTTCTCCTTCTCTATATAATGGGATTCAAACGTTGTGCTTAATGGTAGTTTCCTGTATAAAATAAAATAAAAATCAAGATTTATCGAAATAAATTACAAATATAAGTAAAGTGTTGTATATAAAAAAGTGAATTAGATATAACAATGCAGTTTTATTTTTTAACTTTAAAGCATTTCGTACTACCTATAATGTTAACTCTTAAAATATTTTTATCTGTTAACAGAACTATTTAAATTTACTTCTAATATCAGTTTAGAAATGTTGGACCATAAGTGCTACACCACTTAAGCACACACAAATTAAGGAAAATGCTAATAGTTAAGAGGAGAGGAAATGTAGTAAGGTAACTAAAACAGTGCAAATACAGGATATCAGGTCATTTCTCTTCACAGGAGATAATATACTATGAATACTGTCACCGTCCTACAGCTCATTTATTGCGATTTAAAAGAAACATTGAGAAAATAGATTTATCCTGAACTTTATTAACCAACCCCCGTATAAACTCAAATGTTCTAGAAACTCTTTTGTCATCGCTTTGGTATGTCTCTTCGTCTGTGTTGGTGAACCCGAACAAGATTTTGTAACCATATATGGGCATACGTTGCAGAGACAGTGATTTCCTTTGTGAACGTTCTCTAATTCCGGAAGATCGGGAAAGTCGCAAAAACACTTTACTTCTTGTCAGTGCTCAACGCTGATTTGTTTATTTAGAATGTCCGCACTTTTTCAACCAAAGAGGGTGAACTTGTTATCATACGTCATCACCGGAGAGTTGCAGCCCGGAGAAAATATACGCACTTGCTAACTGAACAAAAGGGGCAGTCGCCGTAAGCCAGTTCAGGAGGAACGTGTCGACGTTCGCTCCCACAAATTACGCTTTCCTAAAAGCAGCATTCAAGCTGCCTGGCTTTCTTTATACAAAAGTGATAGTTGATATTTTTCTCAGTGATTTTTTATATAAGTGCACTTGTTTAACGGTACGTCAATAACGACCTTATGGAACAGAACTCATAGTTCCTATTTGGGAACTCTCATGGACGAAGCAGCGATGGAAAATTAACCTTGGGACTTCAACTCCAGAAACAGCGCATATCCCCAAATGCGGGACAACGAGGGAGCAGCATCAACAGGCTAGCCGAAGACACACGTGAGTCTACTAACATTTTAAGCCACCACTTTATTCAATACTAAAGCCACGCCACCATAGCGTCGTTAGTATTAAATTGTTAATGATGAATATATTGGAAATCTAAAAGCATGTAATACTTGTGCTCTTATGATAACATTATATTTCTTTTATCAAAAGTGACTTTATCATTTGTTACATGTTTAATACTTAATTTTCTTTATACGTGTAGCTAAACAACAAACTTTACGTTGCTTACATTTTCATTTACCATGTTCCCAGTCATCGTAAATGGAAACTGTAGGCATGGGCAAGTGATCGTATACGTCATGGTGTAACTGGGAATCACAATTAAGAAAAGGGGGAATGTATGACAAATAAAAGTTGTTCCGAACCACGACGTAAATAACGATTACAATACCTATGTTTTCATTAGTTTTCTCCTGTCAAATCTAAATAACAAGAATTTTTTTTTTAAAAAAAATAAAATGCAATAATAATATTTCATAGGTTCAGAGGTCCGAGAATTTTTGGAGGGCACCTGATCCTTCTAGTTGCAACTAACTAACCAGTAATATAGTTGGCGGCATTTCCGTGCACCAGTGGTGCTGATATTGTTTGTCCCGTTAATGTGTGTGTGTTAAATTATTATATATCCAAACACATACACTTAGATTTTGGAGAGCCCAAGCAAACTTGGGACGCCCATGAACCCCCAAACGATCTTCTCCCATGACCGGATTTTAGTACTTTTTTTTTTAAGATTTCCAAACTGTGCTGTCCATAAGTGTGAACGTTTGTGTCCGTCCGTTCGTCTGTCAACAGATTAGCAGAGCGAAAACTTTAAGATACGGAAGCGATTATTTTTCAGTCGATTTAGCGTCCCAAGAATGGATTCCATGTCCTCTGTTAACTCTCTATTCAAAACGGAAGCTTCTCAGATAAACCATTACCAGTTTCAACATTACCACCGTGTGTACACAAACAACAAACGGGTTTCTGCAATCGATTCAATGTCTCAAGAGAATACACCATCACTACCTGCAACAGTCTACTAAAACCAGAAGTGGTTGAAATTTACTAGTGTTTCAGGTTTTAATATCGATTTTCATGACATAAAAGTGATGACTCAAGAATTTTTTTTCCCGTCGACTTATTGTCCGACGAATAGACTTCATCTCTTTCTTTAACCCTCTATTCAAATCGGAAGTGGTAGAAGTCAACCATTTCCGCCATAGAAAGCTACGTTCATAGCCATAGAAAAAATTGTAATAGATAGCGAGAAGCAGTATCTGTTAATCGATTCAGCATTCCAATAGAATATATCATTACCACACTCAGCAATTTTACCAAAACCGTAAGTTGTTGAATTTTAGTACTACTTGTTTCAGAACTTGGTTTCGTTGATTAAAAAGGTGTTTTATTTCGAAGTTCATCTACTTGTTCAACCTGGAAATGGTAAAAAATCTACGATTTTCCTTTTACAACACTGATCGCATAATTAATAAAATGGAAATAGATAACGATAACCAGTTTTTTTTTATATGGGATTCAATCCTCAACAATATATTTCACCTCTGATTTTATTCCCCTTTTTCAGAACTGATATCAATTAGCAATTACAGATTCAATATTAATCTTCATAAAACAAAAACAAAAACAAAAAATATCGAGTAATGACTCTTTGTAATTGGTTCAGTGTCCGAGGAACAGAATCAATCTTTGATCTTATTCAATGCATCCAATGCGTAAGAGTTGAAGCTTTTAAGTGCTAAGGATATTTAAAATTCTAACTTGTGAAAGTATTAACTCTTCTTACTATTACTTATTAGTCCTAACTTAGTCTCTTTTATGCAACTGAAGAGTTAATTTCTGTGTTTTCTTGTCAATGTGAAACAAAATTTCTAAATAAAATTAATGTATTATTATTATTACTATTAACCATTCTGTTTGTTTTGTTACGGGACATGAAGTCAGGACAAGCTAGGACATCTTTATTTCATGTGGAAATTCAACCAGCCATCAATGGAAGCCAAGCAGCCTTCAAGAGTTCACTGCCTGATGTTATTAACACCAATATTCTGTTGTACCTCGCTAGCTGACTTTACATTCAAAGATTAATTAACTATTGTGCAGTCGCCCCTTGTCGGTCTGAGAGCTCAGATGATGTGTTGATAATTGACGTGTTTGGGGATGTCAGATCCGACAAGTTGCGCCCAGGATTTTGTAAATATAGAACTTAACAAAACATGAGGTACGGGATCCAACCTGGGTTGCATTTAAATGAAATCCAACACGTACAAAAGAAACAGACTGTGATGTTAAAGGGGGTGAAAAGGGGCAAAAAGGGAGTAACTTTCGGGATAGGTTAATCTACTCGCACTTACTTGCAGGTCTGATCGTTGTCCTCTCTACGATTCCTCCAACGGGCCGACGTCCGTCCATCCCTCTGTTTGGCTGGCTGGTCGTTCCAGTAACCAAGGTTAAGAGTTGGCGAAACCCGGACTGAGTAACCAACTTCACGAAGTCCGCAACTTTAGATAAACTTAAAACTTCTTCTTAAAAAGCAATACTTCGTCGTTGAATCAAAGGTGCTCATAAGACAGAGCAAGGCTATTAATCGTAAATTTCAAATGAAGCTAGCGGTCTACATTCTAACTCGTCTCTCGCTCCATGTCGACTGTCCCTTCCAATAGTCTTTCAATCGATTTTGTCTGGCCTTCTTTCCGGGTTCATGTCCTGGGTTATTCACTCTGCTTCGCGTCTCGATGAAGAAAGTGCATGATTGTAGATTAACCAAGGTAAGGTGATGATAGGAATGCTGACGGGGAAGCAATCTGTTATTTTATTAATTGAAAAATTTACAACGTAAGAAATGAATGACAGAGAGCAAAGGCAAATGAACTTAGAAAAACAAGTCGATAGGTGATTTAATTTGAAACGAATGATGATGCTTTTGACTGAAATGTTCTTTTAAAATAAAATGTCCCATAGTTCAAAATAAGAAACTTTTCCATATGTTCAAATACACATATCTTCACATCCTGAAATCAAAGTCCCGAATGAAAACATTTCGGAGACAAACAAAAAAAAATCACCTTTTAGAATTTCTGTTTAAAAAAAAAGCTTAAGCATCTTTGTAGTTTCATTCAATGTTTATGATAAAAACACAGCAGCAAATATAGTCTGGAAAGAATCATATGATAAGAAATGATGAGTACAGCAGGAATGTTCACACACTAACACAGTTGACAGCAGAACAGTCAATGCCAAATGACGTAAGCACAGCAACGTCAATGTTGTAAACACAGCATCACTAAGCACAAATGTAGGTCTGGAAATCACAGGTACAATGTCCTTACACATCACATAACTGGAAAGTTCATTCAGTACAAGTAGATTACAGGAGTATGGTAGACAGGTATATAATAGTAACATCACAAAATTTAGGGGATACAGTCAATGACTGCCCAAAACACGTAAGATATGGGAGTAGGGACAATAATTGGATAATCGAATGGAATGAAAAAAAAAACGACGAAAAATCAGGGGGAAAAATGCAAAAGTAATAACTAAACCATAATTCATACGTATATATCTATATATAGTAAATAAAAACTCCAATTCCAATAAAATTGTAACTCTATAATCAAAATAATTATTACGCGGTAGAAGAAAAATTAATCTAGCTACCCATAGAAAGAACAGATAAAACAACACAAAAGAATGTTGATTTCAGGTTTTAGAAAAACGAATTGTGGAGAATTTAGTTCCACAATGACCGACGTGTTGGCAGAGTTATAGCCCTCTGCACTGGCTATTAAAAACCTCAAAAGAAATCAACATGACAGACTATCACCAAACATATTCCTAAATCCCTAACTAATTATGCGCTAAAAGAAAAAAAAGGAAGAAATAAAACTTCTTTTTTCATATATACAAAAGTAAAAGTACGTATGCCCACAGGAAAATGTGGAATCAAGTCAAATCTTCAAATATACAAAAATATACATCAAATAAGCACAAATCTTCATCATACATAAATCCCAAGTCATCTTCATGATGAAATACACAAATTTATTATATACACTGCAGGCGATGAAAAATTGATCATTCCAAAAGATCACTAAAATCACACAAGAGGTTATAACAGTGTATATTCCTTTGAAAAGAATACATTGACTGAGTATATTCCCAATAACTAATAACAAATCGTAGGATCAAATCAAAATCCAGGGAAAGAAAAACTTCATTCTTCTTTACATCCACATTTGGGTCATAAAATGCATCTTGAAAAATGCAAAAAACGTAGGGATTCCTTCTTCATCACTATCATAACATAGATAGTATACAAATATCAATTCATAGTCGCGTCTATCTCCCTAGGTTTCTTCTGCTAAACATAATGTATCAATAAGATGTTGATCTGGCGCCTAGATACTAATTTACACAGTTTATAAGCTGTTGATAAGATGACTAGGAAAAGAACGTGTTCTACAAAGTTAACCAACAGTTCTAAGTAACTGAAAAAACAATGATGTCTATATGAGTACTCCTTTTTCTCCTTATCTTCGTTGTAATTGTTATTGCCGGCAAGACTTAGAAATACAAACAAACCAAAACAAATTCCATAATGACATGGCCAGTGTCAAAACAAAATTCGTCACCAACTGCACAGATGTTCCTGATCCACGAAATCTTCCTTTGAGAACCGTCTTCTTTTTTCCTCTCTTTTTTTAAAAAAAACTTCATTGCAGAGAAACAGCTTCCACTACTTTTCCTTCTTCCAAGGGAAAATACACAGGTAAAAGACGCTGATAGAGATCCCAATTCTCCTTGTCGAAAATACACAATACAATACGGTCTACGTTGTCCACATGATCCTCTAAAAATTTTCGTGTACTCAACAATGCAATTCTCGCAGCAGGTTCCTTAGGGAAATGAAATGCACCAGCAGCGATGCAAGGAAAAGCCACAGTTGAAAACTGATTTTTCAACACAAAATCAAAACAATTGTTATAACAATTCTCCAAAGTCTTCTTGTTCGCATCTCTGGGACCACACGTCAATAATACATAATCAGCGGGGAGATTATAGCCTGGAGCAATCTTCACTTGTCCTGGTTTTAAAGAACGTATTTTCTCACAATCTTTACGAAATTCTTCTCCTGCAGCTTCTTGGATACTTCTATCTGCTCCTCCTAATGGAATAAGTAATTCATTCGTGGGGTTGACAACGGCGTCAGCTTTAATCATAGCGATATCTCCTCGAAAAACACTGATTTTCTTGTTGATTGCAGAATTGGCACCAAACTTCGGTTTCAAACTGGAACAATTCTTCCCTGTTTCAGCCCAAGTAGGTAATTGGTTGGCAATCACAACCTCACGAAGATTCACAGATGGAATATCTTCTTCTTTTTCTATCATGTTTACCGCAGGATTAAAAATAATCTCATAGTGTTCTTTTTTTTCTTTCCCTCTCTTCTGTATTTCTTCCTGTTCTTCGGCACAGCAGGCATTCGCAGTAGCATCCTGAACATCTTGTATATCCAAATCAACGTTATCTTCTTCTTCCTCTTCCTCGTTTTCCTTCTCCTGTTTCTCATAGTACTTCTTCAATCTCTGTACTGCAATGGAATCAACCTTAAATCTTCCTCGTGCAGTCTTGAAGTTAACAAAATAGGAATTTGGGTGGTCAATATCTTGAATTATTCCTGGACCAAAATAACGTCCACTGAAAGCTCTGGTGGATCCTTTCTTCATGGTGCTGTCCAAAATCCATACCTTGTCTCCGACTTTGAAATTGGGTTTCGAATGACGTTTGTCATAAAATTTCGTTGCCGTCTTATGTCTCTGGAACCATTTATCATGGGCTTTGTCTCGTATTTCTCCAAGTTGCTGTAAACGTTCAGCATTGTCCTGAAATTGACAAGGGGTGTCCAAAATTGCTTCGTGTAGCATTCTACATCTAAATCCATGCAAAAGTTCAAAGGGGCTGTATCCAGAGGATAAGTTAACAGTTAAATTGTGGGCTAACACAATAGATGGCAGCAGTTCGACCCATTTTCCTTGATCTTTATTACACAACGCAGATTTCAGTCTCTGTTCAATGTTTCGGATAGCTATCTCAGCAGTCCCGTTAGCGTAATGAGCTTGAACATTTACAAATCGAATCTTAGCTCCAATCATTGCACACAACTCCTTGAATAGGTTACTTGTAAAACATGGACCTTTGTCTGTGACTAATTCTTTGAAAATACCGTATTTCAAAATTACATTTTCATAAAGAAAACTACTTACAGAAGACGCTGTTATATCTGCTAATGAACCACAAATACTATACCGAGTAGCTGCATCGACTACAACAATCAAATACTTGTGTCTCAAAATATTACTCGAGGAGTACACCCCTCCAATGTCTACAAAAATGCGATAGAAGGGCGGCACTTGAGGATACGTTTGCAATGTACCATAAGCAGAACCAGGTTTATTTTTGCTGGACTGGCAAATTAAACATTCTTTGCATTTCTGATAAATATATTGTTTCATATTAGGGAAATACACAGATTTCACTAAAAGATCATATGTCTTGGAAAAACCTCCGTGACTTGAACCAATGGCAGAAGTATGAGCCGCATCAAAAACTTTATAGCGTAATGAAACAGGTACAGCAACTAAAAATTTCATACCACTAGATGTTTTTTGTTTTCTATACAAAATTCCTTCTTTAACCGTGAAATAAAATGCCTGTCTTTCAATTTTGGGATTTTTCTTTTCCTTGTTTTCTAACCAATCAAAAATATCCTTATAAAATGGGTCCTTCATTTGTTCATCTCTAAGAGAAGGCTCGTCACTTAGCATATTGTTACACTCTGTAACAGTGGAAGAAAATACTCGAGGGTCTTCCTCATTTTGTTGCTCATCAGAAATGTCCCTGGGGGCACGAGAAAAACGTGAAAGTGCATCGGCTTCTATGTTAGATACCCCAGATATGTGTGTCACAGTAAAGTTATACTGTTCAATAAAACTAAGCCACCTAGCAAATTTGCCTACATTTTTCGTCTGCTTCAAAAACAAAAGACTCTTACAATCGGTTTTCAAAAAAAAATGACGTCCTAGTAAAAAGTAACGAAAGGATCTAAAGGCATATATGATACTCAAAAGTTCAAGTTCATAAGGGTGTCTAGACTTCTCGCTTTTATTTAAGCTACGGCTACAATAAGCAATGGGTGCTAACTCTGGGTCATCTGGAGAGGATATAGGTTGTTTGAGCACGGCAGCCAGACCGCGAGTTGATGCATCACAGAACAAGTATACAGGGTGTTTCGGATTATAATGCATCAAATATGGCGATCTTATGATAAGATCTTTAATTTTCTCAAAAGCATCTTGTTTTTGTGTCCACTTAAACGGTACATCCTTTCTGAGAAGTGAATTCAAAGGTTCCGCAATTTCAGAAAAATTAGGTAAGAATCGTCTTACAAAGCTAGCTAATCCTAGAAAACTTTTCACATGTTTTTTCGTCTTCGGACGTTCATAATTACTAATGGAGTCAGTTATTTTCTTGGAAATTCGCAAGCCATCGTACGAAATATCGTGTCCCAAAACTGTTAATGAAAAATAAGCCAATTTCGTTTTTTCTGGTGCAAGTTTAAGACCACGTTCTCTAATTCGTTGAAATAACTTCTTGGTGAGATTGATAACATCCTCAAAAGTATTCCCACCCCCAAAAAAATCATCAAGGTACCCGAAAATTTGTTCAGATTCTAATCCTTCCAATGTCATTTTCACTAATCTGTTTAAACCAGCGGAACTAGTGATAAGGCCTTGAGGAAGTGCTGTAAAACAAAAAGAACCCGCTCCTGGGATTGAAAAGGCAGTGACGTGTTGGTATTCTTCCGCGATTTTCACTTGAAAAAAACCACTGAGCAAGTCCGAGCAGCACAGGTAGCGACACTTACTAAGACGCGAAAGAATGTCTTCTATCGACGGTACAGGAAAACTGTCTGGTGCAATGTGTAAATTGATCGCTCTACAATCCAAACAAAATCTATAAGATCCAGACTTCTTTTTCACGAGAAGAATAGGCGAGTTATAACTCGAGATGCACCTCCTAATAACCTTTTGTTTAAGCAAAGTATCAATCTGTTTTTTAACTTCTTCTCTTAAATGGAAGGGGATAGGAAACTGATTGGTGTGAACTGGGACGTTATCTAGCATTTTAATTTCATGTACGTAGCCCTTGGCCACTCCAAAATCATCCTCTGACCAAGAAAAACAATCCTTATACTCCTCTATAACAGAATAAAACATTTGCTTCTGATCGTCCGAAAGTTGAGGGTTAATGTCCACACGCTTGACATCAAAACCAGCAGGAAAGTTATTGTTATCTTGTTTACTGGCTAAACCATGATTTTGAACACTATCTGTATCATTTGGGTCATGTGCACCCGGCCTAATATCAATAGCTTCACCTAAATGAAGATTTTTCTCTAAACACAACTTTTTGTTGGTTGGGTTGACTACTCTAATGACAGGATTAACAGGATCCACTCTAGACTCATTAACAAAAATTTCGGCTTTAGAACAGATTTTCTCATTGGGTTGCAAAACATTTTTAAGTCCCACTAAATCATTAATTTTACGAACAGGTACTGAAACACTGGAATTTGGTGGCAAAGTAACAGATTTCGCCGTTATGAAATACGCTTGCATAAGGTTCGCTGTTTGTTCGGAAACTGTGCCTATAGCATGACTTTCAGGTAGCGCGTGATCAGTAGGCTTCCCAAACCTAACTATGTGAACTACGTGAATATCCTGGTTAATAGTGACATGTTGAGGAAGTAACCAATCATTCCCCAACAAAACAGAAGATGCAAATTTGTCAACAACTCTAAAAGTATGCGTAAATGAATAGCCGTCAATTTTGAACTTCAGCACAGCTAACGTGTTAGTTTCAAGTCCTTTACCCGAGATGCCACGGATAATAGTACGTCTTTTAACAAGTCTAGTGTTCGGAGGAAGGAGCTCCCTAGTGCAAATTGAAATTTGACTCCCAGAGTCCAACAACGCTTTATACTCTTTATTTCCAATAGTAATTTTGATACAAGGCAGAATCCTATCCCTAACAATAGGCGTAGTAATCGTGTGGGTCTTAAAAACAGGTCTTTCACTATTCCCTGAACTATTTCCGCTATGTAAAACATTACAATTATTACTTCTCCTGACTTGCGCCATGTTGCACTCTAATGCTTTGGCCGGACAGTGTATTTTATTATTCGCGGGAGACGTACTATGATTCTGTTTGCGCTTATTCAGTTCATTCTTAACCATAACAGAGGTATTCGTCGCAGAGCCCATTCTATCATGCATATTATTATTATTCTCGGCACTTTTACATTCAGAGGAACAAAAAGAAAAAAAGAGTTACATTTCTGTTGATGAGACGGAATAGAATCTACAGACTGTTGATCACTGCATTCTTTCCCAGCGGATGAGATATGATAATGCAAACGTGCAAGCATTTCTTTTTTTTCCCGTTGTTCTTCGAGAGGAAATGAAACATGAGAATTATCGCGCAATGAAACATCAGCTATCTTAGCGATAAATTCCGGTGTACTAAACTGCAAGATTTGTTCTTTCGAATTAGATTTAATGAGCGTCTTGTAATTTACTATTAGCTCAGCTGACTGTTCTTGTAATAAAAACTCACATAGCGCATCAACGGATGGAAACGATTTGTTGCATGTAAGCTTAAAATACTGAGGCAATAACCCTTCAATAAGGAAATTAATTTGTTGTTGAATCGGCATGGCTTTATCAAAACTAAGTATGAGATCTAGCTTCTCATACATATATGTCATAATAGGTTCCCCTTCTTTTTGATCTCTAGAACGAATGGTGTGTTCCGTCACCTTCTTAACTACCATTCCACCAAATAATGTGATCATTCGTCTCTTTATGTCTACATACGACAAGTTCACAAATTCGTCTGTCCTAGTTAAAGCTAGAAACCACGCTAAGGCTCCGTCCCTTAATAGATATGGAAGCAAATGACGCTTCTTTACTGCATTGAACTCATAAATGACGCAGTAAGATTCGAAATACTCAAAAAAACGAATGACGTCTTCCCCATACTTGCCGTGAAAAAATGTGGGGACAATAGAATCTAGAGACGCAAGACGAGCTTGTGCCATAATGCTAGTATTCACCATTTTCTCTAAATATATCTAAATAATGTAACTAAAAAGCCCATAAAACAAAATAACACAACAAATTGAGAGGGTGGAGGGAGGGTGGTAAACCAAATAGAATTTCATCAAATTCTAACGGTGGGCGGCAAACAAATTAATGCAAAGTGAATCGAGGGTCGCAGACATGTGTGCATTCACACAAGTTAAAACCACATCTCCGCCATGTGCAGTCGCCCCTTGTCGGTCTGAGAGCTCAGATGATGTGTTGATAATTGACGTGTTTGGGGATGTCAGATCCGACAAGTTGCGCCCAGGATTTTGTAAATATAGAACTTAACAAAACATGAGGTACGGGATCCAACTAGTGTTGTAAATAGAAAAAAAAAACGGTTCGTATTTTTTCAGAAATGTACGTTTTTATTAGAAAAAAAAAACATTGCCTCTCGTTTTTTTTCTAAATTTCGTTTTTTTTCAAATAGTCATTTGTAATGCATCTTACGTCTATTTAAGTATGAAATATTTTTATGTAGGTGTAATCACCGTAAAATGCAACATAAATTAAACGCTAGATACTGATACGCTACAAATATTTTACAATTTACATGAATACCATACCTATTAACAATTCGGGTTTCAGCAGTTTTCATCAATATCAACTAAGAAATAAAAGTAGAAATGAAATTTTGTTTTTTCGTGAAAGCAGGCCTTTAATAAGTACGAAAATAATGTCACGAACAGTATAAAATTCCAATAACTTGTCTAAAGGTAAAACTAATACTAATTTGCCTAATAGTATTTTTCTAAATGTCATATATAAATAATTTGTCGACTAGATATATATGATATGCAGAGCCGGCTCTACCATATTTGCAGTGGCGTATTTACGATTTTGTTTCGGGAGGGGCTTTGCTAACTTTCGGGGGGGGGCTTTGCCTGAAAATCTGAAAATTCTGCAAGATATTTCATATACTTTACTATAGTAAGTACGATTTCGGGGAGGGGGCTTAAGCCCGGAAGCCCTCCTAAATACGCCACTGTATATATGCAACACGTGCATTTGCGTGGAACGGCAAGCTTGGATGGTCCGGCAAAATCTGTCATAAGTATATTATTTAAATTCAATATTTCTTGTTGGAAACAGACTTCATGATGATGGTAGTTACATTTACTAAACTGACCTTCTATTTGAATACAACATTCATAAATTATGTTTAGGTTGCATTAGTTTAAGGCCACATTGACAATGCTAAAGCAAATGGTCGAATAAGTCCGAGCACAAATTGCTTGATTGTTGTCAAATGCAAGAATTCAATTCTCGAATAGTAGTGAATATCTGTTCCATTTAGTAAGTTATCACAGTTTTAATATGAAAGTAGTCTTGTTTTTGTCAGAAGCAAGTTCCTTATCATTGAAGATAGAAATAAGTTTTTAAAAAAAATGTTAGATGTAGAAGAAAAATCAAGAAATAAAGATAAAAGAGCTAGTTGCACTGGAATTGCAAACTGATACATTGAGATTGAAGCTCGATAGTGAATTCTATAAAAAGGATTACCATCTTTCCTCAGCAGATGTGTTTGCTTTATCTTTCATTATCATAATAGATTAACATTTCAAGAAAAAAAAACAGACAACGGAATTGCATTTTTAGTAGGTATTTAAGCCTTTCTGAGTGCGCCTGTACTTACCCTCACTTTTGTTGTTCATGCTGGAGTAGCATACTTAAAATCATGACTTCTAAGATTTGTTCTTTCTGGAGAAAGGGGGAGGCGGCAAATTATGCCATTGCACGAGGCGACAAATTGACTAGGACCTGAATATAGGATGACTCAATTTGAAGTAATGCAGGGTATTTCAAAATTAATATTAGGGTTTTGAAACTTTGTAGTATCTATTACAATTAACTTACAATTATAAATATTATATCAGATGAAAGAGCAACTCAAACAGTTTTGTACGCACGCATGTACATGCATTGTTTCTTCTGTCTGCCGTTAGAAAGAGCAAGTAGCAAAGATGGAGACTAGAGAGCAGAAAGCTTTTTGTGTTTTAGTAAAGACTGAACCTGTACAGTGCAACCGTCTGTGTGAAGAATATTAAAGAGACGCTTGCAACTACGTCTTTATTGTTTGCAGTTGCTACAGGACTAAAACCTACAGACTACGGTTTACGTGCCAATTTCGCAAGTGAAATATTCCTGCATAACAATGAAGATTTTCTGGATCGTGTCGTCTACAGTGATAAATCGACTTTTCACCTAAGAGCTAATGTGAACACTCATAATGTTTGCATCTGGCCGTCAGCAAATCCTCAGGAGATGGTACAATTGAAACGAAACTCCCCTAAATTGAATGTGTTTTGTGCCATATGGCGGAAAGTTTATGAGCCTTTCTAGCCTATCGGCTAGATGTGTGCCGTGTGATGAATGAATCTCACATTGAACACTTGTAGCAAAGACTGTTTGAGGTGCTCTTTTACTTCATGCATTGCTTATAATTGTACGTAAAATGTAATAAGTACTACGAAGACTTAAAACCCCAAAATTTATTTTGAAACACCCTACATTTCTCACCAACAATGTTGGAACTAAGATGTAAAAAGGAGAGAAAATTTTCCTTATAAAGTTATTGTTTACAACGATATTATTATTAGTCGAGATTATAACTACAACAACAACACGAGTTAGTAGTCAAAAAATGTAATAAAATGTGTACTCGGTGGCCCAGGTGGCCAAAGTGGTACACACAGGTGTGTCACTTGTTTAGGACACTAATTAAGATATCGGGATATTATTCTTGCAAAATGTGGTTGGACTATAGTTTATCATATTAATTTCTTTTTCTTCTGGTGTCGAATTTTCTTCTCAAATTTCACCTCAGTAAAAAATTCGAGAATTTTCTAATTTCGAATTTCCTTTACTTTTTTCCCCTGTAGCTTCCTTCGTTGTAGAAAGACATCCTTAAGACTTGCCAGGTAAATACCTCGGATAGATACCTAACTGTTGGCATCAATTGGACGGGCCTGCGCGCAGTGTTGCCAATTAGGGAATTTAAAATTATCCTATATTTGGGCAAAAAATTAGAAATTTTTGTTTATAAATCCGTAGCTATACGTCCGAGTGCAAGTCAACTTACGCCAATCGAACATTTGTCCTTACTTAACAAACGAAAGTACAGATCGTTACAATGGGGTAATTAGTGGACGCACGTAAAATTTGTATTTATATTCTAGCCCTTGATTTTTCTAGTTTTTCCTTATTTTTCTGTTTACCGTAATATATTTTTGGTAATTAGAAGCTTTGTTCCTTAAATATCGCCACAATACTTGTAAGATATATTAGTGGTGTACCAGTGTTTAATTTAAGATAGTTTGCGTCTGTCTGGTTGCAGTGTTGCCAGCTACCGAATATTTTAATTCCAGATTTTAGGGGGAAATTTTGGAAAAATTATATGTTTTGTCTCTATTATTTCCCTCTTGTTGGCTATATCGGAACAAACGTACCAGTATCTTGAAGTCTCGCCTTTGCTCTACACAACGCACTATAGAAAGTTTCAATAATATGATTAGGGGAAGTACAGTTGAGGTTTACAGTGGACCTTGTTTTCTAATTGGAAAGATAATTGTAATTTTTTTTAAAGGTAGAATGAGATATTTTTTATTGACATGCTTACTTTATTAGATATCGTCACAAAACTTGTAGGATATATTAGAGGATATACCAAAGCTTATTTTAAGATAGTTTGTGTATGTCTGATAGTAGTGTTGCTAGCTACAAAAAATTTTAATTCCAGATTTTAGGGGTAAATTTTGGGGAAAATTCCCTTTTTTATTTCTATTATTTCCTTCTTGTTGGCTACATTCGAACAAATGTACCAGTGTCTAACAGCCTCATTCTTAGCCTACACAGTGCACCATAAAAAGTTTCACTAGAATAATTAGGGGAAGTACAGTTGAGGTTTATAATAAACCATGTTCTGGAAATGGTAAGAAAATGGTGAATTTCTGAGGTAGAATGAGATTTTTTAAATTTCATGCTTACTTTGTTATATATCGCCATGATACTTGTAGGATATATTCTTCGAGTACTACGGTTTATTTTTAAATAGCTTTCGTCTGTCTGATGGCAGCGTTTCCAGCCAAAACAATTAATTCCCGCTATTAGGTGAAAAATTCGGAAAATTTCCCTTTTACCTTCTATTATTGCCCTCTTACTGGCTACATTGAGACGAACGTACCACTACCTGAAAGCGTCTTCTTTGCCCTACAGAACGCACCATAAAAAGTTTCAATAGGATAATTAGAGAAGCTGTATCCGGCATATTTGATTTTTGCCTCTGAGGCGTAAAAAGTGTCAAAATTTCATGTGTATGACAGAATTTTTTTCTTTCCCTCTTTGAATGGAAGCCAGCGACTTCAGGATTTCACTGTACCTTGTCAACACACCAAAGATTTGTTTAGGTGACTTGAACCCATATAACAGCAGTGGTGCTAGATACAAAAAAATTTATGAAATTCGGTTAGGGAATTTTTTAAAAATTTTCACCCCTACATTTCCCTCAATAATTTCCCACTCGTTGGTAACACTGCAATGCAACTTACACCAAAAAATATCCACATCCGTTTTCTTAAAAAAAAAAAAAGGCCTTAACCATATCAATCGAATGAATAGTTTTTGAGCAATAAATCACTAACTGGAAATGTAGAAAAACGCCAAAAATGACCTGGGACCGAAAGGAAACTGGAAATGTGCTCGTATAGGTTCAAAGAAACAAACGATTTGTAAGTTACGAGGGCTTCGACTCAAGTTCTGTTGATTGTTTCAATAATCTGCAACATAAATCAATAAATAATAGTTGCCAGAAAAAAAACAGACTTTTGAAAAAAAAACATGAAAAAGAACGATGTTTTTTATTGAAAAAAAACTTCACAGAAAAAAAACCGTTTTTTTACAACACTAGATCCAACCTGGGTTGCATTTAAATGAAATCCAACACGTACAAAAGAAACAGACTGTGATGTTAAAGGGGGTGAAAAGGGGCAAAAAGGGAGTAACTTTCGGGATAGGTTAATCTACTCGCACTTACTTGCAGGTCTGATCGTTGTCCTCTCTACGATTCCTCCAACGGGCCGACGTCCGTCCATCCCTCTGTTTGGCTGGCTGGTCGTTCCAGTAACCAAGGTTAAGAGTTGGCGAAACCCGGACTGAGTAACCAACTTCACGAAGTCCGCAACTTTAGATAAACTTAAAACTTCTTCTTAAAAAGCAATACTTCGTCGTTGAATCAAAGGTGCTCTCTAAGACAGAGCAAGGCTATTAATCGTAAATTTCAAATGAAGCTAGCGGTCTACATTCTAACTCGTCTCTCGCTCCATGTCGACTGTCCCTTCCAATAGTCTTTCAATCGATTTTGTCTGGCCTTCTTTCCGGGTTCATGTCCTGGGTTATTCACTCTGCTTCGCGTCTCGATGAAGAAAGTGCATGATTGTAGATTAACCAAGGTAAGGTGATGATAGGAATGCTGACGGGGAAGCAATCTGTTATTTTATTAATTGAAAAATTTACAACGTAAGAAATGAATGACAGAGAGCAAAGGCAAATGAACTTAGAAAAACAAGTCGATAGGTGATTTAATTTGAAACGAATGATGATGCTTTTGACTGAAATGTTCTTTTAAAATAAAATGTCCCATAGTTCAAAATAAGAAACTTTTCCATATGTTCAAATACACATATCTTCACACTATTGCTTTGCTGTTATTGAGGAAGTCTTTGTACTTGTAATTTGTAATAAACACTGGTAACAACTTCCTATTACTTTTTGCCTACCAAACAGTCTCACACGCGACGCTTTAAATTTGCTTTGTTAGATCAATTGCTTCTCTCAATTGGTTCGACCTCATTGGCCCCTCATAGTCAGGGTACTGCAAGACATTGTCCGTTTCGTTCGTTTACCCACGACACGATGTTACAACAAGGAAGTAATAAATACAGAAGTAAGTACTTTGACTCAGGTGAGTCTCTTTTTAGTTCGTTTACCTGACAACATTAGCAATCTCAGGAGCAAGTTTGAGAACTTTGTGTTGAGTCCACGACATGTACAAACATGGACTTGGTCAATTTCAGTTTTGGGTAATCGACCACGCTGAGGAAATTCTGTGGTGTCACCATCATCTCATTCTGACGTCAGAGGGACAGTCAGGTCAAAAGCAATTAAGAGAGCACGATCTGGGTCTTTGGATCTCAACCACGACGCGAGACACATCGGAGTCTCCCTGCCTTCGGGGTCCGGCATTCAATGCCATGGTTGATTGTCGGACAAGTTTTCATCATGGACTTCATCAGGACAACCCAACCTGCAAGTCACTGGAACTTCGAGGACAGCGCCTAAACATCACCTATGAGTAAGAGGGAGAAGATTGGAACTACTTCGAATTAGGGTGAGACTGTTCAAAATTAGTTGCTATTCCCTTGCTCTACATCTATTCCTTAACGCCCTTATTGCTACCAATTTTCAATGAAAATGCATTGGTTATTTTCAAATTATTTTAACACTAAATTCATATCCATTATCTTGTCTAATTTTGCTCATGGTTCTAGTCGCCTAAGACTAGTGGTGGAGTCGCCCCCATTTAGTATGTGCTTTATTGCTATAAATTTGGTATTGTTATCCCGCACCTCTTAGGTGCCTCTCGTTTCTATCCCGACAGTTAAGTGTGCCGGAACAGTTTGTAGGTTTTGGGATTAACGAGTTTGTTTCTCTTTACTCAAGCTTAGGCCAGGAAATGTTTGTTCCACGTTTCTCGGTTTCCAGCTTCCTCTTTCAACTCCCAATATTTTCTTCTCTTTCAAATCATTGATCAGCTGTGTTTTTCTACTTGCTATTGGGAATGAAGCTTGTTTGGAATCATGCTATAAGACTAGGCTCGTAATGTTATGGAATATTGACACATGCTTATATATTGATTATATGTTGCTAGATTAGATTCTGTGCAAATAAATAACTTGATAAATTTGGAATCTACTATGTTCTCTCTTGGATTGAAATATTTATTTCAAATTAGATTGATATATTATGTATACATTAGTTTGGACTATTATTGGTAACAAAAACTCTAAAATTGTCACACAAATTGTGTTTGTTTAGAAAATTTAAAAACGGTAGGGCACCTTGCATATTTCTAAACTCGACCCGGTTATAAATGACGCCGAACTCAGATCAAAGACGCTCTTTCTTTAAAAGTATGGGTATTGTGTCACAGTTGCACTTAATTCTTCACTGAAAAACTGTTGAATATATTGAAGAAAATTTTCTGAGTACAAAAGTGATGATGCGATAATGTAACCAGGATATTGGGACCTAGATTTCGTTGTATTTATGACCACATCACACACTTCAATCGTTGCAATTCGACGAGAATTTTATGTATATTCTCTTCGTCTTATTTTGATTTCATGAGGTGCAAATGTTGTTTACAAATTATGTGCTTCTTCTAGTATTTTATAAATGCTTGCTCTCAACCTTTATACATTGCTCTCAAACAATTTAAGAGCGTTCTCTAAATAACTGGGATCAGCTTTCCTCTTTTGTAGCTGATTGTGTAATATGTCCACAATGTGGCATAATACGATGGAAAAAGGTCAACCAGAATACAAATATTTCACATTGCAACATTATTTCAATAGGTGATTCAATATTTATCGCTGTATGTTGACTTAGTTTTTTCCGAACTTCTTCCATGCACTCAATATGTTCATTTCTGTATCCAAAAACATTTACTTTTCGAATATAGAAATTCTAATGAGTTGGAGCGGAACGCGGTACTCTTGTTTTAACCATTCGATCTAGCACAGCAACTAGTTATGACGAATGACAGAAGAAAGGTGGAATGTCTCGTAAGTTAGCGAAAAATGTCCTAACCTCTGCATTTTGCGAACACGCTTGCTGCATTATTAAAATTAACTATTGAATATAGCAGTGCACAAAGTGTGCTGTTGGATACTTAGCCTTAATCTTTACTTTGACTCCGCAATGTTGTCCACTCATAAATGCAGCACACTCATAGCACTGAGCAATTAACTTGTGCGGTAGTATTATAGGTTGGATTTCACTCAAAATAGTTTGAGCAAGGCCTTCACTCTCATACTTTGAAGGCAATAAAGTCCCCAAAAACGTTTAACTGGAGTATTTTCTCTCACTTATCTTAATGTCACTACCAGTTGAATTTTTTACGAACAATCTGAAGTTTCGTCAGAAAGAAGTGCTACAAAACGTGTTTGCTCTATTTCACGTGTTATTTCTTCTCTAAACACTAATAGCATGCTATCTAGCAACTCGTTTTGAATGGTTTTGAAAGTTCCTTTAAAATTACTAGAGCTCTGTAAATGTTCCCTTAATGTTTGGTCTAAATCAGTACTGAAATTTATCAGTCCACGAAATATTTCCAAGTTGGTGGAACCTTCTGCCTTGTCATGTGCATGCATTGTAAGTTTAAAATCACCACACAATTTTATACAATTTATTATTTTATGAAGGATGTATCTATTCCTGCTGATATTCTCATTATGCTTCTGTATACTTACGCAGTACGCAGAATCTAGTTTTGAGCGTATATTGTTCCTAACAAGTAAACCTTACGTTTGGGTGAATCGAGTTGCTGACTGAGACATATATGAGAAAGTAGTACTAAATGTGGTCAGTATTTCAGTGAAGTTGTAGGTGCGAAGCTCCAGGGGTTTAGGAGATACAGCTACCAGAACATCACATGGAAGTACAGAATAGTCTTTATACAGTTGGAGGTATAAGCTCTGTAAGACCTCTTGTAACGACAAAAGATGAATAACAAATATATGGCTACATATTAGGACTAGAGATAAGTCATATAGTAAGGGTATACCTGACGGCGGCCATCTTGAAATCCGCCATTTTGAATTAAGGTTAAGTTTTTAAAATAGGAATAGGGTCATGTGATACATGATTTAAGGCGCAAATTTAATAATAAGAACAATGGTGACGTTAATTTTGATTTACGCGCAATTGGTAAAATGTTACAGGAAAATTAAATATTGTTGCAGCATATGTATTAGTCCTTTACTCCACCTTGTAAATTTTGTGTTAATGATAATAATTAAATAAAATGCAGGTGGATAAATATTAGGTCTATGGTAAGAGTTGCCTTGGTGGCGGCCATGTTCAAATCCGCCTTTTCAATCAGAGAGAAGTTTTAAATAGCGAGCTAGAAATAGATGTGAACAGGATACAAGAAAAACAACGAAATGGCGTGCAAGTACAGCATCAAACAACTAACATTGTAACGCTACCATTGTATTTGATTAACTTCTAGCCCGAAGTCATCTATTGCATTACTCTATTCCCATTTAATTTTGTGCTGGTTAATGATAAAGCAAAAATGGTTATACCGTTGGATTTATGGTAAAATTTGCTATTAATAAGGTGTCACTGTTATGCGTTTTGTTTAAAACTTTTGTGTTATTCAAAATGGCGGAGTTGAACATGGCCGCCATCAAGGCAACTCTTACCATAGACCTAATATTTATCCACCTGATTTTTATTTAATTATTATCATTAACACAAAATTTACAAGGTGGGGTAAATGACTAATACATATGCTGCAACAATATTTAATTTCCCTGTAACATTTTACCAATTCCGCGTAAATCAAAATTAACGTCACCATTGTTCTTCTGGTTAAATTTGCGCCTTAAATCATGTATCACATGACCCTATTCCTATTTTAAAAACTTAACCTTAATTCAAAATGGCGGATTTCAAGATGGCCGCCGTCAGGTATACCCTTACTATATGACTTCCCCCTAGTTCTAATATGTATCCATATATTTGTCATTCACCTTTTGTCGTTACAAGAGGTCTTACAGAGCTTATACCTCCAACTGTATAAAGACTATTCTGTACTTCCATGTGATGTTCTGGTAGCTGTATCTCCTAAACCCCTGGAGCTTCGCACCTACAACTTCACTGAAATACTGACCATATTTAGTACTACTTTCTCATATATGTCTCAACCAGCAACTCGATTCACCCAAACGTAAGGTTTACTTGTAAGAGAGACAAATGTTTGCTTTTTGAAGTGAAGCTTCGAATTTTCATGTTCCTTATTTTTTTTTCGGTAAGATGCACAAGGTCTTTTATCCCTCCCCTTGACCATGCATAATCCCCACCGAAAAGAAGACAAAAGAGAAGAGCGCATTTGTGTTATCACATAAACATATCCAGTTATTTCTGCTGTATATATCTTTGTTGAAAAGTGCAAGTTAATGAAAGTTTTGTCGCGACTGCTGCCCGAAACTTAGAGTATTAAATTAGGAAGAGGCCTATCTTTTCCCTTAACTTAAAGCTTTTCTTCATAAGTTAATGAAGATAAATTTTGTCGTAATGAATGTGTCACGGGAGTCATTTTAAGAATGTTGTTTACCTTACAATATGTATCATAAATATTGCACGAACTCGAACAAAGAGCATTTTAACGAGTACTACAATTACACTGAACACTTCTATCAAAAACAAGAAAACGGCGCCTCATGTATCGTGTGTTTTCGGCTTTTTCGGAAGTATTCGTGAGTTCTGAGCTGCTGGAAGGGCAGCTCTAGTAAATCCTATCTAACAAACCAGGAAGACGTAATACAGCGAGGCTAGTGAAGATTTTGGTCTCAATGCTAAAGCATAGGGTAATCCGTGCACAGCTCTTGCAATATTATTAAATTTCAGAAGGTGTTTCCAGCGATCCTACGCTACGTAGCATATTCATCAGTAGCATTTCAGAACACTGTTAGACCAAGTGTCATAATTACGAGTTATTACCTTGATTAAATAAAACATAACTTAATTGAAAACATGTTTATCCCACAAGAATAGCTGGTAGTATTGCAGCTCTGCAGCATTTATAGACAAGCCGCCCCTGACGGGTAGAGCACTCACCTCTTGTGCTAGAGGCCTGCTTTTGTTCACAAGCAACATGAATTCCTGTTAGACAACATCATTAAGTTACCACTAATCGTTGACCTCCTTTAGCGTAAGGAGCAGAGACGCCCGAGGAAAATTTTGCTAGGGGGGACATCTCCATAGTTCCTACATTACGTTTGGTATTTCTGGTCTTTTTGTTCTATATTATGTAGGCCTTATACATTTGCGTGAACCAGGGGGACACCCTGTCCTCCGCTTCTGCCACCCATGTTAAAGAGAATCACTGTGAAACGTTAACAATTATTTTTCTTTATACTATGAGAGTCCCAAGGAATACAGCGTAAAACATTATTTTTTATATTTATAGATTTATTTCAGTTGTATAACTTATTTGATTTATCTGTGGATGCGATAAAGTAGTGAACTAATTTTCTTGTTTACAAATAGCGTCATCCACATGGCAGTGTTGTCAGACGCACTGGTTTTACTTTGATTTCTTTCATGTGCAGTTTTTCAAGAAAATTAAAAGGATATACTGAACCAAGTTAAACTTAATGAAAACAATCGTGTACACACACACACACACACACACACACACACACACACACACACATATATATATATATATATATATATATATATATATATATATATATATATATATATATATATATATATATATATATATACCGTTTTGAGCTTTATACACATCAATATAGGGTAAATGTGCCAGTCCTCGACCACCTAACTCATTTTCTTATGGTCCTTAATCGTTTTTCACTCAATGGAACAACTTAGGAGGATGCAAGTAGCTCACATGTGTTCCTAAAGCTATATTGTATCTATACTTTATTCAAAACTGAGATAACTTATACCCTTTGTGTAATATTAGTCGGAGAAACACCAGTAACTGATTTCTTTTAGTGTTCGACCATTTTTCGTGAATGTTCGACCGCCTACTGTTTAGTCATCGACCACTACTTGGTTAATGTGCTTTTAATTACAGTATGAAGGCTAAAGTATAACTTTACCAAACTAATAGCATCTGTAGATGTTACATCATTAGTTTTTCAGGTATCACTTCGCAGCTTCGCACAATAGTCGCTGAGATTAAGTAATTTTGTGATAGTTTTGTCAAGAAAGGGACCACCAAATTCATTTAAGGTTCAGTGGAATGCAGCACCAAACATGCTTCGTCTTCTCTGGGTTGAAGGGATATAAACCCCATCTTCTAAATTCGTTTTTAATTACTAATTGTGTTGCTACCTTGTATATCACTCCTTTAATTAGTGGTGCAGAAATGACACGTGTAACATTTTACTCAGTTTCCATGTAGAACTCTCGAAAACGATTTGAACACTGATAGGTCGCAGGGTTGATGAATATGTGTGCTATTTGGTGGAAGGCAGTAGAGTACTATAGCATGGCTGGAACAAAATTCGCTGACTTCCATTGCCAAGTGAGTCTTGTGGCCGTCGATTAGCAGACGGACTGGTTTCTTAATAGAGAGAACATTCACCTATTTTAGGAAGCCGTTTGCTATCCATTCGTAGTGTTTCACTTCGCATCCAGCCGCTATCTGACCTGACCTGCCTATGAAAATCTCTGAAGAAACTGCACTGATGACGTCCTTTGGAAGATGTCTTACATACATATATATGACCATCGGTGATACAATTTCTCTTGCTGCGGAAAAAGTGCAAAGCAGTGTTAATGTTTCTTTCTCGTTGCCCTTCACCTCGAACATATTTTTCCACGCTTTGGACCCAAATGCCTTTCCTGATTTGTAACACAGTTGAAGGCTGGATTCATCAGCATTAAATATTCGCTCAGAATCATTTAGACCCGTTTGATTCAAGTATTTCTCAAGGTCCTAAAACCACAGGTGAATGTTTTCCTCAGTTAGAAAGTACCCCGCCTTGTTCAAAGTTTAGGGACACAATTTGTGGGTTCCTCGTCAAGAAAGTGTAATACCAGGTTTCACCAGCTCGATTGTCTTTGAACGGCGTTTTGCGTTTTTCTGAATCGACAATTTTTTACACTGTTCAGAAGATCGTATTTCTTCTGTAGAAAGCCCTTTTGCTCACATTAATGAGCCAGTTTGCTAATCCCTCTTCTTCTTTCTGCGTTAGGTGCGGTTCTGGATCTATTTTTCGCTTTTTGGGACTGTGACCATGACATTTATTCATCAGCGTTACCCGAGGAATTCCATAGATTACTGATGGCTTTCGTATGGAGCGCTTTTTTTTGCCTCCAGAGCTTTTTATAGATCCTCGTTTAGATAAGCTAGCAGTTTAAGCTTAGGCCTACTCACTCATTATTTCTAAAAGAAACAAAAAAATTTACGGACATGCAAGGAAAACAGGTGTATTCCAGACGTAAGCTGATAGTAGCTATTCCGTTAACAAGATTTGAATGCGTTCCACGACAAAGCGAGAATAATGTAGTTCAGTATTAAACGAATTAGACTAAATATAATAAATTTATTATTCAAATTAAATGTCATATCCTAACAGTGCCGTTAATTTTCCATGGAAATGTTGGGAAACTACATGAATATTCAGTTACTTGAATTTGAATTTATGTTATGGCCTTTAGGCATCTACCGTTCCGACCGGGATAGGGAGGGGGAGAGGATGTTGAAAGTTAGACGGCGAGGCCTATTTTGAAGACACCATCCCAGCATTTGCCTGGTGTGACTGAGGAAAAACCCGAAAGAACTCAGTCAAGATGGTCGACCGCTGGGATCGAACCGAGGACCCTTCGAATGCTAAGCCAACGCTTTACTATTTTTTTCAAAGTTCGTCTCAGCCGAGACATTAAGCCTGAATGCCCCTTGAGCCAATTGGAGGTAATCCAATCCTGACAGGGACACGAACACAGAAATATCGAGGACAATTAAAAATACCCTTGCTCTTGAGAGGGATTCAAACCCTCAGTGGATTGTCTCTTCACCATTACTACTGAGCCACGGCCATTCGGTGAATATTCATGTGTTAACTGCATATATATATTAGTAATAATAATATTGACTCTTAAGCAAAACGGTTGATACTTAAGCAAAACAACCTATATAATTACTTCATATATACGGTGTATTTTACTTTATAATGACACAACAATCTAGCACTTAAGCAAAATGGTTGCTAACTGTGAAAAATATATGCAAGATTGAATATCTTACATTAAAATATACTAAGACAATCCAATAATTTGGACAAATCAATCAATGATGTAACTCTACCTTTTAATTCTAAAGTAAAACCTTAATCCAGTACAGAAAAGCGTAGCTAACCTAATTTAATGAAACACATATACATATACATTTTTGTCAAGAATGATTACCTATAATTAAAATGATTATACATAATTATGTACTGAATACTCATAATTATTTACTACTATTTATTTCGTACTATATCTATTTTATAAGGAATATAAAAGCAAAGATTGGCACATAGCATAGATGAAGATCGAAAGTTGAAAGTTTCGTTCGGATAGTCGGTACAAGTATAGTCAAGCTGGCAAAGAGGGGAATTCAGTCGTGGGCCTGGTGTCTTAACCAATTTAAAACGGTCTGTGCAAAAGCAATCGTACGCAGAAGGGATTTTCTAGGTGACGCTACTAAGAGGGCTTTCTTCTCATAAAAATTAAGGCTTTGGAGCACACTTTCCTTTTTGACTAATGGAATGAAATGTTTCCGTGCAAATTTGTTTCTAAGGCGATTAAGTCGATGCAGAACGTCATCATAATTCAATTCAGTAAAAACAACAAAGGCTAATTTGTAGGAAAAGTTTTTACTTACAATTATATAACCAATGAAGGTCATGAACAAGGATGAGCATTTAAAGAGGGAAGTCATTTGAGATAAGGAAACCTGTCTGACTCCTAAAAGAAAGAGATCATATTTATCTACCTACAAGGGCTTAAGTTCGTAGAAAAAGCAATTTTTTGAAAAAGACATGATCTCCCTTGTCTTTGAAAAGTCTGTTAAGCTGTAACAAGGGATTTCTGGCATTAACTTACAATGTTCTGCATAGAAGACGACTTAAAATGACTGTCCCTTGAATTGGCCATTTCCCTGTGTTGAAAAGAATCAATTTTTGCTCGTTTTCTTCGGTGAACAGATTCGCTTCTTCGCTGATTACGTTTGTCACTCATTTTATTTCTAGGGATAGGTAAACAGTACAATTAATTGTCTGAATTTACACAGTACAATTTAATTCCAATATATTCTTCTAACTCCTATCAAAGGGTGCCTACATATTACACAATAATTCACCGAAGCAGTACAAGAAGTACATAAAGCGAGATGATTGCAAGGCAACGCTAACACATTGAGATTGTTTTGATAACACACTTTGCATTTGAATTTATCTGGAAGATCATAAGGCGAAGTTTGATTAGTGTTGTTTACATATGAATCATTTCTTTTATTAGTTAATTCCTTTTGGCCAGTTTTAACTGGAGGAAATGTCATTGCGCCTGTATATGAGCAAAAATAATTGGGTCTTGGGTAAGAATCCAGTTCTTGATGGACCCGTGGAACAAATTCGGCTCCTTTTAACAACAATAAGTAATAACAGATTGGGGCACATTTAGAATGTTCGACCCAGGGATTATCCGTAGGTTTCCAGTTAAATAATCCCAGTCCACAGTAATAACATAGAAACAAATCATGATTTCCGGTATAGTAAAATCCAGATCGAACAAGTTCTTTTGAATTTTGACCAGTTTCTTTAGGCCATGTAGTGAATGTTTCTAATCGTGATCCCGCGATTGCGTTTTTGGGGAGCAGAGGAGGATTACATAGATAAGTCTGTGTATTATACAATTCAATGACATACAAGGGATCCAAATGGATTTTTGGAGGAATAGGTTTGGGGCTTATTTGGAATGGCGCAGTGGTCGAACCAGAACCTTCCTCTATGGGAATATTTTGAGTGTCGTGGCGTAGTATTAAGGGGCAATTTGGATTGGCGTGCAATATAACTGGCAATAAGAATTCACCGGGGCGAAAGTTACCTATTGTAACCTGACAAAATATACATCTTACAAAATTTGGGGGGGGGGGGAGGAACGGAGGGTGAGAAAAATAAAAGCCGTATTTTGCCAGAAAATTAAAATTTAGAAAAACATGAGGCCAATTGCAGAATGTTTTTCTCCTATCCGCTTCCTCGCGGAGATTTAATGAAGTTTGCATAAGTTATAGCGAGCCTAAAGTTGGAAATATTGATTTTTCAGCCATACTTACAGAAATTAAGAGTTCCGCGTTTGGTTTCCTTAAGTGTCTGAAAAAAATAAGTAATTCACTGTATAATGAAGTTGTAAGTGTATCCCTTCTTATATATTTGTTTATTTTATTTTTATTTTTATTTTTTATTATTATATATTTGTTTGTTTAACTACACACGTAAGTTTTAAATCTCAAGTGAACCTAGTTCTATGCGCACTGATCACCTATTCCACTAGTTAGACATGTTGGGTTTGTTTACTCCCAATCATGAGGGGAGGTTATTTCCATTACAAGCCATTCTGTGGGTGTGCTCCCAGAGGGGTGGTTTTCAATTTCCCGTTTACCTTTGACCTTTTAATGTGTATACCATTCACATAGTGCTTTGCATTGGCTTAGGACACATCGAGCAGAGCTCACTCGTGCATGCGAGTTGCAACATTCGCGTGAGTGTGGAAGGCGTTCTAGACGAAGGCATCCCAAAGTTTCTAGATCTTCAGCTTTAAGACTGAATAATTGTTGGATCCTTTTAATCTTATTGTATCCTTTACAGTATACGCTGCTATTGGAAGGGATCAGGGTAGACAGGATATCTTTTACAGTAGAGATAGAGATTCCATCAGCGTGAGACCATTCCAGACCATGAATGTGTGTAGTTTGAAAATAAACACGTCTTCGATCAGTCTCTGATAGGGATTCTAATGAATGAGGTAAGTTGATTTTGCAATGAAATAAAAACGTCTTATTTGGGATTGCGATTCCCAATTCACGTACATAATAAGATTTTCCTAATAGAAAGCCTTGAATATCCATTATGAAGATTGGGTGGCATGGAGAAATCCGCAGTGGAAAGGAAGATGATTGCAAGGAGGAAAGTAAGGGGCGATCTTTCAAGATCCCTTGAAATTCAGTTAGCAACAAGGAAGGAGAAAAAGCGTGAGAATGTTGATGTAAGAATACTTCCTTCCATTTTATGAACATTTCCTCGTTTTGTGCATCTTCAACTAATTGCTGTTCGATTGTGAAATGGGGGTGCACTCCGACTTGGGTAAGGTATTTCTTTAGTGAATCATACACAGAGCTATCCTTGATGTACCCTTCATGACATAATAAACAGATTTCCATTCCAGCCATATTATTTATATCCTTAAAGTAAAATAAAAATGTAGTTATAAGTATATTGCCTGTTACTTAACAATGATGAATTATTACTGTAATTAATGTAATGATCTAATTATTGTTGATTTTCAGATCTTGGTATACTTTGTATTCGTACCTACTTATACTTACAAGATTATTATTATTATTATTATTATTATTTCTATTATTGCAGTATTTCGCAATATTTAGGTCTCGCATGAAGAGTGCGAGGTACTTCATATCCGTCGGCTACATTTTGAGGTCGAGGGAGAGTTTTAGGGGGTCGAGGGAGTTTTCTCAATTTCCTATAATAGAAGGCAAATTCAATTAAAAGACAACCTAATATAATATTAATGATTAGTCCCACGACAAACGATATGATACATCCTAAACTTTTATTATGCGTTTTATTATAAATCACTATCCCTTCTGATTCGTCTGATACTTCGTAATTTGTTAAGAGGGTTGGGAATTTATCCGGTTTATACTTTAACCAAGATGATTGAACTATATGTGACACCTTTGCCATTAATGTGTGCAAGGAAAGACACGGAAATTTAGAAGTCAGAGTCGTATTTTCGAACATTAACTTACAATCGCAGCCTAAATGTACGAATACAGAGCCTATCTTAGGGGTGGAATGCAACGGGATATCTACCGTTGGACATGAAATAGTAAAATCTTGTTCTTTAGCTATCAATAGAGATATTCTAGTAAAGTTTATATATGATATTGACATATCCTTTGAATGATTAAAGCAATTCCATTTACAGTATTGATCAATATCCTTCGTTCTTCCACTTAATTGGGCCTTAATACATTCCATGTACTGTAACATATGGACAGGTGGAGTGGTTAGGAGACATAATAGATCAGTGTGGATATTGCAAGTAATATAAAGAATTTGATTTGTGAGTTGGCGATAGACTATTAACAAAGGTGGTACATCCAAATGACAAATTTGGTGATGTCGCCTGAAAGCAAGAGGGGAAATGATGTACGCACTGTCGTTGGCTGATAAATCAGTGACCGGAAGTTTTATCCCTAACATGGCATACTGAGGCGATATAAGACATTCAGCCAATGGATAATTATATATAGAAGCGGGGTCTGATTGTATTTTCTTCAATGTTTTCCCTTTTTGTTGTAAACGATATTGAATGTCTTCTACTACATAAGACAATTCAGTTACCTTTATCAATTTGCGGATGAACCATTCGACGCTGCTCTTCCGAATATTGAAATATCCTGTTATAAATATAATCCAAATTGTCTTTAGTCAACAGCAGTCGCTTAGTATGTAGTCTTGTAATTGTATGAAAGAACGATCCTGTTCAGGAGTCATCAGCTGATATGGTTTCAGATAAGATATTTTGATCAAATTTTTCAAACTCATATTGCTCCGTAATGGTTGGTGGATAAGTAAATTTTGTGAGAATTACTACCGCTGATTCATAGAGAATTGGTGAATCAAATGGAACAATAGACAATCCGCCATGTGCTAACGTAGGAATTGATAATGACTGTACAGGATGGTTAATAACACAGAGCACCGTTACTAGTCATATTCCTGTGGTAGCCATACTGTCTGATGGACTAATTCCTCGCCTCGTCGTTCTAGGGGTAGCTACAGGGGTAGCCAATGCTCTTACTGAAAAAGTGTCTCCTACATTTTCCGATTCTATATTATTTTGCGAATTCATTTGAGCGAGGAGGCGACACAGATGTTTACAACAGCAATTATGCAGTACATAAAGGCATGGTGCAAATATAACAACTGACAAAAGAGTATATGAAAATACTTCTGCTATATCGTGCAATGATATATCGTGCTATATCTTCATAGTGGATATTTCTGCGAGGGTTGGTACTAAAATAAGGGTGGCTATACCCAAGTAATTCCTTAATTTATATCCAAACCATAAAATAATTAAAGAAATAGTGACATTCCACACGAACAAAATTGTTAAATATGGTTTAGTAGATTGAATTTTTTCAAAGGGTATGATTGGAGTATTCAGTGGCGTAACTGAAGATAACGTTGTTGAAATTTTGAAATGGGGCCCCGGGTCAAATTTTGGTCTAAGCACTGATTGAGATGTGTGAATTCAGAATTTTCAAAAGTTGGTCCTTTCAACTTTAAGGTTGAAACTTGAGTCCAAGAAGCGGGTATTATGATTTTCATTTCCAAATCTTTATTATTAATTTCTAGACAGGGAAAGGATAGAGATATTACATGAGTCTCAGTAATAATTGCTTTACATTCACAAGGCAATGATAACTGATAAGCTCCGGGAATAGTAGAATCGAGTTGCATTGTTCGTTTGAATTTGGGGCACTCTATATAAATTTCAGTGGGGGGTTGGTTAAAGCAAATAGTCCAGGTCTTACTTCAGTGATCAATAAACCGTTCGTCTCGTCACATCGAAAGGCACAGTATTTACTGATCTCAGCTACTGAGGCAGAATGAAATAGTGTTCTTGCACAACCTGGTGAACGCAAATTATCCGCAGAATAACTTGGAATGTAACACAACTCACTACTTTTAGGATCGCAAGCAGATAATCGATCTGTGACCAATACTGAAATATCATTAGCTCGTTTCACAACGATTCATGGTTGATGTGAGATTAAGCAAGTAGCATTCCCGAACTTATAAGGTACTGTTATCAATTCATATACTTCGACATTACCTGGATTTCGAGTAATAGGCACCTTAAATATTACACTTAAATCATTATTCTCATAGTGGCAAGGTGCAATAGGTAAGGTATAGTATTTCATCTGATCCGATAATGGTACAGCTAATATGTACGAATAGCGTCTTAATTTAGTTTGCAACTTTGTCAAATTTGCTTTTAACTGGTCAGGGGTGATCATCGTAGGGGATATCCTTTGTGACATACAATGAGCTAATATTGCTTGGTCTTCATTTTCTTTTATGACTGTATTAATGTTCCATGTAAGCTAGCGACTTCCAAAGTTAATAACAATTGTTTTTCAGGAATACCTTCTTCTAACTCACGATTTAATGCTCTCTGAGTCAACTTAATTTGGGTTTCTAATTTGGATATCGTCGCCTTTAACTGCGAATTGAAATTTTGTCCCGCTTTTACGAACTGTACTATGTTTCTATGGTCTTGATATATATATCTCAGTCTTAATTCCTTCAATGACTCGCTCCATTTCTGTGGTTCGAATAGCCACTTTGTCTACCAATGGCACTGTAGCTACAAAACAACATCACGAAAGAGCAGATCCGATAAAATCTATACCCCTTTTCACTCTTTGATCTAATATATTATAATCAAGATGCGTTATATCATGTTCATTAATCAGCATAGCAAGTTCATTTATGTACTGGACTACAGAACAATATGAGAATGTTACATTTTCTGGCTGGGAACATACTTCCTGAGTTAACTCATGAATTAGAGCCAATTGACCTTCATCAGTGGGTATAGTGGTTATCTGTTGGTGGTAAACTAATGGAATTGTAGCCTCATAGGGAATTACCTTTGAAATTTTATTCCAAAATGCACCAGTTGCAATTGCAACAATAAATTGGTTACCTGAAGACGGTGATGATACATCTATTAATAACCCTAAGATGATCTGTATAGACCCTATTACAAGAAATCCCATCTGTAAAGAACAGTTAATTACCAATTAAAAATTCATGCCATGTTATTTTTCTTGACACTACTAACAATATTACTTGCTGAGTTCTTCTATCTATTCTGAATATCAATTTGAAGGCAATGCCATACTTTTTCCGAACTTTACGGATTATGGAAACTAATCATCTTTTTGATTTATATAGCCAAAATCTAAATAGACATCCGGAACGAAGGTGTGCATATCTTAAATAAGCTTCAGTGGCTAAGATTGTCGAAAATTCAAGGGGTATTATGAGTTTAACATACCTTTCAGGGATATTTTCAAAACATAGCCGTAAGATAAGATATCCTTCAACCAATGCTCGACTAATGATCTTATGGGATTCGGAAATGTTCGCAATTCTCCTATCCGAGGATGAATCGTATAGTAGTTCATAGTTGGTTATCCTACAATATAAGGGTATATAAATCATTGTGTCAATCTCTAGTCAGTGTACTTTTTATGTCTTTAGTTATCTCTTCCAATTACTTGTGTCTTATTCAAATTACATGTTAGAAAAGAAAAGGTAAACAAAAAAATGAACTTCGATTCATACTTATTTTTGAGTGTTATTTGAAGTATCTATATTTTGAGTTCTATCATTGTTGATTTGTCTCCCTCTATTTGGGCGTCTTCCAAAAGATTGTCCTTTTTAATCGGCTGACCTCTGTTTGAATATTGATTTCTGTGGTGGGGTCTACTGGATTGATTCCAATACTGATTTTGATTTTGTCGAGTTCGGCACTCGCGAGCAAAGTGACCATATTTACTACATGTGTAGCATTGTATATTATTGATATTTATATTCTGAAATCTTCGAATCAGATTAGGACGAGGGCCTCGTGTACTGCGACCTCTATTATTATAAAATCTTTGTGGTACACGATTTATTGATACTCTCTGTCGATTTACTTAGAACTTCAGTTGACTAACTTCCACTTTAGGAAACTCCAAGGGTGCATCAGAAAGGGCACGTAAGCCTGCTTGAACTTTAGCAGATTCATACAATTTAAGCAATCTATCGACTTCGTCCACACTATCTGGTTAACGAGTAATGACAAATTCTAATGCACGTAGGTCCAATCCTTTTAATATGTGTCGTTTGCGTTAAGTCTCACTCATGTTAGGATCTACTTTGTCACACAGTCTTAAAACTGCATAAATATATTCAGAAAACTTTCATGGGGGTTTTATTCCGTCTTGCCAATAATGCAAAAGGTTCACCAAGCTGAGCTGAGGCTGCGAAGGCCTTTCTTAGCTGAACCTCTAGATCTTCGAATTTTGCCAACGACACTAATGAGTCTTTTTTAATATGATACCAGTCAGCGTCACTTCCTTGCAAATACGCGGGAAGATATTTCCGTTGCTCGGCGTCTGACCACGAATATAGATTCGAACATGTTTTGTACGCGTCAAGAAATTGAGATATGTCCTCATTTAATTTTCCAGAAAAGGGAGGAATTGTGATGGAGGGTAGTTTATTATTTACAATAATACGAGCCATTTCTGTTTGTGTTTCCACTTTTGTTTTTAATACGTTTTCCTTCACGGGAGAACAAGAAGGAAATTCAGTTTCTACACACTTGTTATTACACTTACCTCTTGTCCTGACTGGACTTTGAACAAATGAAGAATCCTTTGACATCCGTATTGGTGTAGCCTGATGTTAATATTGACCTTAATTGGACCTACAAAATACGAAAGGCGTATGCTATTTTAAGTGTATTCTTTCATTATATTCTGTTATCGTTGATTTTTTATCATCAGTTTATTCTCTCTAACGGAGGGAGTTTATTTCCTTTAAAAAAATTATTTTATTTAATTTTTTCACTTGGTGTTATGGTTTTGTCTGTGAGTTTGTCTAGCCATCTGCCTTATTTGTCAACACCCGGAAAATAATACTTTCTCAAGGTAAGCAATTTACTTCCTTAGTTGCATTTAATGTATTCATGATGTATAATGTATTCCATTGTTTCAATTGGAAGGTTTCCGACCATTAATGGATTTTAAAACCTAACTTATACTTTATACTTTACTTATCAAGACAAAGTTGTCTATGAACCTCTTATATACTTATGGACTCAACTATTTATTACTCGTGTTTTTTTGTTTTTTGTACTTATTTATTTGTTTATGTATTAATCTATCATTTCTTTCAGAAAGCCTGCTTCATTATGGAATTTCATGTTAGAAGTTCCTACGCCTATCGCGATAACTTATTAAATAACATATTTTAATTAGACTTAGCGGTGGAAGATGATCATACAAAATTGATCCTGTTCGGAACCAGAGAACTTGGATAATACAACTTCATTCGTTCAACATTGAATTTCTTTGGCTAACTTTTGCCATTTACATGCAACACTTCGCATACGTTTTTCGGATGTACATGTACAATTCTATAAAGGCCTGCACATCGAGCCCTTACTAATTTGGGAGATAACCCCGGCTTAGTTGACAAATTTCTAATGAGGACTAAATCGTTTTCTTTAAAAGTATGGGCCTTCCTATGTTTGCCAATTTTGACTTTTTGTTTTTCCTGTTGCCTAATTAAGGCGCTTTGAGCAAGTTTTCTTATTCGCCATAGATTATTTTTCACGAGTTTTCCATACAGAGTTCGACATGGTGTCTCGAGCTCAATACCTAATACAGCTTTTCTACCAAATACCAATTCAAATGGAGAACAAGGATGGTGTTCGTGTCTCGCAGTATTATAAGCGTAACAAACAGTTTTAATAAATAAAGACTAAAACTTTTGACAAGTAGACATATTTACTCAAATAATTTGCTAGAGTATGATTATATCTTCCCACTCGAGAATCTGTCCTAGGATGATAGACGGTACTGAACTTTTGATGTATGCCCAGTACACCCGTAATTTCACGCGTCACTTCTGCCACAAAATTGGAACCAAGATCGCTTAAAAGATAACGCGGTGGTCCAAAATAACAGATTATATCATCCAATAAAAACTTTGCGACATTTTTGGCTGTTATGGTTTTCAACGGTCGCGCCACCATATAGTTTGAAAACATATCGACGGCGATGATGATATATTTATAACCACTTGAGGAGGGCAGGGGGCCAAACACATCCAAATTTTAAGTATGAAAAGGAGCTTTTGGTTTAATTGGTTCATGCAACCCTAATGGTTTAGTGATTGGGTCCTTGCGTTCTTGACATTCGCGACATGTCTTAATATACTTTTTGATATCAGATCCCATTCGAGGCCAATAAAATCGCTCATTGACACGAGGAAACACTGCGTTCTCCAAGATATTCGCCTTCTAGACATGAAGTATGGGTAGCATATAGCACCTCCGGAACCATACTTCGAGGAACACATTGTTTTAAACCATTATTAGACTTACGATATAACACCTCGTCTACTAATACATAAGGACGAGCTTCATTATTAGAAGGATCAGACTTTACCAACTCGCGAATTCAAGCAAAATATTCGTCTTCTTTCTGTGCCTTGCTTACATCAGTCGCGTCAATTTTTATCATGTTTACACACAGTCCTTCCCGATCGGCGTTTTCTTCCTCACTTAGGGTTGCGTCGGATATCTGGACATGCAGTCACTATGACGATCAGAGGGGTTGCCTCTTATCGCTTTAATCGAAAAGTTGTACGACTGTAACCTGATTAACCAACGAAGATATTTGCCTTTTAGATTTTTCATGTTTCTTAAATAGCAAAGGAACAACTATCCGTGAATGCAGTGAAGCAAGGCACTAATATTAGATATTTATGGAAATGTAACACAGCTTGTACTAATGCCATGGTCTCTTTTTCTGGGATCGTCAAGGACTTAGCCTCATGGTCTGAGATTTTTCGGCTATAATAAGCAATAGGTCTTTTTTCTCCGTTTCTAATCTGCATTAATACTGCACCAATTCCGTACTCACATGCATCTACGTACAACTCGGTAGCATCTGCTTCCGGATCAAAGGTGGCTAATACAGAGGCAGTAACTAACTTTTCCTTTAAGGTATTAAAGGCTTGACGTTTTTTATCTCCAAAGTGAAAAAGTACATCAGACTTAATCAAATCTATTAAAGGTTTCGCGATAGCTGAAAAGTTCTTTATAAACCTTCGATTGTAACTAGCCATTCCTACTAAGCTACGCACATCACGAACTGTTTTAGGTTCGGGAAAGTTAGTGATAGCCTCGATTCGTTTTGGATCTATTTTAACCCCATCGCGTCCTACGACGAATCCTAGAATAGGTAGTGAGACTTTGATGGATTCAATTTTGGGTTGGCTTCCCGCAAGTGAGTGAATACTTTTCTAAATCTAACTTTTCGTCTATTGATTTTGCAAACACAATCAGATCGTCCATGTAGCAAGCCATAATGTCAAATTTTAACCCGGCAAACACTTTATCGATCATTCTTTGAAATGCTGCGGGGGAAGTGGATAATCCTTGTGGGACCACGTTAAAAAGATACAGGCTGGCACTACAGATGAATGCACTTTTAATTTATCCTCTTCCCTTAAGGGGATTTGAAAAAATCCTGATCTCAGTTCCATGGAGCTTACAAATTGAATATCTGTGAATAGATCTATTAAATCGTTGATTAATGGAAGAGCGTAGCAGTCGGGAGATATTATAAGGTTTAACTTTGTGTAATCCACTACTAATCTCTTAGAATCATCACTCTTCTTGAGTAATATAACCGGAGACGCATAAGAGGACCTACAAGAAGAAATGATGTTCTGTTTGAGTAATCTGTCTATTTCTTCCTTCATGGCTCTGTTAGTCTCTAAGGTCTCTCTATAGGGATGTGAAGATACCGGAATGTTGGAAATTAATTCAATGCTGTGCTCATATTCGTGCGTCACGGTCATATCATCTATTGTCCACGCTAAGATATCTTGAAATTCAGTTTATAGATCTACTACTCTTTTTCGATCTTCAGGGGACAGGTCCGGGGAAATATTAATTTCCTTACCAATATCGTGTTGTAGTTTAGATTTCGGTTCCTCAGTTTTCTTAGCGGAGAGTGAGCTGGCTTTAACCATGTTCACTTTTGTCTCTGATGTAGGAACACATTCCTCTAAATGTTCCATGATTTGAGCGTCAGGTATAGTCACGCCCCGTTTACTCAAATTAAACACAGGCAGTTTGGCATACCCATTCTCTTCTACAAAAATTGTGGGTGGTATTAGACATGAATAAGATCGATGCAAAACGTCATTCGGTTCCACATAATGATCTCCAATTATAGGATAACTTGGCTTAACTTGTACTAAACCAACTTTCCCAGCAGGTATTTGCATGCATTCGGCAGTTTTGATTAAATTACGCGATGATTGCGTTTCAATACAATTGATCTTCAAAATAGGACATTCGTTCTCGGGTTGTGAATCACAATGAGCGTGTTCAGAAAAGGAGATTGAATCATGGAGTTCTACTTTGAGTCACGTCAATGTTCGTACGCCATACAGATGTTGAGCTAACGTTTCTTTTCGTTCTAGGGTTACCAATTATTATAAAACTGAACATGTAATAAATTCAGTACTGTTTGTTCCTTACGACTTGGCAAAAAACTGAACATAAAACTTCATGTTAGGATGTCTTTAATTGCCTTTAATAAGAATGGACTGAAACCCTATGCCGTACGTATAACACTGAATGAAATCTATTCCTAGAACCATTTTCTCGTCTAATTGCGACTGTTTGACTAATGCTACGTTGAACCATAAACGAAGCGATCTTCGATAATATTTCCAACGTGGAAACTTAACCGATCCACGGGATGTGGTTGAGTTAACTTATCTCCTAACGTGCGCAAACGAATTGTGGCACGCATTCGCTAAGCAATGGGGAAATTCTGAGGAATCATTTCTTCGGCCAAAACAGAGATCTGCGAACCAGTATCTAACAAAGCATCTACCTTTCTATTAAAAATTCGAATAGGAATCGTGGGCAATCTTTGATCACACTAATTCGTTCGAGCTCCTTTCATTTCAATTGGCTTACCGTCTCTCCCAATTTCGCGTTCATACGTCCACATTCTTTTAACAAATGAATTGGTTCTAACGCCCTTATAAGGTTTTAGATCATGTGTTCTTTTTAATTCTCTACATTTTCTCTTCATTTCCCGATGAGATTCAGTAAATATGTCAGCTAAATACAATAATCGCAGCACATGAATAGCTTGATCTATGGTCGATACTTCCTTTAAGACTAAGGCCTGGACATAATTGGAAGGCAACGCCTTATATAGAAGACGTAACAACTCTCTCTCTCCAATTTCAGGTCTTACAAATTTCCAGTCTCGTATTAAAGTATACGCGAAGTTATCAGGTGGAAAACGAGGAGGGAGTCGTTTTCTCTTTAACTTTTGTTCAAGCTGACCTTTATGCAAATCATCAGGAAATGCTCGAGAAATCATTTGCTTTAATTCTCGAAACTGCAACTATTGAATGTCATCCTTATGACACAAGAACCAATCAAGGACCGAGTTTTCAAGACAGGCCGCTAAATAAATACATTGTTCTTGGTCAAGCCAGTTGAGGGCACGAGCTATGGTCTGATATTCATCAAGGAATCTGGTAACAGATTCTTTAGGGTTTTCTTTAAATTTCGGGAATTTCAATACCGGGACACTGGCTACTCGATCTTCTGTTTCTTCCCGTGCACTTAATTCATCAAGATTTTGTCCACTTTCTATTTGGGGTCCTTTCGGAGGGGGTAAATTAACATTTATTGCCTTATTCTCGTCCAAGGGTAATGAATTCTAAGGGAGTCTTCACTTCGTGAATAACTTAAATTTCTGGCCTAATATTCTTATATAATAATAGTGCAAGTGCGTTATTAGCAGTGGGGGAATATTTCACTTTAGGAGGGTGAGAAGCAATTTGCGGATATTTAGGAAAACTTAAATTCTCAATACAAGGTTCTTTATTTATAAACTTCTTGAGTTCTTCACCTGAGTCATATGAAAGAGGACTCGGAGTTAGAATTTCACGGACAGTCTTTTCCTGATAGAGTTCCTTCTTCGCCAGTTGTTTAATTTCGTCATCGGAATCATATTTACTTGATTCAGGTGGTGAAGTTCCTGGGAGTTTACCTTTCAAGGGTTCTCCCACGTGAGGTGGTATATCAAAGGAAAATAAACATCATCCTCGACCGCTTCTGAAGCAACTATTTGCTGCTGCTTTTTTCTTTAAAGGTGTTGACGCTAACTTGGGATCGAACTCAGTCACCCGTCATAATGACAGGAGATTCTTCAGAGGAACTAACTGCACCTTTATTAGAAGGGTTAGTCAGTTGTTATGGCTTAAGGAAAATTTCTTCAAACTTAGCTAAATTTTCCTTATAACGCTGAGGTTGCCTATCCACAGGATCCGGGAAACTATACTGCTGTGGATGGTTTATCCGCGGTTCTAGTAAGGTAGGCGAACTGGCTACTGGCAAACTGGTCTGCTGCACTGGCAAATCTGTTGCTTCTTTTGTCATGGGACATAACTCGGAGCGCAAGGCCTTCATGATCGCGGTTGTCTGAGCAAGAGATTTCCTACAATATTTTCAACTTGCCTCACCCGATTTTGCAATATACCATGCATGAAACTTTGGTGGAGATTACTTAGGTTTGAAAAAGGGGAACCAATGGAAAGACATCTCGAATTACTTCATTAAATTTTTGTTTTCACTAATCAAAAAAATATGGGGGTATTTTACTATGAGCAATATAATCAAATCGATAATTGCCATTAGAATCCACAATAACAGAATAGCAATAATGCGTCAACTTACATAATTCACTTAAATTAAGATGCACCATGGACATAACATAAACATAAGACGAAATAGAAAGGAAAGATGTCATAGCAGCACCACAAAATTTTTCGTCCCGAAAAATGAAAACGAAGGAAAGGCTTTGGACGACCCCCATTTGTGACGGTGGACGAGCCACACAGGTGTGGACTAGCCCCCATTTGTGACGATGTGCAGGTCTCTTTTTGTTTACTTAGCTCGTTTCACTCCACATTTATTAAAGAACTGCTCATGCTGTTTCCGTAGCGGATGGCACAAATGAAATATAATTAAATTACACCATGATTTACATGGGAAAAATGTTTTTTTCTAGGGGAATGACAACATATCTTTCTAAAAAGTAAATTTATTGCATAGCTAAAATTGTAATGTACAACATATAATTAAATGATTTAATAAAGGTAATTATATATCTGATAGTTCATTTGAGAGTTAATATATAGAGTAATATAGATTGCTTAGCAGGCAAGATATTCAAATTTTTAATATATTGTAGATGGAAGATAAAATACGAATATGCGACTTCAGTTCTCAACCTTGAAAGTTTTACGATAGGTTGACAAATCATTTCATAGTACTGCATGGCATCTCTTAACTAAGTTAATAATGCAACAAGTGCTCGTACATACCTTGCAGTAGAAGTCTTCTAACACTTAGCAACTTGATAACCGACGTCCCGAATTTCTGGATCTCGATGCTCTGAATCAATGAATCTCTGCATCTCTGAGTGTCCGAATCAATCCTAGAGATCTTGAGGTCCCTTTTTATTATTTTACGAGGGACACACCCAAACCTCATATCAGTCAGCATATCGTTTCCGTCAGATCCACAAATATGGAAACTTATTACTCTTTTGCATTCTGATTGGCTATTAACAAGGAACCGCACCCAGAATACATGGCGTGATTCTGTACACACGTGGACAGCGTGACTGTTACCGCCGGAAGATTTCAATGACATGATTTCTTATCCACATCTATCTATGACTTGTCCATAGATTCTTAACTATTAACCAAATTTCCGCATTTAATGCGGGGTCACGTTGTCAAAATCATGATGGTGTATCCTCTTAGTAAGTAAGTATAAGCTTCAACAAGTAAACATCCTACGAAATTTGCGCAATAAAGCAACCACAGTCACCTTCGAGGTTTTGCGTATTTCCTTTCTCTGTTGCTACCTTGTAACAAGCTAAAAGAGAAAACTGTCTTGTAAAATGCACATTAATCCAAAATAGCCTTTTCAATTCCTTCAATAAAGAGCAATGTACCCAAATTTTGAAACCCAGTGCCATAGTTGGCTACATTCGCAAGGTGTTGTTTCATTTAAGCATACCCAAGCATAGTGTGATAAGAATGAAGATGTAAAAGAATTTGTCAACTTTCATCCAAAATCATCCCCGTTATTCATAATTGTTTTCTAAGTTAAAGGGCAAAATAAAGCAGGTTAGATTAAAATGCAAGATAGATTTTGAACGAATAGGTATACATAAATAAAAAATAGTATAAAGGTAAATTCAAAATCAAGAATGTGTATTAATAAGCAAATAAAATCAATACTTAATAAATAAGATGTTTCATGAAGCTTTTATTCAATTACATTATGTATTGCTCAGATATGCTGCTAATTAATCTCTACACAGTCTGCTGGGCTAAAGCAGACGAGAATCTAAGAAACAACATTTTTGCAACTTTTATGTACCCAGAAATCAAAATCAGCTCAGCCCACTAAAGTTCTCAAGACATCTTTCACATCATCTCAGACTCCAGCACCCAGGCCTGCAGTTTGTTATCTGCAGTCATTGGTTCAAGTCAAACCACCAACACAATAAATTGAATCCTAAGTTGAATCAGGATCAATGACCACTGAAAACTCAGACAGCTGTGTGCACCAACGAAGTTAAACGAGCGTTCACTTAAACGCGTTCTACATTAAACTTTCAAGTTTAAACGTGGTTCCCGGACTTTCGTTGCACCATTGAAAATCGAAGTTCAGTAAACCTCGTTTAAGTAAACTTCGGTCAATTTGTAAAATCGACTCTGATTGGTTGTCATCTTTTGTCTCTAACCTTCGTTTAACAAAGTAACAAATGAAGAAAGCATACCGAGTGCCGGGGTTCTCGACTCTCGAGATTGTGTGCATCTGGACTGAATACATCATCAAGGAATGAACTAATAAATTATACCTGTAATAAAATAAGCGAGTAATACTTGATGTTGCAATATTGGTAGTAGATTTTAGATTAGATTGTAGAGTATAGTTTTACTATATGAATCCATAGTACATGTAGTAGTACTAGTAATAGTAGGAGAGGGTTACAGGTTCCGCAGGGGTTTGTTGGGTTCTGTTCTCGGTGCAGTATTATTATATGGATACACAGATTGCAAAATGTATAGAGAAATATGGACAAGTCTTTAATTTTCCCATTTTATGTCGAGAACAGAACCCAACTAACCCCTGCTGGGCTTGTGACTCGTTCCTACTACTACTTATACTATGAATACGTATAGTAAAACTGCAGGTTGTTCTCCACATAAAATGGACAGATTAAAGACGTTTGCAATTTTTTCCATATATTTTACAATCTGTGGATACGTAGCCCCTATAGTAAAACTGCACCATAAAGATTCACTAAACTTATAACAAAGAACAAATATAACGTGGATTTATATGGACCAGTGGTAATTTCATGAATTGACCGGGGGGAACTTCTCACGGAGAACCATGAAATTCCCTCGTGACCATATATTCTATCATCCTCAATGTGGATTCCTAGTACATTTCATCCCCAGTATATTAAAATTCGCCACCACTAGAAAAAAATAAAAAAAAAAACTTCTGGAATCCACTGATGGGGAAAATTGATTCAATAGTTATTCATATTTCATCGTGAAAACGTTATTCTAATGCCTTTTACATCCTTTTCCCTGTTGCCGTTTGCCTACAATTACTAGTTAGCGTAGGTAGAGTTGAGGAACGCTACCATTTATTCTTTCCATTTATGATCTAATGACTTCTGCATTTTTAGTTTCTTACCTGTCCACCAGCTACGCACACATTTATAATATGCTTGCAAAGTTATATGTAAAAATACAATAAGTGCAAAAGACACGCACGAATCTGTGCTAAATGACCAAAACAACCTAAGTTTGTATCTATTCCGATTCGAAGCAGGGCACAATTTGAGGGATCGCTCGTGATTTTGTCCGCGAAAGCAGGCACATTAGCGATGGTGGTGTATGCGTAAGGAAAGAGAAGTGTGGAAAATATCAACCTCCTGTTTTGCGGTGCAATTTCTCAAAAAAAAAATCGCTACACATGTTAGTAATCTGTGATTATAGAAACAGCGTAGAAATCTATGGTTCATAATTATGCAATTACAATACAAAACTTGCTTGTAGTGATGACCTACTACAGATTGGTACATATTTTTTGTACTAATTTGTTGATTACTCGAGCAGACGGTTCTACCAAATTTTGACGCTTTTTTACATTTTAAGGTCATTAGAGCTTTTTTTCTTAGCAGAGCATGCACTAAATGAAGAGCTCCATTACTACTTGGGAATTGATTACGATTGCTCAGTAACGTATAAATAAAGTGTGGGCGTATAGCATAAAAACTACTGTGTATAAACCATAAACCAAGTTATGCTAGGTGGCCACTAAAAAGCACGAATGCTATCTAACCGAGTTAGAGTAAGGGCGCAGTAGGGAGGCCCGAGCGGTTGCTTTCATAGGGAGCAGGCGCGTCAGCGACGGGTTATACACATAAACGAGGACAGTGGAAGAGCACACTTACACATACAATAATTTCTTTATCACTAATAATTAACATCAATATACTGTGATAGATGGTAATTACTTACATTCACACTTTCATTCCTTCATGAAAAATATTTCAGTCGTTTTTTACCTATAAATTTTCTATTTGGTAGAACTGTCTGCTGGAGTGAACCCTTAATTTGCTGGAGTGAACCCGTAAGAGGTTCAAAAATAGCTTGTAATGAGTAGCTTGTGAAGTTTGGTGCGTGGTTTTGAGACGTGTGGCTTTCACTATAGTAGCTAAGTTTCAATGTGTCTTATACAATTGTACGCAATTGTTTGATAACACTCTAGGAATAACTGGATAATGAGTTTTACGAGGAATAACTGGATAAGTTTTACGCTGTTTGCATGGAATTTTGACAGAAAATACTGTATTTATTGACAAAACTTGTATGCCCTCCTAACGTTAAGCTTTACTGGAAAATTGTTTAGAAAATTCATTGTCGAAAATGCTTTGCTGATTTTGTCAAAAAAGCACAGTACTTTATTTCTAGTGGGTTCTCTATTGTAAAGCTACAGTCTCACAGGTTTTCTAGCTACATATCCTCCTTATTTCTTTTTGCTAGTTAACAGACTTTACCTAAAAATTAAAAAAGAACTGTATTCCTAAAACTTCAGAACATTTATTTCATTTTATTGATAATCATCGTATCTAGCAAAAAATAATGAAACCACGAGCAGAAAATTTCTCCGATCACGAGAATTGTAATTTCATTAGTGGAAAATAAAAAGACATTATTGAATGTAAACAGACTGACTTGGATCAACGAAGTTTAAACCTCCAAATTCCGCCGTTCAAGCTAAAACCAAATTCATTCACCATTTGACCGAGACTTATCCTTGAACGTTGTTGGTGCAACAGACATTTTCACTGAACTTGGCTATGATCCTCGTTCAACAGTTGAACTTCGTTGGTGCACACGGCCGAGAATCATGTGAACTAGCTCTACCAAGGAAAGAAAGAAAAAGGAAAAATACATAAAAATATTGAAGCACAGAGTAGAAGAAGGGAATTTAGTCTATGATTGCGTTATGAAAGCAATAAACGAACAAAAAATCGATCTGAAATGAATTTCGAAAATTGTCCGCTTATACCTATCACCAGAATCTTCGGTTGTATCAAAATATGATTATACGAACTTGTAAACAAACGATTCTGCTGTGTTATTTTCAAAATATTGAAACATAATACCAAAATGTTATGAAATCATTAATCTCCAAAATATACACCTAAAATGTTATGAATACTATTTAAGAAATTGAAACAGATTTTAAAGTGCTGCTTGTTAATTTGATTATTAAAAACAGGAGATATTTACAAATGACTGATTTTATTTTTAAAAGTTTCAGGTTCTAACATAAATCATGGTTCATTCCCAACTTTGATAAGTTTTAGAGTCTATTAAAAGAAAACTTGAGTATTAAGTTGCAGTATAGATAAATCAATTACTTTCCAATGACATGATAAGGTTTTTAGATTTTACAGTTTATGATAAAATATGAAAATGCAGACACTTGAACCCAATTTTTCAGTTTAGAGCGTTACACAAAACATTTATATACAACCGTACAGACTTTTACAATCTCTGCAGTATAATCAGGACTACTACCGTTCAGTCACATGCACCCAAACGTGCTCATTTATTAGTTATGAAACTGGAGAATTAAACAATCTCTATTGTTAGTAGTAGTAAATATTTTACATCACTTTGGCTATCTACTACAAAACATTCATTTACACAATACAAGAAGGTGTACTAAATAATTGCACACATTTCGAAATCATACTTGAAACCAAACCTTACCCTAACTCTAATTTAATGTAACTTAACCCATTAACGCCGAAATTATTTTTTGTTTTTATTTTCGGTGAAATTTATAATTTTGAGTTATTTAGATGTAAAGACCATTTACGAGAAATTTTGAGTTCGTGACGTAAGCGGTTTTGTGTGGGTGCCCCGTGATCATATGAACACGCTAGGCGTTTAAGTACTTTCGTATATCATGATTAAGTGAATGCCCTGTTAAATTATTAATACATATGGAAAAGAAAAGAAACATTTATTGTCTTAGAAATTGTTACACTTTAGAAGACAAAAATAAACACAGTATTTGGACTATGGAAATGTCAGGTTATGGGGCCTAATATCCATGGGACTTTATGGAAATTGAAAAAAAAAGTTTGGTAGACGCACAAACCCATGCTACATTTGAAACATTTCGTATGTACTGTGTTTGAACACAGTGTACTTGCACAACGATTACGCTTAAACCGAACCACTAAGTGGTTTCTCCCATAAAGACAAACGTCATCCCTTACATGGTGTTATTGACTGCTGGACTCAGAAATGGCTGGAAGCCCTGCATCTAATAGAATGGCTTTATAATTTTGCAAATAAGTTTGTAAAATATGTCTTGCAAATTCTGTGTGAGATGCCTATTCTGGCTTTACTCAACATTAGCCATGCGATTCGTGCTATACATGAATCATCCAAGAGAGAGGCGCCCACCACCTCTTTTTGGACTTGATTCTAATTCTATAATATGAGATATCCTGGTCCATTTGATCAGTAAGTTTCATGTGCTTGCTAATATTCTCCGAATTCATACGAGCGAGTACTTTCTGTTTTCATTTTGGAAATTTTGCTCGACAATAAAAACAGGCTGAACCTCGTTACACGTAACGCAGTTGTAGCAACAGAGTTGTCACATCATCTTCGCCAAGTCGAGTATTATCTGTAAAAACAACTTCAGCATGACTAGTAAGTTGGCGCCCTGTAAGGTTGTCCATTTCCATCCCCTTTTCCCGAATCTTCATCCGAAAAGACGTTAGGTCTCGGAGGTTCAGCATGTTTTGCATGTCATGAACATCATCCAATTCTGAAATATCAAGAATTTGTGGAAGTGAAAGACCTCTGTATCTAAAGGCTAAACCATACAATTACGAGTAAAAGGAGTTGCAAAAGTCATTTCTAATAATAATAATAATAATAATAATAATAATAATAATAATAATAATAATAATAATAATAATAATAATAATAAAAGTAAAAAGAATAGACTAAGTCAACTGAAAGCATGTACAAACTGTTCTAAATTGATATACCTGCAAAGTTTTACTGTATTATTGACACCTATACGTACGTACGTAAAAGAGAAGAAGCTACTTAAACGCCTTGCGTGTTCATATGATCACACTGATGGAAAACGTCAATAACCAAGACCCAAATATTTTCAGATGGGTGAAATGTAATCTGTAACAACTTTTGACATCTCTAAAACATAAATCAGCAGAAAATAATTTGAAAGGATAAGATATAGGATTGTTTTTTAATACTTACTGCGAGGACGATGCCATTTTTCTTGTATTTCTGGCGCGTTGCCGATATCTGTACCTCTAGGTTACATTCACGCCGCAATGTGGAATTTGTTTTGTCTGAATATCGTTAACAGAACTTTCTCCTAGTAGTCAACACACAAAGCGTAAAGAAACTACTGAAAGTATGTTATACAAGGCTTATTGTCATAAATACTAACTGCTGTGATCATATGATCACGCACGGCGCTAATGGGTTAAACCTAAAACACAAATATACACATGACGTAAGCTAACTGTCTAAAAATATTAGCTGTTGACTTTCAGAGATGCTATTAGGTAAAGACGACTAGGACTTGCAACGAACGTACTGCACGATATATAAATTTTGAGGTTAGAAATTTTAGGGTCAATAACTAAATAAGTAACGGAAAGTAAATGTTACAAATAATAATGAATTTAGATAGACCAGTAAATACTATTAGGGATCAGGAAACTACCTTAATCTACCAGTGATATAACGGAATTGAAATATTGATGTTAAAGTAGCAAGATTTTTTGTTAAGTTACATAATTAATTTTTATATTGTGGAAAGATTCTAAAGAAATAATTTTGATAGTATACGAATTTTTTAATTCTGAATGAGACCAGGTGGTGGTACAGACGTGGTTTGGCAGGGCCAAGCCTACATACGTTAGTGATACAGTACTGGACTTTTACTTGCATGACATATAAGGTAAATTTCGATTTACATACTTGAGACTACTTAAGATCAAAATTGAAACAAGTTAGTCCTCCATCAGAAAGATTGCAGAAAGCTACATGATCAAAAAACGCGATTGTAACCTTAGAACAATTTTCTAGTGACATACCATTAACACGTTAGCTACCATGTAGGTCCGATCAAATCTACTGGAATGGTCTAAGAAAGTGTCCTCGTACTCCCGATGGGACCCACAATTTCTAATTCGTCGAGTTGTTCTTAGAGTACTTGTATTTTAAAGTGCACATGTTAATGAACTGTATGTTTCTATCACACATAGCATAGAAGATATTTACGGTGTAAGTTTTGTTGTTAGATGTTGCTTATTAGCTCCGCTAAGGGTTCTGAATATCAATTAACAAGTATTTGCTGTTTCTGTAGGGCCGATCGGATCTACTCTATTTTGACAAGATGCCAGTATTGTGAAGTCTCTGTCAATTTGTTGAATTTTCAGAAACGTGTAGATCACTGTACTGTTATTACAAATGAAATCAAGTTCTGCGCACATTTCTTCGTTTTTCATGCCACAAAGAAACTACTTATTAGTACTAAAAGGAACAGGAACTCATCCATACTTCTCAGACAAAGCTAGCTTCTTCATATAATAATGAACAAATTACTATCAAGCAGAGTTGCCAGTTCAACTGTTATTTATCCCCTTGCCCATTAACAAAAAATACACGAGTTGGTCCGATTGGACTCTCAATCCTCATGATCGCGGATTCAATACATCGCCTTAAATTACGTTTCAGCATGAACATTATGTTTAAATACATGAACAAAACAAAAATAATGCAAGTAAGTACGTTTGGCACTCTACCGGTAAACAACAAAATTCACCCTTGACAGCTAAAGTGTTAATGAAATAAACGGATACATGCTAAACATCAAACTACTACACTCATAAAATAAAATACTTAAATGCTTCTTAAAATACTAAAATAACATACTATTAATACCTAAATATATTAAAATAAAATAATATTAATAATTATACATGAACATTATATATATAACATGAATATTATACATGACATGAAAATTATATATGACAATTTTTAAAATCTAAAGCTAACTAATAATAAATTTGGATTTTTTACACTAAATGCGAATTATTGTTACACAACATTTTAATATTATAGACACGGTGATGTTTTAATATGAAACATATATAGGATGTTAAAAGAATCTTAGTTTATGATACAGTACAAAAATGTATTGAGCGCTAACATTCACATAGTTTCACAAATACCCAAAAATATTGTTTGAAATACTCTATAATGCCACCACATGCTATGTGGTCAACGTATCATAAGGTCTAATTTTTTGAAACAACACTATGATGTGTTATTATATGGCCTACTTCAAATCTGCGTATTAAACGAAAACTTACAATACCCTATTTACTTTTGAGTTTTAAAAAGTAAGGACACAACAGTATCACAAACAAAGCTCTATACAACATTAATATTGATAGAATAAGACAGGAGGAGACAATGCACAATTAAAATATTTTAGTTTCCGTGCTCTATTAACCTCCCTCGATAATATATCCACCTTGCCGCGATGTAAGAGGGGTGGCTTGCGTGCTCTAATGATCCTAAGAGATATGAAGGAGATAGTTTCGCCATCAAAGGGCTTTCCATTGCGGACTGGTCATTATGGATAGGAATCAGACGAGGAGAGGTATTAAAAACAACATGGATAAGGAAATAAAAACATGTAATATTAGGGAATACTACACTACTGTTTCACAGAGGGATCATCCCCGGCAGTGGAGGGAATCAAAAGCAGAGCCTCCTCGGTAGTAATCAAATGAAATCTCTGGAGTATTTGAACCTGGAGCGTGCGATCGCTGTTACAGTATGGAAAGCTCGAAGACTTGAAGAAATAAGAGGAAAATAGATATATTGGGAATGAGCGAAGTTAGGTGGCATGCTGGAGGAGGCAGGTGGAGCGGAGACTTCATAATGATTTATTCAAGAGCTATAAACGGCACAGCAGGAGTCGGTTTTGTCTTGTATAAGATGATGCGACGGAAAGTTATAGGCAGCTTGAGATAGAATGAAAGGATAGTAATGTTGAAGATAGCAACAGAACTGAGGAATATGACGATAATTCAGGTATATATACCTACACCAGGCTACACATATGAGGAAGTAGAAGAAACTTATGAGCAAATAGAAAAAGTATTGATGAAAGTTCAAGACCAGGACAATTTAATCATCATGGATGACTGGAACGCAGTATTCGGCGAAGGCAAAGAAAAGAATGTAACTGGGAATTTCATCCTAGGAGAAAGGAGTGCGAGAAGTGCACGATTAGTTGAGTTCTGCAAAACCCATAATCTAACTGTAACAAATACGTTCTTCGAACAACATCTAAGAAGAAGATACGCATGGACAAGACTAATAGACAAAGAAAGATGCAAAATAGACTATATGCTGGTCCCACAAACATTTAGAAATCAAGTGAAGAACAGTAACAGACAAGGAGCAGAAGCTGACTCATACCATAATTTAGTTTTGATGAAGAGCGACCTCCGACTAAAGGCGAAAAGAGTAACAGCACCAAATAAAAAATGGAACACAATCAAACCAAGAAGAGATGAAAACACGAAAAAAGAATTTGGAACTGCGACAGAGGTGTGTAAGTTATCTTTAGTTGGCGATGACATCAACTCGAAATGGGAAGCCATGAAGTCAGGGATTTTAAAAGCAGCTTACGAGCACATAGGAAGAGAATCGAGAACACAATATAAACCCTGGATAACAGCAGAAATATTGGAAATGATGGAGAAAAGAAGATAGTTCAAGATAACAAACAAAGAAGAGGAATACAGAACGTGTAGAAATCACATCAACAGAGAAGTAAAGAAAGCCAGAAAAAACTGAATAAACAACTTGTGCAAGGAAATTGAGGAATATATTATGAAAGGCAATACAGAAGCGGCATATAGAAACGTTACAAAACAGTTCGGTGAGAAAAAGAAACGCACAGACATTATCATAGACAAGGATGGGATAATAGAGAAGGAGCAGATAACAAGAAGATGGAAGTTATACATTAAACAACTTTACAAAGGAGACAGAGAGAACGACGAAGAAATAGAAAAGGAAGAAAACGTCGATGAGAATGAATTAGGAGAATCAATTTTACAGTCCGAATTTGAAACGCTTTGGAGAAAATGCAACATAGTAAAGCCCCTGGAATAGATCAAACACCAACGGAAGTGATTAAGAATCTCGAAATAGCGACAAAGAAGAAGCTATTTAATTTTATTAATGAAATGTACATCTTGGAAAAAATACCAAAAGACTTCGAGAAAAGCATATTGGTACCTATTCCGAAGAAAAAAGCGAAGAAATGCGGAGAACACAGGACGTCAAGTTTGCTTTCCCATGCATCAAAAATACTGTGCAAAATTATCACACAACGAAGGAAGGGAAATCGAAGAACGGCTGTTTGAGGACAAGTTTGGATTCAGGAAAAAAGGGTGAACAAAGGAAACAATACTGAGTCTACGGTTTATCATGGAACAGCACATTCGGATAAACAAACCAATTGTAATAGCATTTGTGGATGGAGAGAAAGCTTTTGACAACGCAGATTGGAATATCATATTCAGAGCGTTGAAGAATCTGAAGGCGGATCACAGAGATAGAAGAATAATATACAAACTTTACAGAAATCAGACAGCTGTTATAGAAAGAGATAAGAAGAAGCAAGAAAAAAAAGAGTAAAGCAAGGATATGGACATTCACCTCTCCTGTTCAACGTCTTTATAGAATAGGCTATGAAAGAACTCTTTGATATAAAAAAAAAGAGAGAGAAAGGTGTGAAAGTAAAGGAGTTGATTTTCAGCACAATAAGGTTTGCTGGTGACATAGCATTGATAGCACAGAACGAAGAAAGCCTGCACAAAGCACCTTCAAACTTGAAAGACCAACTGAAAAAGCATACAAACTAAAGATAAATAAGGAGGAAACCAAAGTGATAAAGTCCACAAGAGCAGGACAGGAAGGGACAAACGTATATCTAGATGGATAGAAAATCGAAGACGTTAAGACCTTCCCCTATTTAGGAAGTCTAATATCTCGGACGGAAGAAGTGAAAAAGACGTAAGTTTCAGAATAACACAGGCTAAACAAACATTCAATAGGAAAAGAGGACTGTTAACATCAAGGAATGTGTAGTTGAAGGTTCGTAAACGATTTATTAAGACAGTAGTGTGGAACGTGGCGCTTTTCGTACCAAAGACATGAACATTGAGAAAAGCTGAAATATCCAAGCTGAAATCATTTGAAATGTGGTGTTGGCGCAGAATTTTGCGCATGTCATGGACCGAAAGGAAAAAGGAACGAAGGAGTACTAAAGGAAGCTAATAAAGGTCCTCAGATCATGAAGACAATACCAAAAAGAAGGAACAGCATGCTTGGCCATTTTATTCGGCACTCCGATTGGATCACGGTGTTGATAGATGGAAAGTAGAAGGAAAACCAGGAAGATGAAGACCAAGGATAGGATATCTAGATCCAGTTATGAAGAAGAGACCATACCCAAGTATAAAAAAGCTCTCCCAAGGCAGAAAAAAGTTTTAAAATTTCCATGTTCCCCACCAATCAATGGTTTAGATGAGAAAGAAGAAGAAGAGTAAACAGGATCACAGTTACAAGAGATTGGACACTTGACTTCTTTCAACGGTTTTATTTCGAAAGGTGATTAAATGATTTTCACATTCTGTCATGTAGATCGGAGTTAATCAATCTTTTTGATGTCATGGTCCTGTTTAGTGACTCTTAATTCCCAGTGGGCCCCTATTAAATTAAACATTTAAAATTCTTTTCATATATCATAAAAGTGAAATGATAATTTACGATTTTCAACACTAGAGTGTTATTTACGACAATGAAATACTGCTATAAATTTATATATTCGAAAAAATCAATCATACCAATTAAACCTAATATGATTTTAACACTAACTTCCTGTGACAGGTTGGTAAGTTTGTTATTTCTTTTATTTTTATATTCTATTCTCAATTCGTTGAAAGATAGATAATGTATGTCGCAATATCCGAGGTGTGATCATCATAGTAAGATAAACTTTACTGAAAATAAAATGTCCCGCAGATCCCGTTTTAATATATCTGATCCCCAAGGTTCCATGGACCACGAATTCTGAAACATTAAAATAATTATATTTAGTAGACGTAAAAAATGTTGTTGTTTTCAGCCATTTTGTATCCCGGGTATATTAAAACATTAGTAAAGTTTGCAACACGGCTAAACATTATGAATTTTCGAAAATTTAATTACACACTAATTAATTACTGGGCAAAACCACATATATTCATTAAAAATTAAATAAGTGTTACAGTTTCACCAACTAACTCTTTGGCTTCATCAGACACGGTGATACAGGTTAACTGTACGATCTTATATACATACAACAGTTGATACATCTTTTTTTCTGATTTGCTCCTGGCAGCAGCAAATCCCTTCCAAGTATACTTATTTTAAAATTCCTATATAGATGCTTCCTATTGTTACTAATAACACAAAATGACAATCTTAACTTAACTAATTTAATTGTATTTAATTATACACAAAACAAAGCTTCTACTTATGAAAAAATATCACAGTTCGAATTTTTTTTAAAATTACAAATCCCAAAATCTGTTGTACTACCTAGGTAATGTATTATACTAACCCAATGAAGATAACTAAAGGTTTCCCACGAAAACGCAATTTTAAACTTTATAGCAACCTCTACCCCTGTTTCCCATATCTCCGTAGAAATTGAGATATTAAATGAGAAATAAGATGAAATATTTTATAACGAGCAAGAACCAAATTTTTGATATAAGTGTTCGAAGGTAAAAATTGATGTGGGAAATCACATTTTCTGACAACTTTTCAATTCCCCTTTTTACGTTATTTTCACTCAACGACTTTCTTCTGTTATGCTCAGTTATGAAGAAGAGACCATACCCAAGTATAAAAAAGCTCTCCCAAGGCAGAAAAAAGTTTTAAAATTTCCATGTTCCCCACCAATCAATGGTTTAGATGAGAAAGAAGAAGAAGAGTAAACAGGATCACAGTTACAAGAGATTGGACACTTGACTTCTTTCAACGGTTTTATTTCGAAAGGTGATTAAATGATTTTCACATTCTGTCATGTAGATCGGAGTTAATCAATCTTTTTGATGTCATGGTCCTGTTTAGTGACTCTTAATTCCCAGTGGGCCCCTATTAAATTAAACATTTAAAATTCTTTTCATATATCATAAAAGTGAAATGATAATTTACGATTTTCAACACTAGAGTGTTATTTACGACAATGAAATACTGCTATAAATTTATATATTCGAAAAAATCAATCATACCAATTAAACCTAATATGATTTTAACACTAACTTCCTGTGACAGGTTGGTAAGTTTGTTATTTCTTTTATTTTTATATTCTATTCTCAATTCGTTGAAAGATAGATAATGTATGTCGCAATATCCGAGGTGTGATCATCATAGTAAGATAAACTTTACTGAAAATAAAATGTCCCGCAGATCCCGTTTTAATATATCTGATCCCCAAGGTTCCATGGACCACGAATTCTGAAACATTAAAATAATTATATTTAGTAGACGTAAAAAATGTTGTTGTTTTCAGCCATTTTGTATCCCGGGTATATTAAAACATTAGTAAAGTTTGCAACACGGCTAAACATTATGAATTTTCGAAAATTTAATTACACACTAATTAATTACTGGGCAAAACCACATATATTCATTAAAAATTAAATAAGTGTTACAGTTTCACCAACTAACTCTTTGGCTTCATCAGACACGGTGATACAGGTTAACTGTACGATCTTATATACATACAACAGTTGATACATCTTTTTTTCTGATTTGCTCCTGGCAGCAGCAAATCCCTTCCAAGTATACTTATTTTAAAATTCCTATATAGATGCTTCCTATTGTTACTAATAACACAAAATGACAATCTTAACTTAACTAATTTAATTGTATTTAATTATACACAAAACAAAGCTTCTACTTATGAAAAAATATCACAGTTCGAATTTTTTTTAAAATTACAAATCCCAAAATCTGTTGTACTACCTAGGTAATGTATTATACTAACCCAATGAAGATAACTAAAGGTTTCCCACGAAAACGCAATTTTAAACTTTATAGCAACCTCTACCCCTGTTTCCCATATCTCCGTAGAAATTGAGATATTAAATGAGAAATAAGATGAAATATTTTATAACGAGCAAGAACCAAATTTTTGATATAAGTGTTCGAAGGTAAAAATTGATGTGGGAAATCACATTTTCTGACAACTTTTCAATTCCCCTTTTTACGTTATTTTCACTCAACGACTTTCTTCTGTTATGCTCACTGTTAATAATTATTACGGCTATTAAATTACTCTGAGGAAGTTCATGAAGTAAATACAAGAGTAAAACGAGATTTATGAACGTCGTATTTGAATTACAACTCAAATTGCTGTAAACGCCATTATGATCTTTACTGCTATTGAAAACCTTATTCTTGATTGATTGAACTTTATACTTATCTAATCAGTTTCTCAGAACTAAGTCTTTAGAAAAAATGCCAAGTTTTCAATCCGTTGTATCGTCCTCATAGTTTTCGACACAAAGTATTGTTGCCTCCTTTGTCTTTAACACTGAATAATTAATGCAGTGTTATAGGTTTTCGTTTAATATGTAGGTTTGAAGTACGTGATAATCCAATATACCGCCATTTGGAAAAGAAAGGCACAACTTTTGGACTTTATCAAGTAGACAACAATGTTAATTTGGCAGTGTTGCAAAGGATGTGAGACAATTTTCCTTTTCGATATTTCCATCGCTTTTTGTCAACTAATTTAAAAGTTACAATGGTTTTAAAATAGATGAACCATTGGACGGGCCGACAAGTAATGAGGTTATGTATGAAAGAATGGCTTGTTTGAATTGTAATGAACATTTAATATTCTTTATACCTTTATTGTACTTCACCGCAAATATAACCTGGACATAAAATACCTCCCTTCTTTCAGATACTTGTTATAGAAGTGAAACCATCTGACAGCACGCCACCAACAAAAGACACGAGTGGAACTACGTCCAGCCATCCGATACTTGTTCCCAAATGGTTTATCGGGGAGGGTGGATGCATCAATACACGTTACAAACACTGGAGAAGTAAGTCCTATCATATTCAATAGTGAAGCGATGAATTGCCGAACTTAAATGCTGCCGCCAGAGCAGCGCAAGCGAACTACGCCCAGGACTACTAATGACAATCTCCAATCCGATTCTCAGTGATTGCCGTAGTGCTGATGCAAACATCACTACTGTTTTGGGTATATCCAACGAAACAATGTAGAACATTAAAAGTAAATCATTTTTGATGAGAAAACTTTCTGCTCACCGTGTTACTTCAAACCTCCATTTCAATCATAATCGACAAAGACTGATATTATCGGACGAAAATCTGAAGTCTGTTTCGTGAAGATCCCGGATCTTCCATTAGCACTCATAAACAAAGAAACACTCGAAGAAATAAAAATACCAGTCGTCCTCAGTTACCAAGAAATTCAAAGTGTATCCCTCAGGTGGCAATGCATTTCCTGTTATGGCTAGCATTTTCTAGAATGCAAACGATGTTCGCCTTATTGATTTACTGAACAGGGGTAGCACCATCACAAGAACATATTTCGCAGATTTGACCAGTCATCTGCGAAATGTCAATGAACACAAAACACATTAATAATTGGAGAAAATTGTCATTATCCATCACGACAATGTTCCACCACACACTTCCAGAGCTACTCTTCAGCCTCTGGAAGACATGAGTATCACCATCTGCATTTTATATCTTCCCGAAGCTAAAGCAACACTTGGAACTTGATAAACATTTTTCTATGTATGATGCAGTGATTGGCGTTGAGAAATGGTGTGACGAACAGGAACAATATTTTTATCGCGAGGTCATATTGAAGATGGAGAAACGAAATAATACCTTCGTTGAACTATACGAAGACAATGTTAAACATCCCTGAAGTTGGCGTGCTTGTGGTTATTTTTTCATATGTAGACTCGTTAATTTCATTTCTTATATATATATATATATATATATATATATATATATATATATATATATATATATATATATATATATATATATATGGTCAATTCCGCGGTAAGTGACCCTACGAAGGGAAAATTTGAAGTTTCACCTTGGCCTAGATAAGTATTAAAATTCATTTTTAAGAATGCTGAATTTTTCATACATGAACAAGATGATACCAACGCTGATTTGTAGATGGCTCTGCAGGAGGTAAAATATGGCCACTTTCATGTCGCAGAATATCGTTCTTACATTTGGATTTTAACACAAAGTTTTTCTCTGCTATTTCTGTAGGTAATTAAAGATCGCGTGTGGTATTTATTAAGATAATGTTTGTGTTTACACCAGTGACATTATTTTGCATATAATTTAATAATAGCAAGAAAATTACAATAATTGATTTATTCAAGTAGGCTGTCGTGTAAGTCACAAGAAAACATAAATAAGTTTATGTATTTATGTACATAATTAAACAAAAGAACCTGTTATTCTAAATTTTGTTCATTTGGACAGACGGTAATCAAAGGCCGTGCAGAAAGTCCCGAAATAATACGTGTAACTCTTTTAAATACAAAATACAATATGTCGTGTAAGTCACATTTCTTTCCCTGTCATTTAGGTCACATTATGCGTGTCGTGTAAGTCACATTTTGTTGCAATGTTACTACATTGCCAATAGTTGCTAACTGCAGTAAAACGTATAAATAGTGAATTGATAACTCAATTAATGTATTAGGTGACATGTTTAGTGTAAGAGAATGAAAGATAAGGATGATAAAAGCAATATTATGAAGTATGGATGTAAAATGTACTTGACTGAACTATAAATGTAACAAATGAATGGAAGTTGAACAATATGAATCGATGTGATCTAGAAAGAAGTTTTAAAAAACGTGACAGGAAGTATCTACTGTCTTTGGAACAATGTTGGCACATGTGGTTCCGAAGTTTCTAGCTTCAGCTACTTTTAATACGTTTATTTGTTTTCTCGTACTCTTTCGACGTATGTAACACTCGTCTTTTCTGTTGCATTTTCAGATATGCCTAGTTCAGAAGCTGAATGAAAGCGGAAATAGATAGAGAAGTTGAAAAGAATGATATTGCATCAAATGGATTTTAGTGGAAATTACGGTTTTATGTACCAAGAAAAGACACAAACCGCTCACTGGATATCATACAGTTGTACTATGTAAACTGCCATAATATATTTTCCTGAAGAAAATGAAACCACAGAATATGATTCGTGCGTAATTATATCTGGTTGTATGCATCAAGATATGTTTGCAGTTGCTTGTTTCTATTCTACACTTATGGAAGATTTTGAAGGGCGTCATCCGGGTTTTCCGATCAGCAGTGTGAATTATCAGTCTGATGATGGTGCACATTATTCACTTTGTTCAATAACATTGCAGAAAGTTGAAATGTCTTGGCATTTTTCCGCTACGAACTATGACAAAGGCTTTCAAAGACAAATTGATCCTCAATCTGCTTCAGAATTTATTGAGAGCGCACGCAAGCCATGTCCGAACATAATGTAATATACTGCAGTAAAGAGTATTACTTAAAAATTTTTGAGTTGCGCCAATGGAAACATCATAAGAAAGAAATATGTAATATTCCAAAAACACGAAACTAGCACTACTTTCATTGTGTTTCAGCGTATACTATTGAATGTTCTCTCATCTAAAATATTTCTTCACCACGAAGGAAGTTTGATTTCATTCCAGAACAGTTCACTGGCGCATGTGAAGAGAATAAACGCAGTGAAGAAGTGATGAAAATATTCTACTGGAGACAGGGTATTGGTACCCTTTGCCGGAAAAAGAACTATTAAATATTTGTTAGATATGGAGAAAAGAATAAGAAGAACTGTATGTAACATTTCTTCGCCATTACCATCAAGATAAATAATTTTATTGGCCGCAACAGAAAGATTAGGCATATGTTGCATTAACAGACGTCGATCACAGACATAAATTAGAATTTGACAAATTTTGCTCGAATAAAAGAACTGTTTAACTTCTTGTTTTGTCTGTTAACTTCCTTTTATCTCTCTAAATCATTAGTGCCACTCTATCTTTCAATAGATTTTGAAAGTGTGTAATCGTTAGTTACGTCGTGGTTCGGAACAACTTTGATTTCTCATATATCCCCTTTTCTTAATTATGATTCCCAGTTACGCCATGACGTAAACGATTATTTTCCCATGCCTACAATTTCACTTACGATGACTGGGAACATGGTAAATGAAAATGCAAGCAACATAAGGATAATTGTTAAGCTACACGTATAAAGAAAATTAAATATTAAACATGTAACAAATGATAAAGTCACTTTTCGATAAAAGAAATATAATGTTACTATGAGAGCACAAAGATTACATACTTTTATATTTCCAGTATATTCACCCTTAACAATTTAATACTATTAATGCGATAGTGGCGTGGCTTTGATTATAGACGACAAGGTGGCATGAAATAATGAACTCACGTGTTTCTTCGGCCAGCCTGTTGATGCTGCGTCTTTGATGTCCTGCGCTACTCCTGAAGCTGAAGTTTTAGGATTGAGTCCCACTCGTGTCTTCTCCACTAATTATTCCGAATGACGCTGTGTGTTTGTTGTCAACTTTATGACCTCAATCAAGTCGTATTTTAAAGCTCCGCTTACGTTCACAATAATAAAGGATTTCACTTGACTAATAATATAACAAACGTTTAATTGTTAACACTGATGTATGAATTATTAAACTGATAGTTCAGGCTTCTTTGTCACAAACAAGCTACAACTCGAGACAAACGGGATACATTCTAAGCAGCAGGGCGCGCTACGACGCGAAAACTGAGAGTAAGAAGGCTCCCTCAAACTGTCCACTGCAGACTGAGAGCTTTGTCCAGTTCGCTATCATATACATGTTTTCGGGTGTGGAGCTCTACGATGATGACGCATGATAACAAGTTCACACTCTTTGGCTGAAGAAGTGCGGCCATTTTAAATAATCAAATCAGCGTTGAGCACTGAAGAGAAGTAAAATGTTTTGCGACTTTCCCGATTTTCCGGAGTTAGAGAACGTTCACAAAGAGAGTCGTTGTTTCTGCGTCGTATGCCCGTTTATGGTTACGAAATCTAACGGAAGTCTACTAACACAGATGAACAGACATTCCAAAGCGATGACAACGAGTTTCTAGAACATTTGGGTTTATTCGAGGGTTGGTTAATAAAGTTCAGAATAAATCTAAAGGAATCTAAATCAAATATACTATCAAGTTTCAATAATCGTATTGCTCAAACAACAAACAAGAGATTCATCAAATTGTTTCAAATAAATTTGGATTTACATGTCAACTCACTTTTTCTTTCTTTTCTTTTCTTTTTTTTTTTATATTGCCAGTATTGCTAACAACAAATGTAAACTTTTATTTTATTCCTTCATTTATTTATTAATTGCAAGTAGTATGTAGACATCAATACTAGTGCACGGAACTTGTATAATATTAGCGAACATACGACTTTTTGGCTGATACAATCATTTCCTAATTTTATTTTCAACAAACATCTTATTGGCAAAGGCAAACTACAACTCAATTCTACGGGCATTAATCACAAACGCATATCACATAACAAGAGGGATATACAATCCACCTCTAAACACATTAAACACTTTGAATAAACTCTCTCTTCTAGCATTCCTAAGCTAGGTATTCAAGGAGTATTCATCTCTGAACGTGAACCGCCCTCTAATGGCCTTTGGTTTCACGGTAAAGTACACGTATGCCGTAACAATAAATTCATATAAGAATGCCGCTCTATACAGCCTTTGGCATCTCAAAATAGCCCTAACTTATTTGTAATGCTCAATTGCCATTCGATTGAAAAACGTATACAGCTCAAAGTACTTTGCACACAATCATTTTGTTCGCTCGATGATCATTAACATCAACGTGACTAATAGATTTAAACTTAATTGCCTCAACATACTATAAGCAGTGGAATCTATCAATTACTATTAAATTGTACAATGAACCAATTTCTTTCCACTATTTATTTATTTACTCAAATTTTTCAACTCTCGAAATTCTCAAATTCAACCTAAATTTTCGTTATAGTTGCGTGAGCTTATTGACAAGTGCTAATTCAAAACGATATTCTCTCCTTTTAAACTTTCGAACACAAAAATAATCGGATAAACAACAAAATACTTCGTTAATCACAATCGTTCTGTTCAAATGAACCATGTAGCGAAAGTTCCAACTAATACTTTTCTCGTATTGAAATGAATGAAGCTCTAATAAAGTGAATTAGATGAAATTTTTCACCGGAGTTAGAGAACGTTCACAAAGAGAGTCGTTGTTTCTGCGTCGTATGCCCGTATATGGTTACGAAATCTAACGGAAGTCTACTAACACAGATGAACAGACATTCCAAAGCGATGACAACGAGTTTCTAGAACATTTGGGTTTATTCGAGGGTTGGTTAATAAAGTTCAGAATAAATCTATTTTCTCAATGTTTCTTTTAAATTGCAAAAAAATGAGCTGTAGGACGGTGACAAGTGTAATTAAACAAAGACATGATGTTAGACTTGTCGTGTAAGTCACAAATTTATGTCGTGTACGTCACGTTATATTTGTGGCATATGTTTTAAAATAAATACAGAAAATATAATAATTTTCTTTTGGTCTTGTAGCTTGGTATCTACTTAATAGATGTAAAAAGTTTTAGTTTCCTTGTAGCAATAGAAGAACAGAATTTTCATATAGTTAACCGTTATTCAAAACACGATGTCTCCTGCTGTCGTGTAAGTCACGTATATATTTAGAGTCTTGTTTCAGCCGTTTTGTTTACATATTTAAATGCTGCAAATAAAGATGAATGAAGGACTTATTGCCCCTTATTTATAACCTAAAACTTGCCTATGAAAATATCTTATAACTTTTCTAATACATAATATTTACTACCGTCTGGCGTCTGATGTCGTGTAAGTCACACATGGAATTAGCCATATATATCATAGTAAACACAATCCTACAAGTGACAATTGCTCCAAAGCCCAATCCTCAGTCTCTTCTAGAAATCTTCCTTTCACGGGATGCGGAGATTCACACATTAAACTACTTTCTGAAATATTTGCTACGTTTGACATCTCATGAACTATTGTAACATCACTTTGATGGAATCTCATTACATTAATTATATTACAGTCACAGTGCATGGATTTGGTACTCATATACAACTTAACATTATATTCTGCTTCTTCAATTACAGGTTCTATATCTACATCATCTAAAATTATATTTACTATATTATTGTATCTGAGATCAATTTGTAGATCTTGTGACGAAAATAGAAAATCAATTGTTGTGAGCTTCTTTATGTTGTTACCAGATATATTAAGCAAACGAATATCTTTCCATTCTCTCCACTTCGGAAGTATCTCGGAAATGTTATTGCTGGAAATTTCAAACGTTTCTTCAATTACGAAATCAAAATCTTCAAATTTGTCAATTTGGTTATTTTCAAGATTAAGAATGTTAAAGTGAAAATCATAGTCGATGTAAATTTCTGAGATATAATTATACGACAAATCAATTATTTTAATATTTCTTGTTGAGATGTAAAAGTATTCATTGTAAAAATCCAACCTGCATGTATGAAACTTATCAGGTATTCCAAGACGAATATTTCTTAAAATCTTCGTAAAGTAAGACAAAGCTGGAACTTGGACAATATGATTGTGATTTAAATCTAAGAATCTTAAATTTTTCAGAGGATGCAATGAATAAGTATGCAGGCAAAATATTGCATTGTTCCGTAACTCAAGCGTATGAAGTGAAGTTAGGTTAACAAATATTGTGTCGTCTATCGAAGTGTAATTATTGTAGCTTAAGGTTAGAGTAAGAAGTCTTGGAAGATTAAATGTTTTTGGATGACCTTCTGAAAGTCTGTTGTGATCAAGATACAAATTTTCAATATTTCTAATATTTAACAAGAAATTTTCTGGAAGGTCATAAATTAAATTTTCACCTAAATCAATCTCTGCTAAGTTATATGCTTCTTCCAAAAATTCAGATGAAACATATTCAATTCCACAGTTTCTCATTTCTATCTTACGAAGCCGTTGTATGTCATTGAACTTTATATTATTTGTAATATTGCGAGCGTAATTATACGAAATAGACAGATCATAAATTTCTTTTTGAAATGTGAGGTTGAAGAGTGATAAATTATTATTTGATATATTAAAAGAAGAAAGCTCATATTTTGTAAACGCAGATATCCAATTATCTTGACTTAAAGATAATTGAGTAAAGCTGAGATCTACATCAGAGAAAGACATGGGACCACTAAATAAATTCCCGGAAAATTTTCTAAGAGGATTATTATTTAAATGCAATACATGTAACTCTAAGAGAGAATTGAAACTTTGACTTGGAATTGATTTTATTTTGTTATGAGATAAATCTAAAAAAATTAGTGAAGTTAATGTCTTGAACCAATTTGGACGAATTCTTTGTAGCTTGTTTTTACGTAGAGATAAACGTCGAAGTCTCGTAACGTGCTCAAATATAAGTGGTGGTAAATCTATAAGTTGATTATGATTAGTAATATGTAAACGATATAAGCTTGCAAGGTTGCGTAACAAATCCTCCGGTATTTCTGTAAGATCTGAATCCATAAGATGTAATTCCCATGTTATTTTAGGAAATATACCACTGTGAATATTTTTAATATGCTTATATGCTATGCTAATATTCCTAACTACAGAAAAGTTAGTTTCGCAACTAAAGAGTGTCATATTACCAAAATCGAAATACTCATTATTACTAGCTTCTAGGTACAATTCAAGATATTCTTTTGGTTCTAGAAGACAATTACTAGAGTTACTGAGCTCTTCCATAAATTTACTATTTATAATACAGTTCTTAATTGTTATTGTTGTGATCCTTCTACCTGTATTTCTGATAACTTTGAGCGACAGAAAAATGTTTCTCGGAATATGAAAATCAGAGTTCGTTAAACATATAAATGTAAAATCCAGTTTCCCATATTCCTTATGCGCAATAGCTGTAAAGTTATGACCACAGTTAATTTTGGAGTAATGGACAGAATGCGATAGAACACATTGTTGAGCTCCCTTCCTCATAGTCGCAGTGGCGTCACGTGAGGCAATGGGAATTATAAAGAAGAGAACGAGCCAAACGAAGGTATTCAATGATTTCTGCATATTAACTCTTAAATCCATGATTTAATTGATAGTCTAGTTAACCTCAATTACTCCTACACCTTAATAATCTTCAACTCTCTGACAATTTCTCATTATCTGAAATAAATAAAATGAGAATTAATTCACATGTTCCATAGAAATTTACATAATCAGTTTAATATTAAACTAAAATTATTTTAACTAAGTTGTTGCAATATTTTCTTATTATTGAAATGATTAGATAATTAGATTGTTTGGACTAGACCACATATCACTTATAGAAGAAGTATATTTTTTTAATCAAAATTTAGATGAACGAGCTATATTGCTCACTGATAACGCGAAGGTCGGGGTTCAATCCCCTCCCTGACCACCCACAACTCGAAGTTTGATTTCACTCATCCCACAACTAAATGCAAAAGCCTTCTCAATTTCGTGTGACTGTATAATTTGACTATGCATAATAACATACAAAATACCAATTACCGTATACTAGACCTAGTACTATCAAATGCTGGTGAAATTGAAGCAAACCGTGAATATTCACCACTGGTTCCCATATACAATCACCATCCCGCGCTTTCGCTTTCAGTTAAACGGTTTCCGAAACAAAAATTAATGAATAGATCATCTGGTTTTATTTCAGGAAAGCAGATTATTTATAAACTATATCTAGAGCTTTCGAAAGTAAAACTGAATTGTCTTCCAGATATTAAAAGGTGTAAATAAAGCTGTAAATAGTTTTATGAAGTAATTGATGACGTATTTAAACAATGCATTTCAACTAAAACGAATCACAACAATAAATTCTTTCAAGTCTGGTTTAACTCAAAAATAATTCGAAAAATTAAAGAGAAATCATACTATCATAAAAAGTAGAAGAATATAATAGATAATAATTCATATTACTTCGATAAATTCTGTAATTTAAGGAGGGAGGTAAAGTCCAAAATTGTTGCAAGATATAAAAAATATTTACTTAACTCCGAGAATTGCATAGCAGATGATCCAACAAATTTTCGGAATTTCATCAAAAATAAAACAAGACATTTGACGAGTAGTTCCCTCATGTATAAAGGCGAAAGTCTACATTGTAACAGGGATATTGTGGAGGGGTTTTGCCGATTATTTAAAGTCTGATTACAATTATGAACCTATGAGTTATATCTCTGAAGCTCTAATGATGTACGGATCTGCAAGTATATAATTCGACACTTTCCAAACTACCAAAATAACAATGCCTGAAATCCAAAACACCTTTAAAAGGTTGAAATCTCAGACAGCATGTAGCTCCGGTGGTATCCCACACTACATAATAAAGGGAACTATTGATATCAAAAAACGTCCCATACATATTCTGTTAAACATGTCTGTAAAATATAATGTTTTCCCAGATCGGTGGAAAGAAAGTTTGATATGTTCTATTCGAGCAATACTATAGGTAAAAATATAGAAAGCTTCAGACCAATTGTTATTCAGGCAAATATCTAATAATGCTCAATATGGGTTACCTGTATTTCACAATACTACTTTCTGCGAAACCTCTGAGTAATGAAATTCCTCCCACGGGGAAAAACTGTATTAAATCATCATTGCTTGGTTCAACCCAAGCTTGCACCGAGTAGGATTTATGGTGGACAAACTATGTAGTGCGTTTTCTCTGGATTCTCTCGTTCAGCCTCACCTTCATTCCATCACTTCATTCATTATCATCACCTACTTCCTTAGCCTCCGAGCATAATCATGAGACGTTAAAAGAAAGATAATTTAGTAACAAAACTACTTTCTGGCAGGCCTAGAAAGTGTATAACTGGATAAGGCGGTGAAAAGCACCCTTACACGGATTGCTGTAATATTTATACCAAAAGTACTTTATATCCAAAGATACAAGCAACCTTGGAAAGAAGGTAAACTTCAAATTCCTTCGAATTTCAAAGTTTTTAAAAATTCGAAAATCAAGAATTGTTTAGATCTCGGAAACGTCGTAAGTTAGAGAATAAAATAAAATAAGTTTATACTTTGTTTGAAGGGACTTACCAAAATTAAGAGACAATGCATTTCGCCTTCAAATTTCTAGAGAAAAACTCGTCGAAAATATTCCAATTCAAATATTTTTGCTTTATGTTTGAATAACCATCTTTTATTTTCCACATAAAGACTAGCAATAACACTAGTATGGAAGTCGCCAGTAGCTATTTCAATACATATATGATGGACCGTGTCACGATGTCTCAGGAAAGAGGAACGAGATAACACATAAGCAACACAGCCATAGTCTAACTTGGGCTGGATTAGATAATGGTATAAGTGGGGCAGAAAAGTACGATCAGCACCCCACATCCAGCGAGACAGGACATGAAGGAGATTCAGAGCGAGGAGACAAGAGTACTTAAGAGAACGAATGTTCAGTGTTCACGTCAATTGACTGTCAAAGATCGGACCCAAAAATAGGAACTATCAACGAACGACGACAAACGAGTGTCATCCATATGCAAGTCCGGATCAATAGGGCAAGTAAGTTTGCGGTAGAAGTGAACAAATTGAGATTTCTCAGTGGAAAATCAAAATCCTGTCTCATTCGACCAGCGAAAAAATCCATGTAGAGACAGTTCAAGTTGTCGAGTAATGCCACGACGATGTTGGGATCGACAATAAATTACAAGATCATCAACATAAAACAGACAACGAAAAGTAGATTTAAACTACGAAACTCTTGACGGCGATAGCAAACAACGTGACACTAAATACACTGTCTTGTGAAACACCATTTTCTTGGACAAAGCGCTCTGAAAGACTAAATTCCACACGCACTCGAAACTGTCGCTAATGAAGCAAATTCACAATAAAGTGAGCCAAATGCCTATATACCGTATACCGTATACCCCAGTCATATACCGTAACGCCAATTAGTGTCAAACCCCTACTCTAAGTCGAAAAATAGCAATAAGATGTTCTCCACTGAGAAAGACGTCATAGATCTGCCCCTCGAGTTGAACGAGATTGTCGCTTTGCTTAGGAAAGAGATAAATCTACTCTGATATTTGTTCAAGAGATAATTGCATTCCAAAGACCTCACCAGGCGTGTATTTACCATGCTTTTATACAGCTTACAGAGACAGCTTGTAAGAGGAATAGGTCTGTAGCTCATGGGACTAAGGACCACTTTCCCAGGTTTTAAGGTGATAGGAAACAAAACCTCACACCAACACGGTGAGAAAAGTTCCTCTAACAAGATGAGATTATACAATTATTGTAACAATGCAAATTGTGTATCGTGGAAGTGGTGTGCAACATTTCATAAGAGACGCAGTCAGTTTTTGGAGATGTATTGGACGACTCATGGAGAGTAGAATTAACCTCAACAAGCGTGAAAGCGGCATTACAGTGCACGAGGTCACATTGTCTGGGATCAAATCTCCGACTCTTGGTATCACATGTAAGCTTTGTACCAATGGGGAATCGCAACCTCCTATACGTCTATTTTTAATAGGTTGCGGATAGGTACTTAGTTACGTCAAACAGTTAATATAGACTAAACTATTAGTAAAGCAAGAACTAAGAAAATAGAGATACCCGTAAAAAATAGCCATAATACACATAACAGACATCAAAATTATTCATGAACTATATGAATATTTACATCTAGTTACTGAGGAAGAAAATACATGAGTAATTGAAAAACATTCATTTCTCTCGGTAGTTTGTAAATAAATGGATCTATTCAAATTTATCTTTAAATGGACGGAGTATATTACGTCACAGCAACAATGAGTTGATAATGTATGCTTTAGATGATTTGTTTCTTTAACAAAATAAAATTGTATAAAATATAGTGCAGTTCACTCATCTTCATGGTATGGTATCAAAGGAAGTCTAGGGGGTGGGGTCGGGGCCCTCCCTAAATTTTTGTTGGCCCCTCTTAAAATTTTCACAGAGGCTTACAAATGAGCTATAATATGGTGAGGAACTATAATATGGTTCGATCGGACTCCACCTAACTTCTACTGGCCACCCTAAATTTTTGGGGTGGCTACCGATCTGTTATGTCTGATTCTAAGAATTCTAGCACTTTGCCCATCTACTACCCTTAAATATTCGTTTTTAAATGATGTTAGGGTGGATCTGCTGCCGCTGATATATCAAGCGATTTGGGACACTAACGCCGTCTCATGCGCAAAAGGCTAACTCCATTTTAGACTACGTGATATTTTGTTCTTGTTTTCACTAAGGTAATGACCTATTACCAAGAAGGCTGTTTCCTATAATAATAAAAAGAAAAAGTATTACAATAATTTGATAATAGGTTATTGCGCATTTCTTTACGTGCGTTTCTTCGGGAGACCTATTTTAAAGAGAGTTTATCCTACTTTAGTTTGTCCTATGTTACACAATTAAAATTCAAACCAAATATTTTTTTCCTTACAAGCACGTAGAGCTTCCTAGTGGCTAGAGCCTGTCTATTCCACCTGTGCCCTCGGAAACTATGCGAACTATACTTCAGCCCCAACCCCGCCAACCTTTAGCGGATGAAACCCTCCCTTTGCTTAGGGAAAAGAAGTGAATGACCTCGGTTGTGTTGCCAATTTGTCATTCAGTCGTTTGGTCTTGACGAGTGAAGATCGTAGGCTACTTAGAATGGCTAACAAGACAGAGCACAGCGAAGTCCGTGAAATAATTCATTCTGGCAACGCTTCCGCATCTAACAATTGAAAGATCTCGGCCGCAACAACTTCTCCCTCCTCTTTCGACGGAGGTACGGGAAAACACACAACGGCAGTAGCGCCAGCAGGGGCAGAGATGAGATAGAAAGGCTCTAAGTGGTTAGCTACGCGCCTTTGGGGGAAGCTGGGTTCGATTCTCAGTGGAATCTCATGTGATGTGGATCTCACGTTAAGCTGTTTGTGCACGTCTCATTTAGCCTCCCTGGTGAAGAGGGACTCAAAAATCAAATCAGAATCAGAACTTACAAGCACGTAATGCTTTTAACATGTTTGTAACGTGCTACGTATCAGTGCTAAAGGGTTGAGGTTTTGTTGTTACATGCATTTAACAAGAACACCTGTAAGGGTTAATAGCACTTACAAACAGTTCGTCTTTTTTCTTTCAAAATAGAGCAAAGAAATAACAAATTTAGTAGTATATACATCTGTGAATACTTTTCAACTCAATATTCAAAACTATAAACTTTGGGTCCTAATCAACATATCATTTGTCAAGTTTTATACGTTATTCTCATTGTTGTTATTACATGAACAGGATGACACAAAGAGAAGACTGTTTCTTAACAATAATTTGTGCCTTAATACTACATAGCCTTGGGTGCATAGATAGTGTAGAAGAAAACTGTTTTCTCGAACTCAGTGAGATTATTGTCAATATAATGTACAGGAGTTCTTCCAGTTATAGCTGTTTCGGAGCGCCATGTGGTTAAACGGGCATGTCACCTGAGACATTATTAAAAGGCATAGAACACAAACAGTTCGAGCTTAATTCTCGTCACCCGCATCTGATACTCATACCAGTAGAGATTATCTGTTGGTAACGCCTGATAGTTATGACTTGTCTCGTTAGGTTACGAACAAGCGGAAACAAAGTTAAAGCAACAAGTATAAAAGTGTAACAACAACTCGATCAGCCGTACCCAATGGTGTTATTCTAGTTTTCTACCAACCTGTGATATATATTTAATGAACGTGGATAGGTAAATAGATAGATATAACTGTCTTAGGAAACAAACCATACAAGGTAGACAAAAGCAAAGTGTTTGCTGGATACCACAAGTGACAAGTAACAACCTACACAGCATCCTAATATTACAAAGTGGTGTGACGAAATTAGGTAGCACTGCGGATATCTTGGAAACAAATTATCGAAGATAGATGGTTGTCAAAAAGCATTGGAAAGACCTTAATCCAGCAATAGATCCACAATTATTGATAATGGTACGTACCCGTTAAAAAAAACCTTACCACTGCACTCATTCTTGATATCTGAGCATTTGAGATCAAGAAATAAACGCTTATATTTTGTTCTGAGAGATCATATGTTTAACCTGTAGCTGTAAGAATTTCTAAAAACAGATAGTTAAACTAAAATTTACTGTTTTTTGCTCATAACAGTAAAATTTGCTGTTATGTCTGGGTATAACAAACACTTCCGTGAACTCGAAAATCTAGGGAACCGGCTGAATAGCACCACTTGCCGTACCGTGTGTTAATTTCCATAATTCTTTTGTTACTGAGAATGAATCATTGACAAAACAAGAATGAACTTTTGTTATTCCACAACCAGTTATTCCATGATTTTGTAGCGGAAGAAGGGAATAGAAGCACAAATCCGTTCTTTTGGTCTATGTCTCATCAACTTCCAGGGTTAGCAAATAGTACACTATGTGGCGTAAATTACTTTATTCAAAAAATTACAAACGGTAGTTTACTCTTGTGAGTGAATTTATTTTTAACTTTTTTTTTTTAAAAACTGACTCAGACAGTTTGTTCAAATTTCATAAATAAATATTTGATTAATATTCCAAAGACGTTGCGTAGGAATATCGACAAGGGCTAGTTTGGGGATGAGTTTTTTTTGTTAACAATTTTATAAAATACTACTCATGTGATTTTGTTGACACTTTATAAACAAACACTTCATTAATACCCTAATATATTGAATAAGTTATATTTATAGAAAAAACTACAAATGATAGTTTACTTTCGGTGGTGTGTTTAATTCGAGTGAAGATATCTTTTTTCAAATGGTTTTATAACTTTTTTCGTATTTCACAAGAATTTCTTTTTTTACTAATATCAAGACAACATTATTTCGTTTAAGGAATTGGAACAAGAAAATTTAATATGGTGGCCCGTACCTATTATTTTCGAATAGCGGGAAAGTTGCTTATATGATAGCACAAAATTGAAGGAAGTCAAACTGAGTCGACCAACGCTTGTTTCATTTTGACATGGCACTCGGAAACGTTTATATCCTATTTTAGCTCAGTGTGATTAATGCGATTCTCCATGTTGTTAACGCCTAAATAATGTGGAAAAGGAGAAGTGTACTGTTTACTCTCTCTGTCTTTTCTTGTAACATATATATATTTTGAAATGAGAATCGTGAGTTCGGCCTGACTCCAGATCAAAAACAGTTTCTCGCTATCTTTCCAAAACATGAAATAAAATTACATTTCTCGTTCAAAGTGCTGTAGTTATGCTCTGAGGGTAAAGGAAGCCAGTTGATGATGATAATGGATGGAAAATTGGAATGAATAACTTCTAAGGAAACGTTGTAAGCTATGGACATGATGTTTCTCCACTACTAAGATCATTTGGTATTACCTAGGATAGAAACAGGGACCGACGTAATGCAGGTACGCTCCCTACCACTGAGTCATCGCGGTCTCCAATCTCTTTCGAGCACTGTTGTATGGAACTAGTATTAAAACCGGATATTGTGCTAGATTCTAGTATTTTCGGTTGCGGTATAAGAGTAGTAGCTGAGATTAAATCAATTCTTACAATCCCTGAATCCATATTTTACAAAAATGTATCGCATCCTCTTATTATTCTCGCTCTGTAGGAATCAATATTTAAACCAGGAATACGGTGTAATACCTAATAATAGCTATTCTTTTTAAAAATCATTTCCAATTACAATGTAGGAATAAATTTAGAGATGGAATCTATCCGTATAAGACGAATTCATACATAAATAAAACTCTCATTATTTTTTCAGCCGTTTTGTTTTAGTATGGCGAAAAGTGTTGAATTCGGAAATCGTAAGTAGTAGTGGTCCCGTTATGCCCGAATGACTCATCCTCATTCTCTTTTATGACCAGGATATTTGAACTTCGTTCCCTTTTACGGCTAAGATGAGTGCTTTGGTACCTCGATTCTGATTGGCTGAGAGAAGTCACGTGACGTTAGGCCCCGCCCACGCGGGAAATTCAAATTTTCAGGTCACGTGGTATGACGTCATGAGTCACCCCGACCTCACCAGGGGTTTTTGAAATTTGTTCCCTTTTACGGGTAAGATGTGTGTTTCTGATTGGTTGATAGCTGTCACGTGATTTTAGACCCTGCGATATTTGAAATTCGTTCCCTTTTACGGGTAAGATGAATCCTTTTGGTACCCCAATGCTGATTGGTTGATAGAGGTCACGTGATCTTAAGCCCTGTGACTTTTGAAATTCGTTCCCTTTTTACGAGTAAGATGAGTGTTTTGGTACCTCGATTCTGATTTGCCGACAGAGGTCACATGATCTTAGACCCCCCCCCACCAGTCCATGAGGGAAATACAGAGCGATATGACGGCGATCCATCCTAGACCTGGATTTTAGAATTTTGTCCCTTTTTTATGGTTATCCTTAAAGTTCCCATGGAGGGTTCAACCTCCTCCTTAAATAACCCTTTTTGGTATCATGATATTGTACTGAAGTTTACATTAAATATTATCGTTCTTTTTGACAGATAAGATGATTCTTACCTTGATGGAGATCATGTCCTTGAATTAGTTGCCTATGTCTCTGGAAGTAACAATGGTGAAAGAGGGGTGTCGCTTGTAGATTTCTTATAACACATTGTTGTGAGTTTAAGCGATTTATTGCTCAGTAAGCGCTTCATTAATGGAAACAGTGTTGCCAGATTTTTCTTACCTAAACTGCTCCGATTCTTTTCGAAACGGTTCCGCAGAGTACAAGAAATTTTAAACTAAAAAATTTTTCGAACTAAAAAAATTTCAAAACTAAAAAAATTTTAAACAAAAATTTTCAAACAAAAAATTTTGAAACAAAAAAGTTTCAAACAAAAAATTTTCGAACCCAAAAAAATTTTGAAACAAAAAAGTTTCAAACAAAAAATTTTCGAACCCAAAAAAAATTTCGAACTAAAAAAAATTGAAACAAAATTTTGTCGAACTAAAACATTTTTAAAAACAAAAGTTTCGAACTAAAGATGTAAATCACATCTAAAAATTTTCAAATCAAACTTTTTATCGAACTAAACTTTTAAAATTTTCGAACTAGAAATTTAAACCAAGTTTAAGAAAAAATCCTAAGAAATGTTTTTTTCAGGAATCGATCTCAGGTCTTTCAAACCAAAGATGTGTATGCTAACCGCTTAAATGAATTCGGTTTTAATCGATCTTGGTGGGTTTCGAACCATGGTCCTTGAAAAGGATACACATATACTTTAAGAAAATAAATCTGACAGTATAACGCTTCTCAAATCAAACTTTTTATCGAACTAAACTTTTAAAATTTTCGAACTAGAAATTGAAACCAAGTTTTAGAAAAATCCTAAGAAATGTTTCTCCAGGAATCGAACTCAGGTCTTTCAAACCAAAGATGTGTATGCTAACCGCTTAAATGAATTCGGTTTTAATCGATCTTGGTGGGTTTCGAACCATGGTCCTTGAAAAGGATACACATATACTTTAAGAAAATAAATCTGACAGTGTAACGCTTCTCAAATCAAACTTTTTATCGAACTAAACTTTTAAAATTTTCGAACTAGAAATTGAAACAAGTTCTAGAAAAATCCTAAGAAATGTTTCTCCAGGAATCGAACTCAGGTCTTTCAAACCAAAGATGTGTATGCTAACCGCTTAGCTATGAATGAATTCGGTTTTTTAATCGTGCTTGGGGGGTTTCGAACCATGGTTCTTGAAAAGGATACACATATACTTTAAGAAAATAAATCTGACAGTGTAACGTGGATTAAAATAAAATGCTGATAGACTTCTTTGTGTGACGACATAGAAGCACATATGATTGAAAATGCAAACGTCAGCGGATCGCATTACTTTAGTTTTACTACGAACGTGTCAGCATGATTCATGGAAAAAAAGCAAACATTGACATTCTCGTATGGAATATGAGGAAAATGAAATGTCGTCACAGTTACGACAAGTAGTGACATGATCCTGACAGAAAGCATTTGGGATCAGAACTGTGATACTAGATGTTGTAACTATTGAGAAACTTGAATGACGTCACGATCGATTGTTACACATCGTTTTCGTTCGTGATTCATGACAAAAGCAGCGAGCGTTTTGATTGGTTCGTTGTGATGTCATTTTATAAATTTCCTCGTTTCTGATTGGCTGACGGTGACGTCGTTTTCACAGCGACCTAAATAAAAATCTAAATTTCATTTTTCAAATCCTACATCGCTCTCAACTATCGTGTGAAGAAGATCTGTTCTTGAAAAGTGTCTTCATTTAAGAAGCTTTACTACACCGACTTTTTGTTCATTGAATTTGAGGTAAGTTCAGTGAGATTTTATTTGTCACCCAAGATTCGAAAATCATTTTTATTTTATATTTGTGGGGGTGGATCACTCATACACTGTTTTACTTTTAGTACGAAATATTTAGACTATGAAGAAATTAGTGGAATGGGAAAGTGGGAGTACGAATCAGGAACCCCCACACATTAAAACTAAGCACGATAAATGATATGGTTTAGCGTTCCTTCAGCGAGCACCCGTCGGGAATTGAACCATGGCCAGAAAAATGTGTGCGCTTAGTTTTGAAAAGAATGCATTACAAAATTTCAGAAACTATGTCTGAGAATAATATGGTTCGATTCCCTTTAAAAGCATTAGCGGCCCCTTCAGCTTAACGTGATATTCGAGCAACCGCCCGAGATTGAACCAGGGCCAGAGGCGTGTACGTCAACCATTTAGCTTAGTTTTGAAAAGAATGTATGATAACGCATGAGAATATTAAATTTCAGAAAAGACTTGACAGCGATCCGATGTGGAAAGCAAACCCACCGAGGATTGAACCAGGACCTTCCACGTCCGAACCATGTACGCTAACCGCTTAGCCACGAGTGCATGAATATGTGGTTAAAAGATTTACGCTATACAGATTTTGTTTTGACAATTACGTATGTATAACGTTAATGGTTGGTGAATCTCTTCAACTTGCAAACGCATCATTTAAAGGTCGTTGTGAGTAGAAAAAATGCTTACGCGTACTTTGTCACATCTCAGTACTGTTGAAACATTCATTCAATCATGCATTCTTTTTATCACTATAGAATGGTAGGTCAGTTACATGCTGATGTAGTGCTCTCGAGTTTGACAGCAATAAAACACACATTTCAGTAACATAATTATTTTTAAAAAACTTTGATTTTTAGTACACGTGCTTTCATAATGAGATTCTGAACGTCACCGCCAGGAATCAAACTCAGGACCTTTACATGAATTGCCTAGTTAAGAATTTATCATGAATGTTATGATTTCCCGAACTAAGCGGTTAGCATACGTACCTTTGGCGTGGGAGACCAGGGTTTGATTCCCGGCGGGAGCTCATGTGGTTCGGATTCCACGTTAATCAGTAGGTCCACGTCTCATATAGCCTCGCTACTGAAAGGGACGCTAAACTAAAAAATCAAAAAATCAACTCAAATTCACGCTGCTCAATTCCTTTTTTCCCATTACATATTTGTTTTACCGTACCTGTTTGTTTGTTTTCATTTTTAATCATGGTCCAATCGGTTTTACTGTTCGCAATGAAATCACTCGTCATTATAGACGATTTATGTACGTTTATGTATTATGAGGTGTGCACGTCAACCATTTAGCTTAGTTTTGAAAAGAATATATGATAACGCGTGAGAATATTAAATTACAGAATAGGCTTGACATGCCCTGACGTGGAAAGCAAACCCACCGAGGCTTGAACCAGGACCTTCCACGTCCGAACCATGTACGCTAACCGCTTAGTCACAATAATAATAAAAAAATACGCTATACAGATTTTGTTTCGACAATTACGTATGTGTATCGTTAATGTTCGATGAGTCTCTTCAACTTGCAAACGCATCATTTAAAGGTCGTTGTGAGTAGAAAAAATGCTTACGCGTACTTTATCACATCTCAGCACTGATGAAACATTCATTCATGCATTCTTTTTATCACTATAGAATGGTAGGTCAGTTACATGCTGATGTAATGCTCTCGAGTTTGACAGCAATAAAACACTCATTTCAGTAACATAATTATTTAAAAAAAAAAACTTTGATTTCTAGTACATATGCTTTCATAATGAGATTCTGAACGTCACCGCCAGGAATCAAACTCAGGACCTTTACATGAATTGCTTAGTTAAGAATTTATCATGAATGTTATCAGGTGATTAAGATTTTTCTTTCTTCTTTCTTTTGTAGTAAATTCACGCTGCTCAATTCCTTTTTTCCCATTACATATTTGTTTTACCGTACCTGTTTGTTTGTTTTCTCCTTTTATTAACATGGCCGAATCGGGTTTTACTGTTCGCAATGAAATCACACGTCATTATAGACGATTTAACATCGAGGGCAGAATGCTCGAAATTCAATTCAACGCACCGCCCGTAGGAACCGATATCATACAGTATGTACATAACAGTTTCCAAGCAATGCTGGACCATTTGTTAGCCAATGTCGACGATGAGACGATGGTTGGTTTATCAGTAATATCACCACGCAACACAAATAAACCGTTTTGGGTGAGTTTTCGCCAAGCACGAAACTTGACACTGGAAACGATGTGGGCCTCCTTTGAAAGAGTGTTACAAAGTAACAATGCATTTCTCCTGCACGAACCATTCACCGTGCATTTTCATCGTGTGGATATTCCACGTGGCTATGGCGGTTTGCGGCAAGGAGTACTTCAAAACGAAGAATTATTACGTTGCAAGCGAGGGATTGTACGTGTAAGAAATCAAGATTCAAGGTGCCTGGCGTACGCCCTTGTTATTGCTATTGGCCTGAAAAAATACAAGAATGTAGATGTGAAACGACATAAGCAGTATAAACATCAATCGAAATGTGTTGTGGACGATGAAGTGGATGCGTTATGTGCAAATGCAGGAGTGAATTTGGATCATGGTGCCAGTGTAAATGAAATACGACAATTCCAGGCATACCTCAAAGAATATAAAATTACAGTGTATACCAGTTTCACAGGCCATGACATCATGTACGAGGGGCCCAACGACGAAAATCGCACTCCCATAAATTTGATTTGTTTGGCTGGTCATTTTGACATCATCCAATCCTTAACTGCTTGTTTTGCAACCAATTTCTACTGTGAGGCGTGCCATAAAAAGTATAGTAAACGCAATGAACATGTGAAAAATTGTCCTGTAACGTGCTCCAAATGTCTACAGAGACCACTATGCGACAAGAACCAAACGCTGATATTATGCAAAGACTGCAATCGTCAATTTTACGGCGAACAATGTTTTAACAATCATCGTAATATTGTATATCATCAAGGGGAACCTGTATGCAAAATGGTGAAGCAATGTACTAGATGTTACAGAGTTTATTCTTTTGTGCATACAGGACAACGACTTCATGATTGTAATGAGATCTTTTGCAATGTTTGTAAGAAGATTGTTCCGGGATCACATCAATGTTTTATGCTTCCCGATCGACAATGCTTGAAACCTGGTGTTCCTTCACTCATGCACGCAAAGAAAGCCTTGTTGATATTCTATGATATAGAATCTATGCAGGACACGAATATTGGCGATAATACGTATGTACACATTCCAAATTTATTGGTTGCACAACAAGTATGTTATGCATGTGTTGAAAACAGTAATATCCAGCAGTCTTGCAGTACGTGTGGTCAGCGCCAGCATATTTTCCAAGGAGAGGATCCAGTTTATAATTTTCTCCAGTACTTGCGGGAACGTCGTCCCAATATAAATAGGATTTTCTGTGTCGCGCACAATGCTAAGGGATACGATGGACATTTCATCCTAAAGACCATTGTAGAACAATGTCAATGGAGACCTGACGTCATATTAAATGGGACCAAGATACTGAGTTTAACGTTGAATAATCTGACGTTCATTGACTCGTTGAACTTCCTACCTATGGCATTAAGTAAATTGTCAAAAGCGTTCAATTTACCCACAACCAAAGGCTACTTCCCGCATTTCTTCAACACCAAGGAGAATCAATCGTATATTGGACCACTTCCAGAAACGAAGTATTATGGTGCAGATGAAATGGCCGTCGAAGACAGGAACAAGTTCATGCAGTGGTACAACGATCATCGTAATGACACGTTTGATTTCCAGAAAGAAATTCTCAAGTATTGTATTCAAGATGTCAATGTACTGCGACAAGCATGCGTTTCGTTTATGACGTCATTTGAAACAGAAACCAAAGTGAATCCCTTCTTGGAGACGATCACGATTGCCAGTGCTTCCAATTTAGTATTCCGCCGGAATTTCCTTAAACCCAACACCATAGGAATTCTACCGGCACATGGCTATCGATGGAGAAGTACCCAATCGATCGCTGCAATGCAATGGCTGGCCTACATTGAAAAAACCGAAGAAAAACAAATCTTACATGCGGCCCGACAAAAAGAAGTGTTTATTGCGGGATTCCATGTTGATGGTTACTACCAAGATCCTGAGACGTTAGAGGAGCACGTCTACGAGCATGCCGGCTGCTTTTACCACGGGTGTAAAGTATGTTTTACTACAGGCCGTAATCAGCCCATCTACAGCAATCCAGAAGACACCATGGAATTCCGTTATGAACGAACACAACGCAAAAATGCAAGACTGCGTGAATTGGGGTACATTGTACATGAAATGTGGGAGTGCGAATTTAATCAGTTCTTAAAACAAAATCCTGCAATGGCGACGTATCTGAAGAATCACCCGTATATGAACCGCAGACCATTAAATCCAAGAGATAGTTTTTTTGGAGGAAGGACCAATTGCGTGAAATTGTACCACCAAGTCGATGAAAAAGCGGGGGAAGTAATAAAATATTACGATATTGTCTCGCTTTATCCTTATGTAAATAAGTGTGCTAAATACCCTGTAGGCCATCCACGAATTTATCTACAGGGTGATGAAAATATACCACCAATAAATAAAGTCAATGGTCTAATCAAAATGTCGATATTACCAAGTCGCCATCTTTATCATGGTCTCCTGCCTTACCGATGTAACAAGAAACTACTCTTTCCACTGTGTGCTGCGTGTGCCGAAGAAATGAACCCAGACCCTACAGCAACGTGTACGCACAACGACCAGGAGCGATGCCTCACTGGAACATGGGTATCATATGAAATCCAGAAAGCAATAGAATTGGGATATCAACCAGTGGAAATTTTTGAAATTTGGGATTATGACATTGAACAATATGATCCCATCACGAAAACAGGTGGCTTGTTCACGGAATATATCAATACATTTTTAAAATCAAAAATGGAAGCGTCTGGCTGGCCTAGTTCCTGTGTCAGCGAAGAAGACAAATCAAAATTCATACAAACCGTCCTGGAGCGTGAAGGTATTGCATTGGATCCGTCCAAAATTGAAAATAATCCTGCACGAAGAAGTTTATCTAAGCTTTGTGTTAATGCTCTTTGGGGAAAACTTTCGCAAAGATCAAACTTTAGCCAGACCACAATTATTGATCGGCCGGAAGAATTTTATGAAAAACTCACTTCCCCCGACATTAAACTCCATCAAATTGTACCCATCAATGATACGATGTTGTATGCGTTCTGGGAGTACAATGAACATGTGCCTGTTCAAAACCGAAACACCAATGTCGTGTTAGGTGCATTTACAACATGTCAGGCACGTCTGGAACTGTACAAGTACCTGGAAATGTTGCAGGAACGTGTTTTATATTTCGACACGGATTCTGTAATATTTACGGAGAAGCCCGGGGAGCCAACCATTGAACCTTCTACGTACTTGGGATGCTTATCGAATGAGATGGAGTCTTACGGACCACGAGCATACATCAAGACATTTGTCAGTGGAGGACCAAAAAATTACAGCCTAGAAATATACAATCCGGATACCAACGTCACCAGTTACATATGCAAAATTAGAGGATTTACATTAAATTACAATGCAGGACAACAATTAAATTTCAACACGCTAAAAGAAATGATTACAAATCAATGCCGTGGACAAGTCACCATCACTATCCCCCATAAGATATGCAGGACCAAAGACCATACCATCGTCACACGCAAAGAAGAAAAAATGTACAGTATCCAGTACACAAAACGTCGATTTAAAGAATTCAATTCTTATGATACGGTTCCGTACGGGTACCTTAAAAAACAGAAGATGGAACTGGAAAAAGAAGATGAAGAAGAAAAAACTGTAAATACCCAATAAGGCCGCCATTTCTTTTTTCCTTTTCCTTTTTTTTCACTCCTTAACCACAAAGCAGCAACACCAAGAAGAAAATGAAGTACCCACAAGAGTTTATAAACCATCAACACAACCATCAGTGGAAGAAATGCAGTCATCTCGTACCCAAGGGGGAACCTTGACCATAAAGGTGCAACAGCTAGAAAAATGCAGTACCCAGAAGAGTTCATAAACATCCATCGGTGAAAAAATGCTGTCATCTCGTACCCGAGGAGGAAGATGAGCCTAAACAGATCCATCATTTACGAGTAAGTTTTATTTCTCTCTTATCAATATTGACTCATTTTTATTGTTTCAGAAAAAAAGAAATTCTTAAATTAATCCGTCGTTTCTTCTTTTTTCTTTACAGGATACGGCTACAACATTCGAAGATGATGACGCGTCCAATATATTCATTAATTAGATCCTGTATTTATTATGTTAATAAACATGTATAGGAAGACCACATACCTTTCGTTAAATACAACAAGTTGAAAAAAAATGTGTTTTATTATTTCTTGAAACCCTGAACACTTGTTTTCAAATCATGGTAATCTTGAAAATTTAAGGTGGAAAATATATTCAAGATTTGGTTTACATGATTTTGTTCGAAAAATAATTAAAGAATTTTTTTAGTGTCCAAAATTTGATTTTTAATTTAGTTCGAAAAATTTTTAATTTGAAAATTTTCAAATGTGGTTTACATCTTTAGTTCGAAACTTGTTTTTAAAATTGGTTCGAAATTTTTTTTAAATTTTTAGTTCGAAAAATTTTGATTTGAAAATTTAGTTCGAAAGTTTTTAGTTTAAAATATTTTTCGAAAAATTTTTAATTTTTTTTTAGTTCGAATTTTTTTTGGGTTCGAAAATTTTTTGTTCGAAAATTTTTTGATTTGAAAATTTAGTTCGAAAGTTTTTAGTTTAAATTTTTTAGTTCGAATTTTTTTGAAATTTTTGTTTCAAATTTTTTAGTTCGAAAATTTTTTGTTTGAAAATTTTTGTTTAAAATTTTTTTAGTTTTGAAATTTTTTTAGTTCGAAAAATTTTTTAGTTTAAAATTTCTTGTACTCTGCGGAACCGTTTCGAAAAGAATCGGAGCAGTTTAGGTAAGAAAAATCTGGCAACACTGTTTCCATTAATGAAGCGCTTACTGAGCAATAAATCGCTTAAACTCACAACAATGTGTTATAAGAAATCTACAAGCGACACCCCTCTTTCACCATTGTTACTTCCAGAGACATAGGCAACTAATTCAAGGACATGATCTCCATCAAGGTAAGAATCATCTTATCTGTCAAAAAGAACGATAATATTTAATGTAAACTTCAGTACAATATCATGATACCAAAAAGGGTTATTTAAGGAGGAGGTTGAACCCTCCATGGGAACTTTAAGGATAACCATAAAAAAGGGACAAAATTCTAAAATCCAGGTCTAGGATGGATCGCCGTCATATCGCTCTGTATTTCCCTCATGGACTGGTGGGGGGGGTCTAAGATCATGTGACCTCTGTCGGCAAATCAGAATCGAGGTACCAAAACACTCATCTTACTCGTAAAAAGGGAACGAATTTCAAAAGTCACAGGGCTTAAGATCACGTGACCTCTATCAACCAATCAGCATTGGGGTACCAAAAGGATTCATCTTACCCGTAAAAGGGAACAAATTTCAAAAACCCCTGGTGAGGTCGGGGTGACTCATGACGTCATACCACGTGACCTGAAAATTTGAATTTCCCGCGTGGGCGGGGCCTAACGTCACGTGACTTCTCTCAGCCAATCAGAATCGAGGTACCAAAGCACTCATCTTAGCCGTAAAAGGGAACGAAGTTCAAATATCCTGGTCATAAAAGAGAATGAGGATGAGTCATTCGGGCATAACGGGACCACTACTACTTCGTAGACCTCTAATACATCTGATTTGAATTGAAGGACAAAAGTCGAAGCGCAAAGTATACTTGGGTTACTGAATCCATATATAAGATTTCTTTCTCTCTTTCTTAACGATAGACAAGATACAATAGAAAGTATTGAAACCAAAAATGGAAGAGAGTTCTACCAAATCCACCAAATTCGAATATAATAGAGGAGCAAAGTCACAAGTGGAACCTATCCACGTCGTACATCGAATCTCTGAAAAAGAACACCATTACGCTCCATATCACAAGCTCTTCCAGCTGGTCCACTAGCTAGTGCGCACTTCTTTGCTGTACTGGTTCCCAACTTCAATCCCCGATAAGAAAACTGAAAATTTAGTCGTCTGTAATCCACCTTAAACATTGGTTTATATTTCGTAAAACAACGGTGACGCTGAACTACAACCAACAAACCTAAAGCTGGTATTACCATTTTTTTAACTGTAGAGTTTGGTTCTAAAACCTGAACTTGTTATTTGTACTCCTTCCGTTTCGAAAAGAGGAATAAAGAACGAGACGGAACTACTTCTGAAACAATGAAGCCATTTCTCTTTCTTATTGCTTTCGATGTATCAAGAGCATTATTGAAATAAGAAGTACTAAAAATCTATTACACTTCTGGCCTCCTTTCTTAAATTTCAGCGTTGTATCGTAAAAAGGTTTCGATATATATATAGGTGTGTTTGTGCGTGTTTATGATATCCTCAAAGATTTTGAAATTTTGCCATCCAGTCTAAAAAACATAGAGAATTTCCTGTAGTGTTGGAAACTTGAAATTTAGCAAAAATACTATACAAGAAAAATTCCATAACTGAAAATCCGTACCATGGCCTTTCAAAGGGGAAATTAGGAAGAAGGACAAACTTACATCACTAGCCTCAAGAACTACAGAGTACTTGTTGTACACATGAACACTTGCAATTTGATACAAATGTAGTATTTGTAATTTTTTAAAAAAGGTAAAATTCTACAACAGATAATTACCCTTTCCAATGGGAAAATTAAAAGTCGATCGCAACACTAGGTCACTTGACTCGAAAACTATTGCGTACTTCCTGTGCAAATCCAAACTGGAATTTGGCACAAATGTAGGGTCTGTGATGCAAGTCAAGCGAAAAAGTGGAAAGCTAGAAATTTTCCTCTCCAGGGGGAAGAAAAAATTAAATCGCCGAACTCAAAACTTGTTGTACAGTATAAAGGTAATCAAGAAAGTTTTGTTGCTTCTTCACTCACAATCTTCAAACATTGATATACCACATAAGACGTACCTGGAAGATCAAAAATAGTCCCCATCTCCATCAACAACCTTATGCCAACGTTATGGAAGGCCATGGATTCCATCGGGGTAGAACTTGGTGGGCGGTGAAGCGAAACAAGTATCAAGTGCATATTTCACCTCTACTAGGGATTTTGAACTGGCGTCCCCTAAGGTGATTGCCCAAGGAACGGAGTAGGTGATAATCGGACAGTGCAATTTCCGGGGAGTATGGTGGATGCAATAGTCCAAGGCGTGGAATGCTGTTCCGAGTCTTCCTAGCCACGTAGGGCTTAGCGTTGTCCTGTAACAGGAGGACCACTTTGCAATTCAGAAGTGCAGAGTTTTGAGTTTTTCTTTAACACGCTCAACTGCCGACAGTACATAGTTGCAGTCATGCTCTGACCAGCTGGTAGCAGTTCCCGATGCATGATGCCGTGAGCAGTCGATCAAACACACAGAAGGTCCTTATGCTTATCACCTTTTGTTATCTCCTTATGCTTGTTTGTTATATCTGTTTTGTTTGTTGCAAAACATGAAGATATGCTTATCACCTTTTGTTAATAGCGTGCAGTATTTACTCTTATCCTCCCATTGTGCGAGAGATTCTCTCCCTATTCTCCGTTCATACCCGGAACTAGAATATCTTCCTGCGTAGATTCGATGAAATGCTTTCCCACTACGTTGACGTCATTGAAAAGATACCTTGGAAGGTTGGCACTCCTTGTAGTAGATACTAATTTTAGAACAACTTTCAATGTTCCATATATAAAGTAGAAAATTATAAAGCGCACTTTAATCACGTGAGGTGGGAGAATTTTCTGATTGGCTGAAAGCATATATTGCAATCTTAGTTTGAAACACTCGCTCTGGTACTGAATGACCGGTTTGAGAATTTTGAATTCACCTTTTTAATCAAAGTATTTTTGTTGGTTATGAATGTCACATTATGGAAAACATTTCAATACGATTTGATAGAATATATATTAAAATATCATTGCTTCAAGTCCAAAAATAATTTAAAAAAATATATATTCTAAAAATACGTGGGATTATATGACCTTAATTATTTTGGCGTAAATAAGTTTATATAAAATAACTTCCACAATTCGTTACAAAACTCACACTCAATTTTTTCCAAGAATATTTACCGTAAGAGTAAGTATATTCTGGAAATCAGTTTCGAAAATTCTGAATAACTTGCCTTCAGGATTTTTTCAAAGTGGGTTTTTAGCCTTTCTGACTTCCGAGTCAATGCCTGTTTGAGATATAACAACCAACATAGAGTTTCCCACGTCAAAATTGAAAACTTTTTTATTAGAGAGTTTTTACTATAGTAGATAACTATAAAAAAAACTGTATCTCAATAAGAATAAAATATTTCAAAACAGAAAAGCGTTGAAAATGAGATATTAATGCATTTTTAAACAATATCTGTCTGAACTAAAGATAACGATTTTGATAAATAAAACTTCGTATACAGTTAGAAGCAGTTACAGTATTAAAGCACACACCTAGAAATGGGCAAAAAAGAGACAGGAAGAAATAATGCACAGTATATACTTCATGGAAGAAAATGACCGGTTTTAGTCAAATATATATATATATATATATATATATATATATATTCTAATAACTATAGAGACCGGATATGTGTTAGCTTGAAACAAATAAGCATCACAATATGTGTAAAAAAGGGGACCTTTTTCGTATATATTGCACCTAATGAGTGAAATATGGACACGCTAAAGAGAATTCATTCGTTCAGTGAAATCCTTTTCTTCATAAGACTACAACAAATGAGATTCGATTTCGTATTACGAATATTTAATCTCTAGTAACTTTTTAAAGTTTTTTTCTTTTCCATCATATAGATATTGATAGATATGTTTTTACGTTCTATGTGTACTAATATATATATATATATATACGTAACTATATTTTCCTTGTGTCCTTATCATTAGTAAATGTAATAAATGTTACGAACTGTGGTTAGCTGACAGTTTCCTTTCAAAGCAATATTTTACCCCTTTACCTGTGTCAATACATCGTCAAATATACGATATGAATGTGTGGGTGAGTGAATGTTAATTTTAATTTTAAGTAGTTAATTCTAAAGTTTAATTCAAACTAATAATCTTTGTTATGTGTATGTTCTAATTGGAAATGTGTTTACATATTAGTCATGACCTAGGTCATGAAGGTGACCAATATCTGATTAATTGAATTCGGCTCTAAAAAGCAAGTTGAAGCAACAGAATGAAACTAGCGATGATAACAGTTTGTCCAAATGTTCAAGAACTCCGGTTTATGGAAGATATGCTTATCACCTGGATCTTTCCCTCCCTAACTCAAACATGCGTTTGGTTCATTGCATAAAATTTAGTAAATGGTTGAAACTTATTTAGTAATCAGAGATAATGAATAAGACAATCAATTTAACACTTCCCACCATCTGAGCTGTGTTAGGGTAACTCCAACTTGCGCAGTTACCCGGATCCAAGTGAGGGTTGTATGAGGGAACATGTCTTAATATGAACAGTTCATACTCGATTCTCGAGCAATAGAATTGTGATATTAAATACCTTTAGTACTTATTTGAATCTCTTTACTGTATTTCGATAATTGTCCCGAACATTTTCTGTTATTTCTATTTCTTCTTTTCTTCTTCTTTCGACTTCTGTCTTCACCATGGACTATACAAATATTCCTTGTTGGTAATATTTTATTCTTGTCTTTTGCTACTCATAACAGCACAAGATATGCTAGGCATGTACCATTTCGGTGTCTCAGCTACTTTTTAGATACCCGACACTTGGCACATATGATATTCATGTGCTAAGTATGTACTTTAGCTACCTATAGTTTAAGGTATTTGTTACACCTAATTGATATTTGCAACTATGTACCACAAATATAGCATTTATATACATGTCTCAGTTTTGCACTCTAATATTCATTTGTTTTTATGTCGTCACTTGAAACATATATCTGTCATGCTCTAGGCACGTGCTTTAGGTACATGTAGTTTCAGATACCCTAACAGCACAAGATGTGCTACGTATGCCATTTAGGTGTTCTAAATTCATCTCCCACTTTTGATGTATTTGTTGCTTCTTTTTCTGTGCGATTGTGTACTAGAAGCAACAAATGCATAAACTTTATTAGATGGCGATTGTCGCCGATCATTTGAAAGTGAATATGGAAGATCCATGAAATGAAGTAAATATACACTCGTCATTTTGTTATAAAATTACATGGCGAGTATATTTTATCTGATCCCGAACGGTTATCATCAAATATACGTGGTTAAAGGAGCACTCTGATTAGCCAAATTCAAAAGACTTCAACAATTTATTCCTCTACAAGGGACTTTCCCTTCATCGCTCTTGTGGCCACATCAGATGCGTACGCGGCTAGTAATCCAAACATTGGTGCTTTGTATCACCGCTCACCCTGGCGTACGTTTTTTTACTTGTTTAAAGTGTTTTTAGACTCACATTAATGTAAACACATTACGTATATAGGCGATTTAACATATTCTGGAGGAGTAATTTAGTGGTTCATTGAGGCTTGCTGCATGGGTAACATACCTAGAACATACTAGGCACGTTCCCCAGGTACATGTCAGGCATGTGCCTAGGGGTGGGCATAGACTGTGACTATCACTTGCCATCCATGTTCTTTCCCTCTCAGAGGTACATAAGGCACCTACTGAACACATTCCCATGAGAGAGAAAAACACTCTGAGAGAGAAATCACATGGAACATAATATTCATATGCCTGCTATGTAATTGTGCTGTTAGGAACCTTCGCTGTAATATAGTTTCACCAGAAGAGCTTTCTAAGCCCTTTCTTCTTCTTTTCCTTATACTACTTCCTTTACCTTTCCCCCGACTTTCCTATGTAGCTCTCTCAGAATTTCTCTATTTAAATTAAATGTGAAGGGAAATCGTGACTAGGAGTTGTCGCCATAGGCACGGTCAAAAATCTAGTTTGTTGTTGTCTGTTAAGTCCGACATCAAATAATCATTAACGAAATACATATCAATATCAAATTTATCAAGTAATTTACTTCGTTTTTAAAACTGACATATCTGTTGCTTAAGTATTCTGAGTTTCAAGTTTGCGACGATTTGAAGTGTCTCCACACTTCTACCCAATCACGACGTTCTTTTTCAAATGCTATATAGCAGTAAAATGCGGATTCTTTAATTAAGAAAGAAACCTTGCGTAGCCACAATTCGAACTCACGTTAAAGATAAACTTTACCACGCGAAGCTACTATTTGATTCACTAGGCCACGAACACGTCCCTATTAGCTTTTGACGATTGTTTCTGTTACTATCCTGTTGACTATGTACATTCCACATGTTTTGATCTTATATTATGCCAGATTTTTTTTACTTTTATTTACTTTTTCGCTTTTGGTTATACATATTTTATGATTATTTTCTTCATTCCACCTGAATATTTACTTGGAGGTAATGCCTAGATTTTCTGTTTCTATTAGAGAATAAGCAGAATGCGCTGTAACAGAATAGAGTGAAAATAGATTTGCCATGTAACGAGATCCTAGGGACTTAAGGAGATTTGAAGTTCAATTTCTTGGACTTTGTCTCTGGAAGGCAATCCCAATTTTGCACCAGAAGCACTGGCGTATACTGGTTTGACGGAATGGGCTATCACCCTAACAGCACAATCACATAGTAGGCATATGCCTATCATGTTCCCTCAGGTACATGAGAATGTGTCCAGTATGTGCCTTATGTACCAGTGAGAGAGAAATCACATGGATGGCAAATGATAGTCATAGTCTATGTCCGCCCCTAGGTACATGGCTGACATGTACACTCATGTCCAAAATGATTGTTGCATATCTATAAGTGTCTTTTTGTAAGAATATAATTTGATAATGATTTTGCAGGGTACTTTTAATACAAATACTATGTGTATAATCGGGGAGTGTATATTTGTGGTAAATTTCGTAGGAAAAGAATTATTAATACGAAAATTAGAATTAGTAAAAGAAAATGTTGCTAAATGGTCAAGAAAGTTTTATTTTCGTTTTGTTGTCCTTATTTACTGCTCTTTATAAACGAAATTTGCCATATACATGTCTTTGCCGATTATACACATACTAATATTATAAGAAATACTGGGCGAATTCGTTATCAAATTATATTCCTACAACAACATATTTATAGACAAGCGACAATAATTTTCGACATGAGTGTACCTGGGGAACGTGCCTAATATGTTCTAGTTATGTTCCCCATGCCGCAAGCCTCAATGAACCACTAAATTATTCCTCCAGAATATGTTAAATCGCCTATATGCGTAATGTATTTACATTAATGTGAGTCTAAAAAACACTTTCAACATGTGAAAGAGAAAAGGCACTCAAGGGTGGGCGCGAACCACTAATCTTTGGATTACTAGCCGCGTGCTCTACCGACTTGGCCACAGATGCGATGAAGGGAAAGTTACTTGTAGATGAATAAATTGTTGAGATCTTTTGAATTTGGCTAATCAGAGTGCTCCTTTAGCCGCGTATATTCGATGATAACCGTTCGGGATCAGATAAAATCTGCTCGCCATGTAATTTTATACAAAATAACGAGTGTATATTTACTTTATTTCATGGATCTTCCATATTCACTTTCAAATGATCGGCGACAATCGCCATCTAATAAAGTTTATGCGTTTGTTGCTTCTAGTACACAATCGCTTAGAAATAGATGAAACAAATGCATCAAATATGGAAGATGAATTTAGAACACTTAAATGTAGCATGCTTAACACATCTTGTGCTAGAACATGACAGATATATGTCCCAAGTGATGACATAAAATCAAATGACTATTAGGGTGCTAAACTAAGCCAGGTATATAAATGCTATAATTATGGTACATAGTTGCAAATATCAATTAGGTGTAATAAGTACCTAAAACTGTAGGTAGCTGAAGTACATACTTAGGATATGAATATCATATGTGCAGAGTGTCGGGTACCCAAAAAGTACCTGGGACACCTAAATGGCACATGCCTGGCACATCCTGTGCTCTTAGGGCACTAACCTTGTTTATGATTAGTAATAATAGTAATAATAATATACAAAAATTATGCATAACAATGAGCAAAAGGTGGTTTGTTGTGTTTTGTTCGAACTCTTGGTTCGAGACCACTAATGTGTTTCCACCGTAAATGAAATTCCATTGTACATTTACCCAGTTAACTTCTAGTGGATTGCATTCGAAAGATGTTAATTTTTTTCAATGTCACTTCCCTCAAGAATTACCTCTGTTTCTGACGTTGGTTGTCATTCTGTACCAGTCTTCGCAAGAATTCTGAGTATAGCAACATAACGCAAAAACGCAGACAGTCATTATAATTGTTATGTCGACTATCGCTGCCTAAAATGCAAATTTAGCGTTGTGTTAACGCAAACGGTTACAGAATGTGTCCGGTTATCCCATAGAATATTTTTCGTTCACCAATCTGCATCACGAAATATGTATAGTGATTTTACTATTTGGTCTTAAATCCATTATTGTATTGATTTTAGCCTTACAAAAAATCGTTCTATAGTCAATTTACTTTGTATCAAAAATAAAAATTGATAATTTTCTTAATAGTATTTCATTTTCCCGCTAAATATTAGTCTCAATGCTCGAAAGAGTAATATAAGTTAACACATTCTCCCATCTACAATTCTGTCTGTGGGCCTCATTTCGTAACAGTTGGCTCAAAATTAGCGGATTCAACTCAATGCAAATAACGCAATAAATAATTATAACTAGAATAACAAAAATCGCATAGTAAAATACAAATTTTGCATTGCGTTGACGCAAAACGCTACGAAATGATACCCGGAAATTCTCAGATAGCCCCAAAATGGCTGCTATGTCATTGTTCTTAACTTCGATTTACTCGTTTTACTACTGAGAAAAATCAATCCACAGAAAAAAAAAAACCTGCTTGGTTGCGCGCCCGTAGCCTGCTAGCACACTTTAACGGAGGAACCTACGTCAGCGCCAAAACAGTTATACATTTTTCTCTGCTGACAGTAGACAGTGGTAACCCAGAGGTTGCCAAATCATCAGTGTCTAGGAAAGCGAGAGGGATTGTGTTCTAAGCGTTAGCAGCTGCCTTAGTGTCTATTCACGTTTGCGAAAATATAGAGATATTAGTATCATGAAAAGAAGCTAATAAACTATAAACGTATTATTTTAAATTAATTTATTAATGTTGAAGGGCTACCGCCCTTAGCCTCGATTGTCCAATAAATACGTCACTGACCAGAAGTATACAGAAACATTGGTAAACTACAGAGATTTATGCTTTTGTATATACACATACAAAGTTGCTATATCTTTCAAAGTTTCAGCACTTCTCAAGAGATCAACATAGATATGGGTAGAGACTAGAGTAAGTTCCCACAACTGACATCTCATCAAGATACCGTTAACGTCGCCTCTGGTTTTTAACGAAATAAACCATTTAAGCATTATATTTTACATCTACAAATACGTTGTCTGTCCAACCAGAGCCACGTCTCTATCTTCCGTGACATCAATATTGTAACAAGAGACTTACCTAGTAAATGAGTAGCCCAATGTCACCGATTAGGAATACTTTGTGGCATTATCCACTTTCTGTGAAAATAGCACAGCTATTTCGGTAATGTGGTAATATTGAAAAAATCGAAATTTTCTAGCAAAATTCCTTTCTGACAAATATTAACCAAGGTTTAATTGGGGTAAATGAAAGAATTTATTTCGTAAAAGAACTATCTCTTTATGACAATTTGAAAGTCTAATAACAACAGTTCAACGATCAGTCCAGTAACTTGAATATTCGTATCTTAAAAAATCATTACATATAGGACCGAGCAAAGAACAACAAGAAGCAACTATATTCTGTAAGTAAATTGGTCCTTGTAATAACATCATATAAGCGTATTAAAACTTTACATTAAATTACAACTTATGACTACAGTATATACTCCATACACCAAATCATTCAGCCTACATTTATCGTGAAAATATATACAATTTTTGTTATATAAATAAAATAATTCATTTCTTATTTAAAAGTAACTATATTCTTTTAAATAGGAAATTAGTAGGAAATCTAAATATCTTAGCTACAATACTGATATCCGATGTACAATTCCAATACCTCAATGCACAAAACCAATATACTACTGGTATAACTTCATTTAACACTTATTTCAACTGATATTTTAGATTTTGATCGGCCATAATACTAGTTAGCATCTAAAGCACGGTTAATTCAAACCGGATTACTAAAACTTTAAATCCAAATTTAACCCATGCATGTTAAAAATTAAATTCTTTCACTCCATAGGAAGAAACATACCTAAATACTAAAATAAACTAATATTAATATCTAAATTCACTAACTGAAAATAAATAGTAATATTTATACATGAACATTATATATGACAGTAAAAGTTTTGAAACCTAAAGCTAATTAATAATAAATTTGGATCTTTTACACTAAATACGAAATATTGTTACACCATATTTAATATTATAGACACAGTGATATTTTAATATGAAACACTATACAAGATGTTAAAAGAATCTCAGATGATGATACATTATGTAAGGTAGAATGTATTGTGCGCTAAGAATCACCTAGTTTCTCAAACACCCAGAAATGTTTGTAATATTCTATATAATGCTACAGTATTAATGGTGTTGTGAACGTACTATAAGATCTAATTTTTGAAAAGACACTATGGGATTCTACATATTAAACGAAAAGTTGCAATACTCCATTTACTTTTAGTATTAGAAACTAAGGACGAAAAATATCACAAATAAAGCTTTATACAACATTAATGATGCCAGTAATAGGATGGGACAATGCACAATAAAATATTTTAGTGTCAAATGCTATGATCATGATATAAGGCATTTAGAACAAATAGGAACGCAGTTACAAGAGATTGAAAATTTGACTTTCTTCCAAATGTTTTATTTCGGAAAGTGATTAGATGAGTATCACATTCAATCTCGTAGATCACAGTTTCCCAATCTTTCTAATGACGCCGTCCCCTTTAGTGACTGTTAATTCTCTGTGGCTCCTTATTAAATAAAAATAAAATATTTTACATACTATAAAAGTGAAGTGATTATTTATATTCTTGCAACACTAAGTACGCGTATGCTATTTATGACAATAAAATAATGCTAAAAATTGATATATTCAAAAAAATACGTTCATACCAATTTGATCTAATATTATGAATTTAACACTCACTTCATGAGACGAGTGATTCGTCTTTCAGCTTAGGTTGGTATGTTTGTTATTTCTCTTTTATCTTTTATATTCTATTATTCTATTATACTCAAGTCGTTGAAAGATAGATAATGTATGTTACAGATATCCGAGATGTGAAGAATATAATAAGATAAAGTTGAATGAAAATAAAATGTCCCGCGGTCCCCATTTTAGTCTATGCCAGATCCACGAGGATCTACGGACCACAAATTGGAAAACTTTAGTATAGATAATATTTAGTCGGCGTAATAAAAGCAATGTCGTTTACAGGAATTTCTTAAACGATTCTGGATATATAAAAACATTGGTGAAGTTGCAATGCTGCTGAAAGTTATTTATTTATTTATTTATGACTTCTTTTACGTAGCGAAGTTAAGGCTCTGCAGCCTTCTCCGAGCACTTAACCACGTGCATACATTATATATATATAACACCAATATATAGAAAATATTAACAATTACAAAAGAAAAGTATTGAACCACATAAAAAAGAATATACTACTTATGTAAACAAAATGGTTAAACACTTCAAAAACAAAAATTGAAAATAATATACAATAGAGGAAACAAAAATAACATGGAGAAACCTAAATTACATATTGCATATAGCGGTACTAGAAGTATGAATATATAAGCTGTACAAATCTACATAGGTTACCTATTGGTTGTGTGTTCATATGTGGGTTATTAATAATCTGGTAAAACGAAGATGCCTCATGTGCTACCAGTATCCTTATCTTTACTTAAGAGAAGGGAATTTACAAATTTTTAAAATTTGGCAACTGTGGAAATGGTGTGTATTAATTGAGGTAAACTGTTCCAGAGGCGTGTAGTACTTACTGTGAAGGATTTTGAGTATGAATCAAAATTGTGACTGGGTATGGAGAGCAAGAAATTATCTTGTGACCTTGTGCTTCTAGTATGAAAGTCTGATAAATATAAAAATCTACGGGCTAGATACGATGGTTCTGACGTAGTATATATTTTGTATAATAGGGAAAGATTATGTAAATTTCTTCTTCCAACTAACGTCAGCCATGACAGTTTTTTTATAAAAAGATGTGAGATGTTCCCTGCAAGTTATACTGAAAATAAATCTAATGCAGGCATTTTGCACTCTAGCGCTTTGATTGATTTTCTGTTAGATCAGAATAGACTGAGTCACAATAATCAAGATGTGGGAACACCAGTTATGTAATTTCGAAAACTTATTTTAATTACTGTCACAGAAAAGCGTTGCACTAATGTATTATACCAACCAAATGAAGCCAAATATTATTGAAACATTTCCCACAATATTAATTTTAACCTGAATAGCATCTTCTACTCCTGCTTTCCATATTTGCGGAACAATTAAGATATTAGATAGGATATATGCTCGAAAAACTTGATAACAAACAAGAACCAAATTATTGGATATAAGAGATCAAAGTTAAAATTAATGTGGAAAATTACATCTTGTGACAAATTTCTCTCTCGAATTTCCCTTTATACTTTATTTTTATTCAGTGGCTTTCTAATGATATATTTACTGTTTATAGTTCTTAAGGCAATTACTCTGATGAACTGTATGAAATAAATACTAGAGTACAATGAGAATTATCAACGTCTTTGACTTACGACTCAAACTGCAGTAAACGGAATTATGATCTTTACTGCTATTGACAACCATCTACATGATTGATGAACTACATTTTTCTCTAAACAGTTTCCCAAACTAAGCCTTTAGGAAAAAAAGGTTTATTTTCAATGTCTTTTAAGTTTGTACGCATTTACTCTAAATACGTTGTATCAGGATACTCGTTTTCGACACTAAAATACTCTAATTGTGGTTTGACCCGTTCGTCTCATTTACGTGTATGCTGTTGTCAGGGATCCAAAGTTTGGATGTGTGTGATACTGTACCCTTCTCAGTTTTTAACACTGAATAATTAATGTGGTGTATAGGTTTTAGTTTAATATGTAGATCTGAAGTAGGTAATAATTTGATGTGCTGACATTTGGGAAAGGAATATACAACTGTTGTTAAGTAGGAAACAATGTTAATCTAACGGTATTGCGGAGGATGTGAAATAAATTTAACTTTCGATATTTCCATCGCTTTCTGTCTATTAATTTAAATATTACAAAGATTTTCAACACAGATAGTCCACTCGTAAGAATGACAAGTAGTGAGATTACCTATGAAAGAATAACGTGTTTAAATTATAATGAACGTTTAATATTCTTTATACCTATATTGTACTCCCAGCAAATATAACCTGGACATACACTATCTTCCTCTTTTTAGATACTGCAGAAATGAGTAAAGCCACATGATGGCGTAGCGATAACATAAGACAAGTCTGAATTACTTCCAACTACCCAACACTTGTTAACAAATGGTTTAATGGGGAAGCATAGATTCATGAAAACATGTACTGTAGGAGGAAATGAAATTATATGCAACAGTGAAGCGATAGTCAGCAGAATATAAATGTTGCAGCCAGAGCAGTGTAAGCAAACCATGCCCGGAACCACCAATGACACTCACCACTGAGATAGGTGTATGATCCAATTTTCGATTATTAAAGTAGGGCTGAAGCAAACATCGCTAACAATAGAAAAAATATAAAACATTATAAGAAACACATTTCTGATGAAGAAACTCAATGCTCGCCGGGCTCCCACAAACATCCATTTCGATCAGAAAAGACAGAGCAACACTATCGAAGCAAAATCTGCAGCATGGTTCGTGATAGACCCTAGATCCTCCATTTTGATCCAGAACAAGGTAACATTTTAAGGAAAGGAAACATTTGTCGTCCGCAGCCCCAAGAAATTCAAAATTCAAGCTTCTGCTGGGAATCTCTTTCCTGTGATGGCAAGCATTTTCTACAATTCAGAAGTTATTCTCCTTATAAATTTCGTGCACAGGGCATTATCAAAGACCATATTTTATAAATTTAGTCAGTCAACAGCAAAATGACATTGAACACAAGACAGGTGACTAATTGGAGAAAGTTTTCATTTTATATCATGACAATACTCCACTACGCACTTCCAGAGCTGCTCCTTGCACTCCGGAGGACGCGCGTCCGACGAGTCATCCCATTCATAATACTTACTAGACTTACCACCCTCCGACTTTATATCTTCCCGAAGCTGCAGCAACACTTGGAATTTAGAACATTTTCCGATGTGTGATGCATTCATTGATATTGTGCAATTGTGTGACGAATAGGAACAATCCTTTTATCGTGAGGTCATATTGGAGTTGGAGAAACAGTGTGATAGCTTCGTTAAAGTTACGAAGACTATATTAAAAATCCTAGAAATTAGCGCACTTGGGATCATAGGTCGGCTCATTATTTTCAGCCAACCCAATCTCATGTATATGTATACATATAATGTATGCGTATGGTGTTTGTGTATATCAGAGTAAACACAACCCTACAAGTGACAATTGCTCGAGAACCCAATCCTCACTCTCTTCTAGAATTTTTTCTTTCACAGGTTGTGGAGATTCACACATTAAACTACTTTCTGAAATATTTGCTACGTTTGACTTCTCTTGAACTATTGTAACATCACTTTGATGGAATCTCATTACATTAATTATATTACAGTCACAGTGCATGGATTTGGTATTCATATACAACTGAACATTGTATTCTGCTTCTTCAGTTGCAGGTTCCAGATCTCCGTCATTTAAAATTATGTTTACTATATTATTGTATCTGAGATCAATTCGTAGATCTTGTGACGAATAAGGGAAATCATTTGTTGTGAGCTTCTTTATGTTGTTACCAGATACATTAAGCAAACCAATGTCTTTCCATTGCCTCCACTTCTGAAGTATCTTGGAAAGGTTATTGTTTGGAATTTCAAATGTTTTATCAATTACAAGAGTAGGCTCTCCAAATGTATCGATTTGGTTATTTCCAAGATTAAGAATGTTAAATTGAAGATTCCAGCCCAATTCAATAGAGGTGATATTATTAAACGAACAATCAATTATTTTAACATCGGTTGAAATGTGAAAATCGTTTGGTCTTGTTGAATGTTCCCAAAACGAAAAGGGTCGTAGTAGTCTAAAAGGCAAACCGATTGTTGGAGCTTGTACGATGTGATTGTGACTTAAGTCTAAATACCGTAAACTCCTCAAACTAAGCAAAGTAGACCTATCCAAGTAGGATATTGCATTGTTCGGTAACTCAAGCCTTTGAAGTGAAGTTAGCTTACCAAATAATCTGTCGTCTATCGAAATGTAATTATTGTAGCTTAAGGTTAGAGTACGAAGTTCTGGAAGATTAAATGTTGTTGGATGACCTTCTGAAAGTCTGTTGTGATCAAGATACAGGACTTTAATATTTCTAATATTTAACAAGAAAGCGTCTGGAAGATTGTCAATTAAATTTTCACCTAAATCAACCTCATTTAAGTTATTCGCACCTTCCAAGAATTCAGATGAAATATATTCAATTCCACAGTTTCTCATTTCTATCTTACGAAGCCATTCCATGTCATTGAATTTTATACGATTCGTAATATTGGGAGCATAGTTATACGAAATAGAAATGTGCCTAACCTTTTTCTCAAATGTTAGGTCTAAGAGTGATAAATTATTATGTGATATTTTAAATAAATCATGATTATGTTTTGAGAACACAGATATCCACTTATCTTCGCTCAAAGATAATTGAGTATAGCTGAGATCTAGATCAAAGAGATTACTAGAACAACTAAGTGCATTCCACGGAAACGTTCTAAGTGGATTATTATTTAAAGATAATCCTATATTGAAAGAATTGAAACATAGGTCTGGGAATGATTTTATTTCATTATGAGATAAATCTAAAGAATATAGTGAGATTAAGGTTTTGAACCATGTTGGATTAACCTTTTGTAGTTTGTTTTTACGTAGATATAAATGTTCAAGCCTGGTAAGGTCTTCAAATATAAGTGGTGGTAAATCTTTTAGATGATTATGATTAATAATACCTAATTTTTCTAAGGAGGTAAGGTTGCGTAACAAATCTTCCGGTATTTCTGATAGATCTGAATCCATAAGATACAATTTCCATGTTTCTTCAGGAAAGATGCCACTATGAACATTTTTAATATGCGCATATGATATGCTAAAAGAACGAAGAAACTTAGAAGGCATAGTGTTGCAATTGAAGAGCTTAGAGAGTGTTGTATTACCAAAATCCAACGACTCATTATTACGAGCCTCTAGGTATAATACAAATTGATCTTCTGATCCTAGAACACAATTGGTAAAGTCATTGAGCTTTTTCACAAATTTACTATTTATAGTACAGTTCTTAATTCTGATTATTGTTTCTCTTCTATTCGTATTTCTGATATATTTGAACGCCTGATAAATCTCTCTAGGAATATGAAAATCAGAGATCGTTAAACATATAAATGTGAAAATCGGTTCATGCTCATCTTCGTTATTCGCAATAGCTGTGAAGTTATGACCACAGGTAATTTTGAGGGAGGCGACAGAATGCACTACAACACATTGTTGAGCTTCGTTCTCCATAATCACAGTAGCGTCAAGTGTTGAAATGAGGATTATGTAGAAAAGAACGAGCCAAACAAAGGTATTCAACGAATTCTCCATATCACTCTTAAATCTTGATTTAATTGATAATCTAACCTCATTTTCTCCTACACGCTAATTATTTTCGAACTCTCTGAAAATTTCTCATTATCTGAAATAAATAAAATAAGAATTAATTTACATGCTCTATGGAAATTTGCATAATCAGTTTAATATTAAGCTAAACTAGTTTAACTAAATTGTTACACATTAACTTCATATCGAAATAATTAGATAAATAGATTATTTGTGAGGGACAACAAACTGCTTATAGAAATACAGCAACTATCTTTCTTATCCAAAATTCATATGAACGATAAATATTTGTGTCTATTACCTGCAATTTTTTAAAAACAAAATTAGATCTATCTCGTATTAGATTTATACGAAAATAGAAATACCTATACACGTATACTAGTAAGCAACTGAATATGAGAGAATTTTCTGGTTCCCGTTCCTGAAGGATATTGTCTGTGATAAGCAAGTTTATGTAGTTACTCGTTGAAAAAGATTTCTACACGTAAAGCTAGAAACAAGTCTACAATTTAAAATAAAACATTTTCCTTGCTAGTTATTACAGGGCTGCTATAAATTTATTTTAGAGCAGTATTTTATTACAGTATATTTTATTGTAATATTTTTACTATTCAATGTTGTATAAACTTCATTTTACAAAGCAAATTCTCGCGAAAATATATTGAATTAGTGAATATTCGCAAAAAAATATAATTTCGTTTACGTAAATGCTGCATCGCCTCATTTTATACTTTGTGCTTCAACTAATAATAATAATAATAATAATAATAATAATAATAATAATAATAATAATAATAATAATTATTATTATTATTATTATTATTATTATTATTATTATTATTATTATTATTATTATTATTATTGTTATAAAATTATAGTCGTATCTTTATCAGAAAGTTTCATGCTTAGTCAGTAAATTTAACGAAATCATATGCTACTTATTCTTTCTATAGATATAACTATTTTGGTCTGTATTCGAAATTCTATTTAATTGAATCCGATAGGTACACAAAGAGACACTTCGAGAACAGGTAAAAAAAAAAAAATACTTTGGTGGAACTCAAGCTAACCTTTAATTGTAATATGTCTATTCATTTTTGTATTTACTATATTCGTTACTTCGACGAATGATAAATATTATTGATATAGATTCTTTTATATGTTCGTCCATAAATATTATATAAATTATCAGAATTATTTATGATTAGTCATGGAAATTCACTGGTGCATGCACTGTAGACAGAGAGTGCAATTGGAAGGGGGGTTCGGCATCTGTCGTCTACACAATGAAGATAGTATTTCAGTATTAGGTAGAATGATATGGTAAATACGATTTGGAGATGTTATGGCTATTGTTGCCGAATGTAAATTGAAAATGTTGCAGGCTTGTGAAGAATATGGGGTGAAAACAAATGTTACAAAGGCAAAATCCATGGTGAGTGGAGCGAAGCGGTCTGTGTCAAATATACAAGTAGGAGCGGAGAAAATAGAACAGGTGACTTGTTTTCAATATCAGACAGTGCGAACGTGAAATGAAAGCAAGGATAGGAATGGTGAAAGAAGCCTTTATTAGAAAGAAAATAATATTTTGTGAGACCTTGAATAAAGAATTGAAAAAAAAAGATTCATAAAAAGCTTCGTGTACTGTATTTTGCTGTACTGTACAATGAGAAAACATGGATATTACGCAAAAATGATGAGTAGCAAATGAAGACTTGGAAATATGGTGTCCAGAAGAATGGACAGAATTAGATGGGTCGAGAGGAAAACAAAAGAGAGGGTGTTATAAATGGTAAAACTTAAAAAATTCAGATATTATTAAGAAGAGGAAGAGAGACTAATTTTGACATTGGTTAAGATGAAACTGTATCATGAGGGCATGCTAGAGAGTGTATTGTGGCAGGGGAAGATAGGGAGGGGACGAATTAGCATATATCGAAACGGAATTAGGTTGTTTACGATATGAAAGTAGAAAAATCGTATGTAAAGATGAAGAGGTTAACGGAAGATCGTAGAGCATGGAAGCTTCTCAGTTGCGGCAAGTGACCCGCCAATGGTGGTGGAATACATCTAATGATAATAATGCTGATGATGCACAGTAGAATTATCTACTTTTCTGACATTGCTGATACGAATCAGAACGCAAATTTCTACATCGTGTCAACATTCCTTGCTCCAAAGACTGTAAAGCACAACTATCTGTTACTCTGCTAGGAGAAACCATAAGTCGAGCAACAATAGGATAAAATGTGCCTCGGATAGCAATGGATCTGAGCTGCGACAAGGAAACAGAAAAGAAATGTATTCAGTGACTTGAAAAAGGTGGTTATGGTTCACGTGTCAGCCAAGAAGTGAAACACAAAATAATAATAATAATAATATAAGGAATTTATATGTACTTCCAGAAGACTTTTGCATGAACTCCCTGCTAAATTTTAAAGGGTTATTATGAGAGGTGCTTTATTCGTTTCGCAGTTGATTTCTACTAGTATCTTTCGCTCCCTTACTCGCACTTCATGTCTCCCTAGCAGGAAGACGCGCGCCTCCATTTTGAGAACCACTACTTTCCACTGAGGCATTCTGACAGTCTGTTAGAAATTTGCGTTCCAACTCGTATCAGGAACTGCATCTTTGTTTTTACTGCGCATGCACCAGTAAATTTTCATGACAGATAATAGATAATTCATATAATATTTATGTACGAATGAATGAGAAAACCTATATCAATAACATATATCATTCGTCATAGTAACAGATATGGTAAACATAAAAAACAATAGACATATTACATCAAGGCAAATAATAGCCTTAACTTCAGGCACTACAAAATACATTTCAATTGCTTTCCGCGACAGTCTAGTGACTAGAACGTGCGCGTTTGGGGCATTTGATACCAGTGGGAGAACCCTTGCAATTTAAACTGTACTTGTTGTTTTTGTGTTCGTGTCCCTGTCGTTCAAGTTTACTGGAAATAACTGTAAAATGTAAAACGACTAGAAAATAGAGAAGTTACTGAGGTACGTTCGGAGAATCAGTTAACTTAAATAAGAAAGTGGTCTAACAAGGTATAGTGGCGGACATATAAGTCCTTAGCCAGGTAATAGCGACTGCTCGAAACCAAATGCAGAGTATGATAATTAAATCTGTCATATCTGTAGTTTGGTATGGAGAAGAAAACGAAATTGCAACCCTAAGGTTTAAGAACAACTCAATTTCTTAATATAAACTATGCCAAAGATTATTGACTTATCATAAAGAAATACGAAACATGTTCCGAAACGAAGAAAAATAACGTAGAATTTATAAGCGGAGACAAAGAAGCCTAACGTGAACACACTAAAAACGAGTCAATTACCGAGCAGTGATCATGATTCGTTGGTCAAGGTTCTCGGTCAGTAATCTGAAGGTTCTAGCATCGGATCGACGACGGACAAATATCTTTATTTTACTTTAGAATTTTTGGTGGCAATTGATCGGGAACGACACACGTCTTATTATCTTCTAATATTTGAATATTCGTATGTTTAAATACTTGAACTATCAAATTTCACGAATAATAATAGTAATAATAATAAACTAATAATAGTTATTATTATCATCTACCAGAAGATTAAGAGTTAGGAGCTTATTATCGTTCAGGTCATACCATTACAAGCAGAAACGTGACGTTTGGCAAGAGTATTTCAGGTTTGTTTAGAGAAAAAAGGAATTTCTCATCTCGTTCCTAAAACGAAACAAACAAAATCAAAGCGAGAATTAACATTTTACATTCGAGACGGGAAAAGGCTGACTCGAATTATCGTCTCGCTTTGGAGATGACAATCGAGACCAGACGAAAAGTATTGTAAACATTTATCGTCTAATCTCGGTTCTCGAACTTGTATGGTCGAGAGAAACTGAATATTTTTGTTATTATTATGCATCAGAAGTATCAATATTGTAAATGATAATAGAATCCTTGATTACCTCAGCCGAAATCCAACCCACAACCTCCAAATTACGGTACGAATGCTCATACTACTACGTACCCTAAGACTGCTCTGCTAAGTAAGATTCAGAAACAGCCGTGTACGGTGAAAATTCAACGCATTTACGGTAGCGACGTAAAACTCTAGTTTTGGTTATGATAAAATACTGTAGTCCAGATAATTCAAATTTAAATTAGAAAACAAAAAAGACATCCAAGCACGAAAGGACATGAAGGAAAAAGAGGCCTTAAGAGCAATTCGAACCCTTAACTGGAACCTGGTGCTCAAACCACTTTTTTCTTCACTGAAAGTATCTCCATAGCTTGGATACTTGGTTATACTCGTTTTACAGCTATGTACAGTAACTTTGAACGACAGGGACAAGAACACAGATACATCGAGGACATTTAAAATTCCAAAGGCTCCCTCACCAGGAATCGCACCCGGAACTCCGACCAATGAACTATCTGATTGGGTGGGTACCTGCTTAATTCCCAAGGAATGTAAGCTTGAGGTGTACAACATCATGTTCAAGGGTTATCTCGGGACACTCCAATTTCCACCATTTTCTAATTCCACCAATTCATCCATCATAATTCACTTGTTTTAATCATGGTGTCCTTTCACCTAACAGGCATAATCGTGGGACATTAAATACAAATATTTCCTTTCATTTCATTTTCAATTTGTTAACCGAAACGAAACCGAATCGAAAACAGTTGTATTTTCCATTATTCGTTAATGCGTTTCACAAAAGATTATAGAGAAAAAAGCACAAGAAATCGTAATTCCATTCAAAACTGAAACAGCAGATTCATAATACCTTAATCTAAAACGAAACCATTACATATCTTTCAGAACTTTTTCAAATTATGTATGGATATTCTGAAAATCAGCAATAAAGCGTCTGTTTTCAAACAAAACTGAACCAAATTATGGTTCGGTTTTCGAAATAAACCGACAAATTCTGTTTTAAACTTAAACAGAACCCAAAGCAATTAACCGGGTTTTAGAACGCGTCTACTGGCTATAGTGTAGTTGTTATTTCTATTGTCTTGTGAAATCAACTACCATTATGTGGTGTAAATTTGGAGATAAAACCACTATAGACCCCTATAGCACCTATAGTCGCTTATATCCACCCACCTAATAAAAATAATGTAAAGAATTTGTCTGTTTGTCTGTCTGTCTATGTGCGGCCTGGGGACCAGACGAGTGCACCAAGAGTTACCATAATTTGATCAGGGGTTCCCTTAGTCCAAACCACAGAATAAGACGAAGTGTTTTTTTTTTCTAAATTTGAAGCAGAGGTTTGTTAGGGGGCTTTTACCTGACTAAAAAAATTAGTAGGAAATGACCAATATTAGTGTCGAGTACACAGTTTTCGCGGTCGCTGAGATCAATGGTGGAACTCGGATCGCATTTACTTCCGAATTCACCCCATTCGACTGCGGGCCGATGGTCACCGTGGGGATACCGAGACCTTAAATGATACAAAATGACCGATACTAGTGTCAAATCCAGAGTTTTCGCGGTCACTGAAATCGATTTTGATATTTCCATTAATGATGTACCACTGTATGCGGGCCAGGGATCATCAAATATATATATGCACAGTCTGTTCCATAATTCGTGTAATTTTCTACAGCACTGGAAGAAGATGAAGTTTTCATACTATTAATGTGAAATTTGGCATTCTTATTGAAAAATGTCTGAAGTTTTCACATTTTAACAGTAAATGAGGGGAAGTTATTGTTTATCCCGTGTTTTGGGGGCCTAATCATAGAAGCTCACTTTCCTGAGAGAGATTCAGTGTTAAATTTTTGAAGCAGTTTTCTCCAATGATTATTGATCAGGAATTTGTAGTACACGAGTATTATTTGTTACAAAATGCAATAACACGAATCCGCAATGTTATTATAGTCGTGTCGAACACTATTTTGCTTAAAGTTCCTCTTTTGGGGGATCTAAAATGGTGGTGGGTGGTTTATTACCAAAATCCCAAATTGTATTTTGAGGACGCGAGTAAATGTCAGGTTAATCACAAATGTCCAGAATTTATGCACCGATGATCCTTGCAGTGCCAGTGACTGATATGGGGCTACAGCCCCCTTTAAAATCACAAAAATCACCATAAATATCCTTAGCAAGGACTATCTGCAGAAGGTATGTTTTGGATCAATTAAGGTGAAAGTCAATGTTATCGTAGTAAAAGGGTGTGTGAGTTTTAATATAGGATGTTATTTTGGTAACGCTCCGCCTTAGGGTAGAACAGGAGGCTAAACATATTATTGTGAATCTTTATATGAATACCAAATTTTATTCTTGAAGTGCCAGCAAACGATGTTACACCTATGCAATGGATTTCTTACTCTCCTGCCCTTCATTTGATTGAGCATGCCTTGGATGTCCCTGTCAGACGTGTTTGTCAACGAACTTTCCCTCCCGGAAACGTGCAAGAACTGAGAAGCGCATTTCGAGAGGACTGTGACAATATCCCCCAGGAATACCTCACTAGTTTTGTGGACAGCATGAATAACAGATGCAGAATGTGCATTAGTGTTCGAGGAGGTCACATATCTTACTGAAGTACTCATATCTGTGTCTTTCTGGCGGGAAGACCCATTTTGCCTGTCTGTTTGCACATGCTTCAAAGAGTAAATTTTTCTTTCTTCATTTTCTTCTTTTTCCATGTGGCGAAAACTGTACCCTTTTCCATTAGAATAATAGTACACTGTCTCTACTGTATAGGTACTGAGTTCCGTTTCGTTCCTCAATATTTATTCTGAATTATTCCGAAAAATGGCACTGTGCCTTACAATTTGTAAAGCAGTGTATATTCATGATTTACTTCTATCGTAGTTTTGATATGACTATGATATGACTCAAACTGTAATACAGGTTATTAATATATTTTTTGCTTTAGTCATATTTTGAAGTTTTACTTAACAATCAATTAATTTGGATCTGCGATTTCAGAATTTTAGAGATTTCCTTAAATTTTTCACTTCTACATCGGTTTGCCACTAACACCATTAACATATGTCTTTCGATATTTCCAGCTCTGTCACTCCCAGTATATTTCAAATATTACGTTCACCTCTGGTGCATGAGGTCCTTGCTTCAATCCCAGCTCGGGACAAGTGAGCTATCTGGTGGACAAACACCGTGCTCGAGGGTTTCGTCGGGAATCTCCCGTTTTCTTCCTCTTTCTTCATTCCACCATTTCATTCATTTCACATCATAACTGTGGGACGTAAACCTTAAGATTTCACTTCAAACGATTTTAACCACAAACAATTTCACGAAGTATGTAATTTCGAATAAAATAAACTATTCCATAACATTCTGAGTACTTTTTTAAAAATAAAATTCTCGTGAACTTTATTTCTAAATCGAAGGGTAAGAAGACTAAATTACCTCAGTTATTATTATAGATCTATTTCAATTGAAATAGTTGAAATAATTGGAAAAAATTAGAAAGCCATACCCTACATTCCAGTGTGCCACAACCGGTATAACGCGACACACTGGTGTGCCCAGCAAAGTGAAGAGTGTGACGCAAACTTTTACCTATTATTTACAAGAATATTTGTCGAGTTTTTTCTTTTATTTATTATTATTATCAATGATTCTTCCACGGATCAGCTGCCTGTATACCGTTAAGCAAACACAAGTATGACATTGATGAAATGAGTATAATTATTTACTTTAATAGTAACAGAAAGTCTATTTTCTTGTATTTTCTACCAGGAATAACTGTATCAGGTCTGGAAAGCTAGTACTAACAACAAAGTGACAGGATGTGCTGACCACATACCACCCCACAAGTCCTCGTCTACGCCTTGGCATCCTAAGGATTGTTGCGATCAGAGCGAAAGAGAAATAATTTAAGTCCATTGCACTTACATGTATTAATATATGTTAACTTATGTTTATAAATTATGTAAATGATCGTTTCATGTTGTGTTTATTATTACTATTACTATTATTATTATTATTATTAATAATTCTTATTATTATACATTTCTTAACACGTTGACTGCCAGGTGTATGGAATTCCATACACACGGTTTTTCTCGTGCAGCACCGCGTGCATGATTTTCCATACACAAACAATTCCAAGTTTGTTGTGTTCGTACTATAGGTGTTATAGATACATATGGTGTGGAAGTCAAAATTTAATATCCACGCTGTAGTGGATGGAAAGTGTTTACATATTATGTTAATAGCGGATTGAACAATTGAGAAGATAAAAATTGCATTAATTAGTTTATCTGTGAGTTTATTGATTCGTAGAATATTGAGTAAATAAGTAAAAAATTGTTTACGTAAAATGTTTAGTTATTATTTTCCCAGACCATTTCAATCTACCATGCTAAAGAGTTATATCCGATATATTGTCTGTATATTCTTGGTTCCATGGCTTTACACTATTATCGGTAATTACTATGCAGTTGGAGTGTGGGTTCTATTGCTTGCCTGGATATATTGTGAATTTATAATGAAGTAAATCGATGCGCTGTGGTGTAATACGGCAACATTACACGCCACGTATATGCAAAACATGCACAATTAAATTTATGAACAAAGATATTTATGGGGCTAAAACAAAGACAAAAACAAAGAATTACTGGTGGATTGTTGCCCGTGGTGCACAGATGATAACGATCAACAGTTTAAAATTATAACAAATAGGGCCTTATCAGAGTCGTTTTAAGTGCCATAATAAAGAGTTCGATTATCATATGTTTCCTGCAGTAGTCAGGCCTTTAGTATGACGCTATTCATACATCAAAACGATCTACATAAGGCCCATAGAGTTTTAATTAAGCACGAATTTAACTTATAGTGTACAGTGGAGAAAGGCGCAGGAGTTCGCTTGGATCCTTACAATATCAAACCCCTGCGAAATTCACGGCAAACCTGTCCACAAGGCCCCAAAAATGTTCAGTAGATATTGTGTTCTAATGTTGACTACAATGGCTGCGCACTTATAGGTCTGTGCACTTCAATTTTCGCCCTCAAACGAAGGTGCAGATGGAGACTATCAGCGATTTGCAGTAATAAACTCTCTCACCCACTATATTCTCCTAACATGCCTCAAAGTGATTACAGAAATTGTTTGGTATCTCAATCACTTCTTAGTAGGATAGCTTTTCCTAGATACCACTGAATAACCTGGTATTGTATTTTTCACTTTTTACCTTTCGAATTGACAATCACCCGGTGAACAGTTCAGTTGTAACTACCTAATATTAATATTTCTTCGATAATTTCGTAATATTTTATTATCGATTAGTTCGGTTAAGTTTGTTTAAACACTTTTTCTGTGCACCGACGTGTCACCTATACCTTAACATTGGATGAAAATACACTAGCTCTCACCGGGAATCAAATCCAGAACAATTTTTCCACAATAAAGCACATTTAAAAAGAAGTTTCGATTTTGTTAAGGCAATTGTGATTAGGTGTAACATTTAAAAATATATTTATGAAAGGGTACGGAGCAAACACTCCGAACTTTCTCACTCGAATTTCTTAAAGTGACTCTTGTTAGGCTGCAGCCATTTCTGAAACATTTATTTGGGAAATGCGAATTCAGGACAAACGAGCTATGCTATGTTGTTAGTGTTTTCATAAAATATTTATTAATGAAATACGAACAAAATCGCCTGAGTCGTTCTTAAGAAAATTGCCGGGTAAAACTTACTCAAGAAAGTTATATACCACTTCTAAATTTCCAGGATGATGGAATTATACCACATCGTTAGGTTACTTACGTAACATTTATTTATGAAATATGAACAACAAACATCTGAATAATTTCGTAATTTCTAAGCAAATCGTAGGGAAAAATTTTACTGTCAAAGTAAACTACATCTTTTGTTTTCGGAACAAACGGTTTATACCACATTGTACGGTTACTACTGGAATTAGTTTACTGCATTAGAACAAATTCATCTCCGTTATTACTGAGAAAATTGTAAAAAAAATTCACCCCTTGAAAAAACCACTCCCTCTGGATGTTATCGGGGCAAACGAGTTATGATGTATCCAGGCCCGAAACCAGCCACATAGGTTTGGGGGCCATGAATATGTTAGGAGAGGCAAGTCATTAAAAATTCTGTCACAAATATCTAAATTGTGTTTTTGTATTAATAATAGAATTTTGTATCATGGTCTGGAAGAGCCAAGAAAAGTTTAGGGAGCAGGCCCCCTAGCCCCCCTCTGGTTGCGGGCCTGACTGTATGTTATGTTATTAATGAAATATTTCTTTACGAAATATGAACAAAATTGCCTCAGGCCTTAATGCGAAAATCGACGGGGGAAAGCTCGCACTAAGGATATACCATACCTTCTGAATGTTTGCATGACAAAAAAGTTATGTCATATTGTTATTTTATTAATTATACGTTTATTTATGAAATGTGATTGAGAAAATTGCGCGAAAGAACCTATCCCATACAGTAAAATACACCTTATGCATTTTTCAGAGCAATGATTCATACTAAGGTGTAGGGTTGTTAATAAAATATATATTTATAAAAGTAAACAAAATCGTTACAACTGTGTTTGAGAAAATTTAAATTATATGAAATTTTAATTATTCAGTAAACTACCCTTAATTTTAGGTGTAGGATAATATAGAATTCGAAATAATAGAATGTTATAAAAACGTCATGTCAAGAATTCGATCCAGATACTTTGAACACTATGGCCTCTATTTGAATCCATGTAAAAGCGGGACAAAATGACAGACGAACAGATGGATAGACATCGAAAAATCATTTTTTCGATATGTAAGGTCTATGAAACTTGAATTCATTGAAATCTCGAATTCGATACTTATCACTATCACCACACTTTCTTCTTTCGTCGTTCGAATGTGAAAACGAATAGGCCTATACCGACACATAAGCTGATAATTTGTAATCCCCAAAATTTAATGAGTTGCGTTTAATGTGTTGTTATGCTAACAAAATAGCTTATGACTGTTTGTTATATCATTTTAATATTAGTTTTTCAATCTACTGCATAATTTAGAGAATGGTATTATTATCTTTCATACCCATGCTATCTTTCGGAAGCATTCATGTTCCAAGCACATAGATCTGTATAATTTTGTTTTGTTCAAAGAAAGCACTCTTTATTCCTTACCCAGACTTCTGATTACATTTCTTGCACTTGTGGATATTAAAGAAAAGTGAACATGAATACTTTTAAAAGGAAAACATACATACAAGAAAAGTAATTTGACATCAGCATTTTTCTTTCTCTCTTTTTTCATAACAAGAAGCTTTTCCACTTCATTCGCTGTTATGTGTAAAGTTTGGTGCTAAGATTGCAAAGGCTGAAGCACGCGTATCTTTTTTCTGTTCCTGTCTCACACAAACCCCCAGTGAGTTGAACTTCGTCTGCTGTGCAAAAACTGTGAGGGGAGAAGTAAGCATACAAGACCATAAGTTGAAAATAATTGCTGTTACCAAAAGTACCCTATACTGAATAAATATATCGATTAAATGACATTATCAATAAGTTATGTTGATCTTATATTGTTTCTGTTGTTATTAACATGATAATTATAAACTTCCTATATTGTTTTGTAAAACGTTGGATGAGATGGGATTCGATCTGGTGTCAAAACAGCATAAGAATTGGTAATCCGCCAATCTACCAACATACCCACGGAGACTACGATTTGTATGCTCTCTTTTTCTTAACAAATAAATGCTCATGGCCATGGTGCGTGTCACTCCATCCTCAAGATAAGAGTTTTTCTGTTTGTATCCATATTTTCGGACAACATATTAGCTTTAGAAGCTAATTTATATTTGGCAGACAATCTAGACACTAGGTTTAAACCAATAAATGTAATATTTTACTCTACTTTCCAGTTTCTTGATTCACTGCAAATTGTGAAATTCCTTCTGCCATCATGCTCTGCTACTGCAAGAATCCCTCGAAAGGATACACAAAACCGAGCATAATTTTATTTCTTACTTATATTTTTATTATTTTATTATATGTTTTGGAAATATTTCCTTATACGGATTGCTTTCTATTATCTCCACTTACTAATAACTGAATTGTATCCATAAACGTAAAGAAAATTGAATAAATGCGAAAAATCGTACGTAACAGTATACTTGCAACTTTTTGAGCGTAGGGGTACATGTTGTTACACACTGCTTTTAACACTGCATATGACGTCCAGAATGTACTGTACTACGGACCAACAGGAGAAAACAACATTCATTAAACATATATACGTATGTATCATACAGTCCTTCCTCTTGGAACGTCCTGAAAAGGAAGATTTCTGGTTCTGCTAGGCAAGGGGTCACCACCAGGAATCACTCTTTTGGCAGTAGCACTCTTCTGTACAAGACGTATGCGACGTACGACGAAGCAGGTGAAAGTTTCATGCAATTATATTGCGATAATGGTGTATCATTCATCCTTCCCCTCTATTACATCTACGTGCTGTAGGTTACTCGAGTATACGGTATCCGTAATGACTTGCTGTACAAGGTATTCGTCCTGATAAGCAGAAGATATACTACAATGAAGATACTATATACGTAGGTTTCTTACTTACCAGCCTTACTTATGCTACAGAAAGGAAGAACCTGGAGTACACGCTGGCATGACTGTGAAAATTACTTACTGACGTCACTCCATGACGTGAGAATGACGTAATAGTCACTTTTCAGTACTCCTGACAGGCAGGAGTTAAACGCCAGTTTACACAATACATTCTTGATAATGTAGTTTCCTCCAGAAGTACCATTATCCTCGTTTTCTACGTATTTAAGGACTTGACGTGTAGATTTAAGGAGTTCTCGTCGTTAAATCCTAGGGTTATTTTCAGTGTGTTCTTATCCGACGAGCTTCCTTGAAACAAAAACCAAGAAGAACTTTAACAAAAGCCTAACGAATTCACCACGGTGCTAGCAATAATATCTTAAGATATTCTACTTTCTCCTGAAAATATATGCCTAATCTTAATTGTCCGTTGCATAAGAGAAAGAAACCACGGTATTTGTTTCCATAGGAGTTAAAGATCTCAAGAGACAGAAGAAAAATTACATTTATTGTACTTACACTGTCAGTATTGCAATCTCCATGACATTGCAGCCACATGTTGAAAAATTGTAGAACACGAAATAAATCAAGTTTTGAAGAACAGATATTGGCCTACGTTAATACATCTTACTGCGCATGCTGCTGTTTCTTGTTCTCCCCAAACCTTTAAAACAATAATTCTTTCAGTGAAGTGTTAAAGTCGTTTGTTAGTTATTTTCTATTGTATTTGTGTAATCAACATCAATTAATCCTTGAAACGTCTCATTGCAAGTTAATTAAAGAATTATTAATGAAAATAAGAATGCAGATACTGTTGTGAAGAAATACGAAGAACCTATTTTGAAATATATTTATTTGTTACATTTATTTTTAAATTAGGACGCATTTTACTATTTTAAGGAGGCACAGTAGCAGAGTGTTCACATCTGATGCGGATCCCTGGTTCTAGTGATAATTTCAGATGGTTGCCTTGGGGATTTTCAGGACGGAGCAAATCTCCCATCGTGCTCAATAAGGGTTACCAGTATATTCACAGTACCACTTTCAGCAAACCCTCTGTGTATTGAAATTCCTCACAGGGAAAATAATCATATTATATCACCATTCCCTGGTTCAATCTCAGCTTGTATCAAGAAGATTTTATGGTGGAAAAAACCGTTGCGTGGGTTTTCTTGGGATTCCTCCTTCCTTCCAACTTCTTCAATCCTTAATTTCATTCATAATTATCACCTACTTCCTTAGTCTCGGAGTAAAGACGCGAGGCGAAGAAACAAAAGCAAAGCTAAATTTCGTGACATCACTTTCTGGCAGAAAGAGGATTTTTTTTAAATTCTGGAATAATACTGATGTTTCATAGTACTCAAATAACCCTTACACATTTTAAATTAATAGTATTCTTGAAAAAGATAGAAAGGTCTCAACATAGACTTTTCTAAAAGCACGCGTTCTTAAAATTTCACTAGACAATATTCGCGTAACTCAAAGATCTTGTAACTGTTTGTTGTTTTTATGAACAGAATTCAAAAATGAAGGTACTCAGTCTGACCTATACGTTCCCGATTATCTCAAGGAACGTTACTCATATCCTGTTTAGTTTAAACTAACCGAATAAGTTCTTCCAAAACAAGATTTATACGTATTAAGAAATGAAAAAAGGATGAAGTAAATTGTTTTTTAAAACATCAAATAATTCTGCAACGCCTGGGAAAATCATATCCTAAATATACTTCAACCAGAAGTTCAATGAAGTAAGGCGGGTTGCATACACCAGAGAGCTAAGAACACTTTTCAGCCAGCTTTTTCGAAATGATTAAAAGTGGTGATGGTTGTTTAAGTTATTGAAGATGTCATGACCTTTTTGATGAAGATCTTCCTCAACGATTGCCAGAATATCATCAGCTTTATCTGTGATTGGTCTCTCATTGCGGGAAGCTCCTTGGAGATCGAAATTTCCACAAAGAAGGGACTGTTTTACTGTTGTTTGTGTCTATGTTTCCTTTTGAAGTCCCTAAATATCCGTAGCTTATTAAACCCAATCGTAAGTGAAACACGATGGCTATTAGAAGAAGCTTACATCTGATGTCAAAAGTCGGACGTTTAATCCTATGCCATGTGAGTTCCTGACGGAAGATATTGAGAGAGAAAGGAGAGAGGGAGATTCAAATAAGTGCAGAGAGCAATACATTAACGTATATAAGATCAGAATTGGACAAACAAATGATCGGACAGTGTCCATATTCTGAGGAAAACTAATTTTTCGAAGCATTATACGAATCATAGGTTTTAGTAAAACCTGTGAGCATTGTAGCTGTGGTTGTTGAATTAAGATGGAAACTTTCATTGAAGCATCACACACACAAGGAGAAAAGATCTTTTTTGTTGCATATCTTTAGGATGCCTACAAATTTGAGGAATAAAATTTGGAATTGTACTCTTATTGTTTCTACGTTTCCTGTTTAAAGTACCTAAATAACAGTGAAGTTATTACCATTGGTTCATTGGTAGAACGCTTATATTTGGGTCAAAGAGTCTGAGGTTTGGTCTCAGGTCATGTGAGTTCGTGGGGGACGACACACAGAGAGGGACAGTGGATCAGTGGGGACAAAGACTGATACATTCACATATGGAAGGTTAGAATTTGGGAAACAAATTATCGGAAAACATTCATAAAGTGAATTGTGATTTTGTGAAGCACAAGAATGAAACTTTCTTAGTCCTACATACGAATACTGCATTACACTCACAGTTGACAAATTAAGATTAAAAACTCTTTTTGAAAAACCACATTATGGCCCAGGGAGCGAAAGATCATAATATTTGGATAAAGGGAAATTAAAAAAAAAATCACTGCTTCCGGAGATAGGTTTGGAACTAAGAATCTCTCGGCTATGAAGCCATGATGTTAACCACTTTTATATTGCAAGTTATGATCAGCCTGTCAGTTAACAAAAATTATGAAAGATAGAACAGATCAGCACTTACAGTAAAATGTACATTAAGTATGTATTACTCTAAAAGAAATGGAAAATAACCTATTGCGTGTGGTAAAAGGAATTTGTGTTAGCTGTGCATATAAAAAGACAGTATATGAAGTTTGAAAAAATTAATGAAATTCTGCTAACAAATATAAAACAGTGTTACCAATCACGAAAGAAAAAGGTAAAGTCAGGAAAAAGAATTAAGTCTGTAGAAATAGCTGTGGGAGTAGTGCAGCAAATATGGGCCATATAACAACAAAACTGAGGTCAAACTACTGTTGCTTCAGAACACCACTCACCCACGGAAAACCAATACTTGACGAACATTGTTTTTCTCGAATACCTCAAGAATACAAACACTCTGGAGGCATAAAAATTGGAAAACAAACATTACTTGTATTACGAAATGATTATTTATTATAAATATACAAACAAACGTTACAGTGTCGAATAATTACTGTTTACGGTCCTTGGTAGCCGAGGAAGTTCAGAATCTGAAGTACTACAACGTATCATACCTAAACTTTCTAGCCTAACTGTCGGTGATCTAAACACGGAATACATATTTGTAAGGTATTAAAAAAAGTTAGTAAAATACGAAATCTGATAAAAGGTTATAGAAGTTAGAAGAATCTAAAGCTAACATTCTAATCTATAGAAAATCTTATTTGCATGACATATACTCAGTAATTCACAAACACAAAACTGAAAAACACTTGAGAACAAACACTTTAGATCACAATGGTGAAATGATGGAACTGGCACGAGAAAACACAAACATAAGGGGTGCACATGTGGTAACGAACACTGCCGAAATCCAGAGTGTTGCGGATAGTAACACGAATTTTGAAGATACCGATACCGTAAATTAGTACGAATTTTTAACCCAAGAATCGAACAATTCTAAAATTTATTTTACACCATGTGATATCGTTATTCTGTGAAAACCACTAAATTTTGGAGAAAATAACCACAAGCGCGAAATTCACGAGCAGTAACGCACGTCGAAAGGAAGCCACTGAGGAAGCCACGTAAAAGATTCTCAAGTTTAAGGCCAAGGGCAACCAAAAACTTCAGACTCAGCATTCTACGGCATGAGTTGAAATCATAGTTGCTATCCTCAGGAGTAAAATTTGTAATAGTTAGTGAAATGATTAATTAGTGGTGTTTTATTTTAAGCATTTTTCAAACACGTTATAAAATGCAATAACGAAATAATGACGTTGCTATTGAAGCATAAAATTGTGCAAATGCATTTTAGAAAGGTGAATTGTGTTTCAGTGAGTGAATTATTGATGAAATAAATTGGTGATCAAGACACTGAGATTTGCAACAAAATTGTTACATTTAGAAACTATGCAGTGAACTTTGATACCATACTGAATAGAAAATTACTGAGAAGAGATATAAAAAGTACATGTATATAATTTTGCGAGTGCACTGAGTAGTACGTAGTGCAATATAAAAAGCACTAGATGGCATAAGACTACATTTTATCATTGAGATTCATGCCATAAACTGTTTGAAAAAAAAGAAATAATACCTACAAGATATAGAGAATGTATATTTTTTTAAAAAAATTAAATGTGAAATATTTTATATAAAATAAAATATAATATGGGTATAACCATATATATATATAGGTGATAGAAATAATGTACGATTTTAAAATATTGATTTTTGTATAAACATATTTTTGTATTAAATGTTAAATAAATTTCTATGCAGAAATCTAGTCGAGAACGGAGTTCCCTCGTTTTGAAGGAGGGGCATGTAGAGGTATATGGATTTTAAGATTTTATTTTTGGTGACGGAGATAAAGATTTATTAGAATTAAAATTGAAAAGATTAAAATACTGTGATAATGTTATGTTATGTCATATTAACACGTGCATTTGTTTGTTTATGTAAATTGCCACACATGGTTGTATTTATGTTGTGTTGTTATTGAAATCATGGCGAGACGCTAAATCGTCAGATTGTTTGTTTTGTTTTGTAAAGATGAAAATCGAGAACTGTAATGTCATGAATGTGCAATCTAGTTTGTTAACATTGACACAATTTGAATGTGGCACAACTTTCAGATCTGCAGAGATTGTTAGTCTGGGAGTTTGGTCACGATGTAATACGGGTTGAAACAAATGTTTCAATAATAGCTGAGGTAAACACAATTGAACGACATAGCGAATTCCAGCGTCTGGAATTGAGAACAAAAGCCTCGTGTTGGAGGGGATCTGAATCAGAAAGATGAGAAGCGGCATAAGGATCAGATGATCAGACTACGTTCAGACATCAACAATTAGCAACCTAGCAGTGGTCTGAGATCAATCACTACCATAAGTAGATCAAGGGTGATCTACTCTACGTTTAAGTACAACTACAGTCCGCTAGTAATGGTTGGTCTTTAGTTGGGATTCCGTTGGAGACCACACGCAGCCATCAACCTTGTCCAGGAGATCCAGAGTGAGGAGTACAGAATCATCAGTCCAGACAGTCATCGCAATACGAAGGTATGTATGCCTCAGCTATGAGTGTTGATCGTGATTCAATTTCCAGTGATCTGATTTGTTAGGCAACATTCACAGAGAACATACACTCAGACACTATGACATTATTTAGACAAATACATCAATGAAACGAACTATAGAGTTTATTATAATTTCCTCTCACTTAAACATTAACCTTCTCATTCTGGATAATGAGTAGTAGCAACTTCTAAACGTCACTCTTCGAATATCCCCATGCTTTATAGGAGGTTGTTAATATATATATATGTGTGTGTGTGTCTGTGTGTGTTTATGAAATCCTCAAAGATTTTGAAATTTTGCCATCCAGTCCCAAAAACATAGAGAATTTCCTGTAGTCGTGGAAACTTGAAATTTAGCAAAAATACTGATTGCCTCTACAAGAAAAATTCCAAAACTGAAAATTCGTACCACACCCTTTCAAAGGAGAAATTAGGAAGAAGGACAAACCTACATCACTAGCCTCAAGAACTACAGAGTACTTGTTGTACACATGAACACATGTAATTTGACACAAATGTAGTATTTGTAATTTTTTAAAAAATGGTAAAATTCTACAACAGATAATAACCCTTTCCAATGGGAAAATTAAAAGTCGATCACAATACTAGGTCACCTGACTCGAAAACTATTGCGTACTTCCTGTGCAAATCCAAACTGGAATTTGGCACAAATGTAGGGTCTATGATGCAAGTCAAGCGAAAAAGTGGAAAGCTAGAAATTTTCCTCTCCAGGGGGAAAAATAGGGGGAAGAAAAAATTAAATTACCGAACTCAAAACTTGTTGTACAGTATAAAGGTAACCAAGAAAGTTTTGTTGCTTCTTCACCCACAACCTTCAAACATTGATATACCACATAAGACGTACCTGGAAGATCAAAAATAGTCCCCATCTCCATCAACAACCTTATGCCAACGTTATGGAAGGCCATGGATTCCATCGGGGTAGAACTTGGTGGGCGGTGAAGCGAAACAAGTATCAAGTGCATATTTCACCTCTACTAGGGATTTTGAACTGGCGTCCCCTAAGGTGATTGCCCAAGGAACGGAGTAGGTGATAATCGGACAGTGCAATTTCCGGGGAGTATGGTGGATGCAATAGTCCAAGGCGTGGAATGGTGTTCCGAGTCTTCCTAGCCACGTAGGGCTTAGCGTTGTCCTGTAACAGGAGGACCACTTTGCAATTCAGAAGTGCAGAGTTCTGAGTTTTTCTTGAACACAGCTCAACTGCTGACAGTACACAGTTGCAGTTATGCTCTGACGAGCTGGTAGCAGTTCCCAATGCATGATGCCGTGAGCAGTCGATCAAACACACAGAAGGTCCTTCTTCTGGTGCAGTGCTGGATTTGGCTATTTCGGAACCGGTTTATGTGATGCTAACCAATGAAGACGGGGCCGTGGGGACTCGTACTGGGCACACTTATCACATGTCAACACCCTGTCCAGAAATGGCTCCTTCCTCAGAAGAAATAACAAAGAAACACAGGTGTCTGCTAGCGTTGCCTCTTGATCCAGAGTCAAATCATGTGGGACCTAACGACCCAACTTGTAGTGCTTGCCAAATTGATGGAGGTTCTTCCGATTGGTTTCTGTACTCACACTGTATTGTAGTCCGAGTTCCTCACATGTCTGGCTACTGTTCGCCTCAATTGCTGCCTTAAGATCTTCATTTTGTACTTGTGTTGGTCTTCCGGCACGTGATGTGTCTTCGAGTGTTTCGTCACCGTCCTTAAACTTGTTGAACCACCGCTGCACTGTGCGCGTAGTCACGACACCCTCACCAAAGGCCTGACATATCTTCCACCCCTCTGCAGCGTCGTTTGAAGTCAGTTTGAACTCGTACAGCATACACGTCTTTATGACGCTCTGTGGAGGTCCCATACTCACTCTGTCCTTATGCAAGTTCACAGTGTAACTGAAATGCCGTAACAAGGTATTATGTTGGATATACCCAAACCAACAACTGTCCTTCGCCTTATCTCCATTTGCATTGAACTCACGGTGTGAGGGCCAATTGAACACAGACCTCCTCAAAAAGCGACAGAACTTCCTTGGTTACCTTTATACACATATTCTTTTCGTTCACTTCAACTTTTTAAAACATTTCTCTCTCTAGAGAGAGCTGTTTTATACTTTGATAGGGTGTTTTCTTCGTAACTGCATCTAAATATTCTATCCTTGCTCTTCCTGTTCCTGGTTTTTCTTTTGCCTTTCCCTATATCACCACGGTGATCTAATCGGAGTGCAGAATAAAATGGCCAAGCATGTTGTATCTTGTTTATTCCATTATCTTATGATCTGTCTCCTTCATTAGCTTCCTTTAGTATGTCTTCATTCCTTCTTCTTTCGGTCCATGATACGAGCAGCATTCTACGCCAACACCAGATTTCAAATCCTACCGTGGATATTTCAGCTTTTCTCAATGTCCACGTCTCTGATTCGTAAAGCGCCACACTCCAAACCAGGGTCTTAATAAATCGTTTACGAACATCCAACGAGACATTTTTTGTGTTAACTGTCCTCTTTTCCTATTGAATGCTTATTTAGCCTGTGCTATTCTGGAATTTACGTTCTGTCCGAAGATATTAGACTTCCTAAATAGGCGCGTCTTAACGTCTTCAATTTTCTCTCCATCTAGTCATATGTTTGCCCCTTCCTGTCATGTTCTTGTGCACTTTATCACTTTGGTTTCCTTCTTATTTATCTTCATTTTACATGTTTTTTTCCAGTTGGTCGTTCATGTTTGAAAGTGCTTCCTGCAAGTCCTTTTCGTTCTCCACTATCAGCGCAATGTCATCAGAAAACCTTATTGTGCTGAAAACCTATCCATTTACATTTACGCCTTTGTCGTTTTCACTAAAAAAAAAATCTTTCATAGCCTCTTCTGTATAGACGCTGAAAAGGAGAGGTGAAAGTCAACATCCTTGCGTTACTCCTTTACTTATTCTTCATAGAAACTTAAAGTTTGGTACCTATGTAGGGTTTGTATTCAAATAAAGGAGAAATTCAAAAACGGGAAATTACTTTCTCCAATGGGAAAAATTAGGGGATAAGGACAAAATTGCTTTAACTACACTCAAAAACTGTAGGGTACTTCCTCCGGAAATAGAAACTTAAAATTTGGCATAATTACAGAGTTTGTGACACAAGGAAAGAGAAAAATCATAAAACAGAAATATTCCCTTCATGTTGGGACTACTAGGAAGCAAGCCGAAATTTAAGTCAATGTACTCTAAAACTTTGCGCCACTTCCTGTAAGCATGGGAAATGGATTTTTTCTTAACTGTAAGAAATGTGATATAAATAAAAGGAAGAATCGGAATGGCGGAAATATCTCCTCCAAGAGGAAGAAATTAAGGGTCAAGGGGATAATAAAATGGATAATTAAATCACTGGATTCGAAATCTTGGGATATTTTCTGTACACATAGAAACTTAAAATTTGACGTAAATGTAGGGTTTGTCATAGAAATATAGGGAAAATCCAAATAATTGAAAATTTCCCCTCGAAGAAAAAAAAAATAGGAAGCGAGGCTAAAATTAAATCACTGAACATAACATCTATTTGATATTTCTTAAAACACAAAGAAATTTGAAATTTGGCACAAACGAGAATTTGTTATACAAGATAAGGGAAATATCCGAAAACTGGAAATTTCCTTCTCCAAGGGAAAATATTATGGGTCAGAGACAAAATGAATGAAATGGACTCAAAACTTGTAGTGTACTTCCTGTACACATAGAAACCTTAAAATTGGAGAAAAGTACAGATCATGATATATAGGATGGGAAAATTCTGAAAACTCTATATTTCCCTTTTGAAGAGGAAAAAATTAAAGTGCATGGTCGAAATTAAATTACTGGACTCAAAACTTATGAGGGACTTCCTATACACACTGAAACCTGAAATTTGTTCCATACGTAGGGTATGTAACATAATAGTGGGGAAAATTCCAAAAGAGGAAACGTGCCTTTTCAAGGGAAAAAGCTAGAGGGCTCGGACTCTCGTTACTGCACTCAAAAACTGTAGGATATTTTTTTTATACACATAGCAACTTGAAATTTGGCACATATTGAGGTTGAATACAATTAAAGGGATCAATCCATAAACTGGAAATTTGCACCTTAAATTCAAAATTAGGGAGGAAATTCAAAATTAAGTCACATGATTCAAAACATTTAGGGTAGTTCCTCTATATATATAGGAACTTAACATTTGACTCAAATGCAGAGTTAGTGATACAAGTAAAGGTAATTGTCCAATAACTGGAAATTCCTATCTTCGAAGTCGAAAATTAGGGAGCAAGTACAAAATTAAATCCCTGTACTCAAAACCTATAAGGCACTTTCTATAGATATAGAAGCATGAAATTTAGTGCGAACATAGAGTTTTTAATACAAACATTGGGGGAAATTTTAAAAGAGGATTTATTCCTTTTAGAGAGGAAAAGTCGTGGATTAGGACAAAATTATGTAACTTCACTCAAAATACTATAGGGTATTCCCTGTACACATAGAAACTTAAAATTCCACTCAAACAAAGGATTTGTATACTAGTAACGGAGAAAATTCGAGAACTAGTAATTATCCTCCGCAAGGAAGCAAATTAGGAAAAAATATCAAGACAATGTACCAGCCTAATTCTATGTCTGTAGTGTGTGGTATGTATATTACACGGAACAACTCCAACATTTGTCGAACATACATAACTTTTCTTCCCGTGAGGATACTGTAACAAAAAATGGCTCCCTCACTAAGCTCATGATCTTTGTAAAAATTCAATATTTTATCTCAAACTTACGAGATAATGGGTCATGAAACACTGAAAAGCCTAAACATTTTTCACTAACTCATCAATAATATAGTGTACGTCTTGTAAACGTGGAAACTTGAATTTCGGCTCAAGTGTAGGGTTTGTGATACAAGTAAAGCGGCCTGGAACCTGTATGTTAGGAATCACCCAGCATTTGTATGTCGTGAATGAGAAAACACAGGTAAAACCTCACTCAGGATGTCTGACCTGAAAGACCCGTCACGCCATTTCGACCGAGTGCACATCAAAGTAAAAAACGTTAGTGACTATGGTACGCGGGGATGTAGCACTAGAGTTGCAAATTTTATTTTCCTATTTTCAGATTTCAATAAATCTTGGGATCATTTCAGATCTATATTGTACAAGGGAAGTAACAAATATAGAACTTGGCTCCGTGTTCTTCACATTTTAGGTTTTAGTGAGATTTCATTTCCTTTGATAGATTCCTCTAATGTCTCCTCTTTCAGCCTCAATCATCTTATTTTTAACTTTGTATTTCGTGACCTCTTTCTTCCTTCTATTGTACTGTTATTGGCTAGGGGCATTGTATCCCTCATAATCGTTGAATTTAAAGAGGAAAGTGTTGATTTTTAAAGTCCATTGAAGATAATATACATTTTGAGAAATAATATGCTATTACGTAAAACATGTTGTCCTAAATTTTCCAATCTTTCCAAAAAAAAAAAAAAAAAGCAGGAGAAAACTTTCTCGACAGTTCAAAATTTTAGGAAATTTTACACCACGAGTAATGATGGTGATGAATATGAAACCGAATAAATATGAACAATTAAACATGACTAGTTAGTGTCTGCGTTTGATAGTTGGGAATTCTGAATCCTAGTTCCAGAACAGACTAACTTGCACTTTGTTTTACATTTTTATAAAATTCTAACTATATGAATGCCTAAGCCTTCAACACTGGCTCCTATTAATGCAAATTTATATCGATTCCCACCACGCTTAAGTGCAAACGATGTACCGTACTTACTCGCGTAATAGTCGCACTTTCGTGCCAAATTTTTAATGCGAAAATCCAATTGCAACTATTACACAAGTAAAACTGACATTATATTATAGCTACGATCAAAACAATTTCTAATTTTAATACATAAGCATTGGACAACATAAAATATAAACTATAACCTACATACGGTAAAATATTAAAACTTGTAAAGTAGAAGATTTTGAACTACAATACGAGATGGTTGTAACTAGGCGTCATACTGAATGAGTTATAATTGGAAGGTGGCGCACAGACTGGAGGGTGGAAGTAGGTTGCTTGATCTCTGTTGACAGATGGGTCACGACGTTAAGTGTCAGTAAACACGAAAAGTTATTTTGCTCTAGCTAGCACGAGGCAAGCAATTTCGAAGAAAGTCTCTTTCACGGAAACAAGTATCCCACGGGCTGCGACTTTTATGCGGGGTATTTTTTTTTTTTTTGACGAATGCTTTTACTTCAAACTTAAGGTGCGACAATTATGCAAGGGTGACTATTACACGAGTAAACACGATATATCTACATGACTTGCTTGAAAAATTCAGAACACAAAGGAAAGCTAGCACAAATTGTTTCTTAAATTTTTATGTGTTAATCCTTCTAAACTGTGTACTGCTTTCCGTCTTTTGCTTTTGTCTTTCCAGAATATTTCCCACTTGTATATTGGACACCCCTGATGACAAATTGAGAAAATAAATTTAAAGTAATAGTTATATCAACTGTCACATAACAAATAGATTGCTGAGAATTTCACCTCTATTTTCTGTTGTATTCGACATTTTTATGTTATTATTTTTAAATACTGTTTATCAAATATATATATCGTTTGGAAATTCCTTCATTCTGTGGGGGAAAATTAACATCAAAATAGCATTAGAAAATCTTAATATATAAACATTCATTTCTGTTTTCAAAAGCCGATAAACAAAACGAGGAACAAGGCACATTTATAATACATAAGGAAGCTTTAATTAATAGGCCTAACCCTTTCTGTTCTAAATTTTTATTTCATTTGATGACAACGTTCGAGTGTACCAACAGCACTTCTTAACTGTACCTGAAATATTATTAGTAATTAAAGTTTAAAAAAAGGTGAGTGTTATTATAAACACTCAAAATATTTTTGGGGAAAATATGACATCGATGTTAATTTCATAAACGTTATTTCATTTTAAATTGTAATTGTATGCACGCTCTGAGTGAACAAACCGGAAATGGTTGATCGATGCTGAAAATTGCAGTTTTTATATTGATCCTTAAAAAGTAAAAGCGATAAGGATAGCAAGAAAATGTGTCCTTGTAATTAATATATTAGAACCACTAAGATAGGTTCTATCTCTTTTTTATTCTTTCTATCGTAGCCAAAATTCTTTAATTTCTAGTTTCAACATTTATCTATAAAATGCAAACTTTAAGGAGATGGTAAGAGATGTGTTTATGATTTAGACAGGCATTCAAAGAGTAGCTTGTGACTAAACCGTTATGCTACTTTGAGATCAGAACTAATAAATTTGATACTTTTAATGGATTATAGATAAACAATAATTTGAAAGACTAACATAGTTGTATATGTGAAATGAAATTATATTATTGGCTTTAATAATAATAATAATAATAATAATAATAATAATAATAATAATAATAATAATAATAATAATAATAATAATAATAATATCGTAAGGAAATCTTTAGGCAATATAATGCCGTTGCTGAAACTTTAAGTCTTAAATAAAACACAAAAAAAATCTTAAGTATTTATCTGATAACAAATGTATGTACTTACTTGTTACTGGATACTGGATATGTATCGCAATGTGGTTTCGAATATTTATGAAAAGCCTCCGAAGTAACTTGAAGATCAATTTTTTCCTCAATTAAACAACTAGACTTACTGTACGAAGCTGGAAATAAAAAGAAATCGCTTATGTTGATATTTGTGTGTATTGGTGAAACAGAATATTGTCAAGATTTTTGTTGTGTTGATCCCTCGATCTTGATATACACATACATATATTCTACTTATTGCGTTTTCAAATCTTTAGCATTTGTTTATTATATTATTTTGGTTTATACATTCAAGGATTTTAAAAAAATATTTTCAGAGAACAAAAAATTAAAATAACTTCTGAAAATAGTAATATGAAGCCATAGTAGAAAACTATATTTCTTACTATAATTAACTTTTGCTTCTAACAAATTAACACAATGAATCAACTTTCTTCCACACGAATTAGAAACAAAATATCTCAGTTGTTATGATGTGGTGATATTATCACCAAACGTTAACATGGAAACTGTTTTCCATATTATCTACTAATTTTTGTGGGAAGTAAAGTATTCTCCCCACGAACGTAGTTAAGAGATAGACATTGTTGTACCCTGTTGTGCACACGGTTAACTAATATGCCAGAAAAGGCTTCATGAATTATTATATTTGTAGTTTTGAGGGTTATTAATACTCATTTGTTACAATTATGTAATAAGGATAATGATAAACTTTGGCGTAGCAAAGGAAGGGTCTTGAAGTCCGAACATCCGAAATGATAGTATTACGTATAATTATTTGCATGCAATTCCTTATATGATTTAATTATTTGGGTGAAATTAATTATATAACTTATTTTTTTTACATAAAATTAATTGTACAAAATACTACCATTTGTGATGTTTAATTCTAAATACCATTCCATTGCTACTTCAATGTTTATAACTATTCTTATTGCGTAATTGTAACAAATGAATATAAATAAACTTAAAACCTACACATGTAACAATACATGAAGTATTTTTCGGCACACTTGTTAAATGTATGTCCAACTGAATAGAGAGCAATCTCTATCTCTTAACTTAATAAATGAGATATATTTCATATCTAATTCGTGTGGTAAAAGTTAAATCAATTTGTTTATGTGTTAGAGGCGAAATTTTTGCTATATTGAGGATGATAGTGTTTTTACTAGCGTTTTTTGTTACTATTTTCGGATGTTAATATATATTCTATTGGAGGAATAAGATTGTTTCTATCTGTGCCAACAACAAGAAATTCTTGCTACGCCACTAAGTACAGATTCATTGTATCAAAACAGGGTTAGCTTATATTTTTATTTTACTCCTCATTTAATATATTTATTTCTTTTGAATTTGCAGTGCATAGAACATCATTTTTATTACTTGCTACAGATAAACATAAAGCAAATTACGAAACAGAATATTATTATAAACTACTAGCAGCGTTCACCCCGCTTTGCTGCGGTCACCCCGGAACGCAATAAACTTTGTTACTTAGATAATTTTTACTTTTTCGCTTTCAAGTGATATGATAAAAACCATAGAAGATTGCAGTAAATCTTAACATTATATCGCCTGTCATTTATGTTAACCCGCCCCGCTTCGCTGCGGTCATCCCGGAAGTTTTCGCTTTCAAGTGATATGATAAAAACCATAGTAGATTGCAGTAAATGTTAACATTATATCGCCTGTCATTTATGTTAACCCGCCGAGTGACACGGTCATGCGGGTTGCATATAAATACGTTTATTTTTACCTATGATGAACTAACAAAGGATTTGTACGTTATGGACACTTGAATGGTCAATTATCTCAAGACACTGGTAATTAAAAATTAAAGTGATATGATAAAAACCATCTAGGGTCCAAATCCTAATAACCCCCCAAAAATAAAAGAAATTGGTTCAGCCGTATTAGCGTGATGAGGGAACAAAGGATTTGTGCGTTCTCTTTTATATATATAGATAATACAAAACTAAAAAAGCAAATTTGAAAATTATTGGTTCTCAGAGAAAGAAAGTAAAATGTCTCTCATGAAAACATAAAAGTATAATGGTACAAGAAAGTAGAAGACAATATATTGTCCATTAAATGGGACAAATAACGACACAACGTACCCAACGCATTGTTCCAGTAATGAGTGTTCGTTTTTCAAATAACTTTTTACTACATTTAGTTTATCAACGAAAATTGAGCATTTTGTTAAGCATGTGATTTACAGTTCCATTCTGGAACATCATCCTGCACTTTACATGGGGATGGCTGTAATAAGAATATTCACTGTTTCCTCCATCCATTTTTGAATAATGGCAGGCTAATTATGATAGCAGCATATCAATATTACCAGCTCAATCTGTGCGGTTGTCAGATTCAATATAAAAACTTTTAAAGAAGGTCTTTACCAGTGGAACAAAATTAAGCATTGTATGTTGATGCTATACTAATGTCATTCTAACACAAACGCATACGTGAGCTCAAGAGTCCTGACACGATAGAAACACAAATAACCCCCTCCCTAAAAGAGAGTGGAAGAGACTAACTTTCACTTTCTCGTTATCTGTCAGATCTCAAGAAAATTTTATTGAAAATATTAAAATCGTATTAATTATGTCACAATGATAACCAGCAAAGTACATAACAAATTTTTGTCTGTTTTTCTCTTTATGCTTGTTTCAATGTATAAAAATAAGATGTGTATTGTTAAAGGTACTTCTCAGCAACTCAATTAAAACAAAATCATCTATTATCAACGAAAATTTATCTTCTCAGAGCCAAGAAAAGTTAAAATAGCCGAAGGTTCAACTCTCTTCCATTCCATCTAGTCTAATACAATATGGGATGTTGTTATTGATCTCTCCTCATGAATAATATTTATTTTTCCAAAATAAATTAAGAACGTGTTTTCAGGTGGGTACAATTTTCATACGTTTATCTATGAAGGCTTGAAGGCTATGCGTTAGAACTCTTGAGCATCGTCATAAAAGGATAATTAGCAAGCGATACCTTTTTACCTTTTTTTTTTTTTTTTTTTTCAAATTCTTAATTCTAACTTTATTCTGTAAAGGTGTTTAGGGTAATTTATAGCCGTGTTATTATTGGTGTAGTGTTCGTAAGAAAACAAATACTCACCAGAGAGGCAGGTTTAATAAGCTACTGTGTTTAGACTTACTTAAATATTTTATTATAATCACACGTAATGAGCAGAACATGAATGTTAAGGAACAACAGTAGAAACCAATTGAAAACACTTAAGAGGTTGGTATAAATCAAAATTTCCTGAATGCAAATATGTATGCTATGACGAAATTGTTTCAGAAATTGGAGACTAATGATAGGGCAATACAGATAGAAGAATTTGGATGAGGATTCATTTGAGAATTTATGTTATATCCTATATTACAGATGCTAAATGTAAAAATGGAAAAAAGATTAAAGAGAAGGAACAATATCATAGAAGGTTATTCACAATCAATAAACAACAATTAACATATCAAGTGAAGCATAAGAGTAATGATAATGATGATGATGATATAAGAAATCGAATAACTATGACTAACCAAGCGTGACTCTCTGTGTTTGGCAATTGGGGAGCACAAATATCCAATTTCCAAACCTGAAAACCATGACTAATTTTGTAGATTTTTCTAGGGATGGCCAAATCCGGATATCCGGACACTGGATCTGGATCCGAAATTCGGATCTTGGATTCGGATCCAAAATTTCGGATCTTGGATCCGGATCCGAAACTTCGGATATTGGATCCGGATCCGAAATTCCGTGTCAGAAAATAAGGGTGTTCCGAATCAGCAAAGTTTTCGAAATCATTGACAAAATGATTTTCAATCCTATACTTAAAACAAGATTTTAAGACACTTGTGGCATGTGATTGTGTGAGAACCTTTTGTTCTCTTCATTCTGTAGATATTTGGTTTTCGTGCCTTAATATGTCACAGTTACTCAAAATTTGATTGACTAACACTGTCACTTTGGTGAGAGCAATTACACTGTCAGATTTGATTTTAGTAGAAACACTCGATCGAGAAGATAGTAAATCGTTTTAAAGCAGTCGTCTTGATTGAACTTTGTCCTTTGTTTTCTGTAACACTAGTAAAATGCTGGGATGAAACCTTAGTTGCAAGTTTAGGCTGCTTCCAATCCTAATTCTTTCTGAGTTATTGTGGTCACTGAACGATGCCATTTCCTAGTCGTGATGGGCTAGGCCACAGTTAGTAGAACAGCCCATAAAACATAGATCAAATCAAATTAAGAAGCATCTTCCTTTTCTTGCTCTTGAAGAGCTTTTTTTTTTTTTCTTTCTTTAAAAATACGTTTCTCTGTAACCGTGCATCTCAGTTAGTATTAAGAATTGTAGCAGAGAGAAAGTTCTAAACGTCAATTAATGTATTAATGTGGCTGTATGTGTATACAAAATACCATATGTAGCCTCGAACAGTAACATGTATCTTTATAATTAGTAATCCACCACTTTTAAGTGCGAATAGGCTGTACAAGGGGCTTTATCATTCACGCAAACACATAGGCGGATCCAAGGGGAGGGTGAAGGGTCGTTCGCCCCTACTCCAGCGGCACCATCAGCAGTACTTTAGTAGTAATTTGGGGAATTTCAGATTATCTAAGTAATGTTTCACTGCTAGCATTCCCAACCGCCCCACTGAGTCCATCCGCTCCTTCAGGAGTACGTCCTAGATCCGCCCCTGCGCAAACATAATATACAATTCATTCAAGGGTACATTTTGTTGGCTTTTCTTAATTTTTATTTTAAAGGGTTCAAATTTCTCGTGGCTACTTGTGCAATTTTGTCCACAGGTATACATGCAATTTCCACTCATTACGCAAATACATTTATAAATTTACTAGCCTCCGGCTTCGGCACCAGAGCCCAGTTACTGCTTCGCCTACGACCTCGCACCTCAAAAGCCTCTAATCATACACAATTTAAAAAGAAATGTTTGGAGGATACACCCTCAGACCCTCTGATATCTCATTTGATCGGCCTACAGCCTCGCACCTCCGTCGTTTCTTCAATCTGCACCTCTTGCTCATCTACGGAGAGTAACACTTTAGGCTCCATTATTAATGCTGGATGTCGTCCTTTTATGTGATGCGCAGGTGGCAGTTCATTTTGACTTTTCACTTTGAAAGTGTTTCCAAATAGCACTCTTACCCATCCTGGATTATCTCGATTAAAGAACACAACCACACAGCACCAGGACGTAAAATAAAATGCCGTCGAATACACTTCAGTTTAGCGTTACCGTTGTTAATTCAGACAGTCAAGTGAAAAAACATACGGCAGTACGAGATAAGCAAATGACTCTTACGTAATTTAATGTATATAAATGCGAAAATTGTCAACAAATAGTGTTGCACCCGAAACGAGACGAGACATCCACGAAATGATTAAATTTAGTACAACTTTCAAATTTTAATTTAGAACCTAGTGAGTATTTAAAAAAAAATATGATATTATTTTCTCACCGACCCACGTTCAAGAGTACTTTCTTCTTTAATGATTTTAATTAGTACTTTCTTCAATGTATTGTAGAATGTTCGCTTAAACATTGTCATTCACGTTAGTTTTTTACTTATATAGGCTTAATGAAAATGAAATGAAATCTTTAAGTTTAACGTCCCACGGTTATGTCGGTTAGGCTAAAGGAAACGGTGATAATGAGAAATGAGTGAAACGGTGGAATGAAGAAAATTGGTGGAAACGGAAGATCCCTGAGAAAACCCACGAGCACGGTGTTTATATAGGCTTAATTGTTTTTAAAAAGGGATGTACTATTGTTCTAAGATTTTAAAGCATTTCTCTCTAGGGTTGTACATTTTATTAAGTTTATTGTAAGTTAAGAGCAGACATACAACAGAAGCAACGGATAATTACCATGAATAACAAACACGGGACAACGCGATCTAATAAACATTGTTTTTAAGCAAATGGACAGATCTGCAACGGTTCATTTTATAAATAGGCCTGTGGATATTTTAGTTCTGGGTCTGAATCAAAGGCCTAAAATATTCAAAACAAGTCTCTGAATCCGTAATTTTGAAATTTCGGATCTGGATCCAGGAACGGGATATCCGGATTCGGATCCAAGATCCGAAATTCCGGGTTCTGGAACCAGATATCCGGATTCGGATCCAAGATCCAAATTTTCGGATGGGGATCCAAGATCTGAAATTTCGAATCCAGGTCCAAGATCCAGATTTTCGGATCCGGATACAAGATTCGAAATTCCGGATCCGGATCCGTCTGGTCATCCCTAATTTTTTCTTAACCAGAATGATAAGATGGTACCTTGAACATTTGACTCTTGTTGATATATCGATTCCAATGAAACTCAAGTGTCTAACGGTGTGTGTATATTTATAATCTCGCTTACTTGAAATTTCTAAATAAAATTTCATATTTTAAGACTATAGCTGCTTATTTGCAAAATTTTGTTCAGCCTTTTAAATAGAACTCATTTCAACTATACAAAGTACATCTAGAACTTTTTTCTTTTGGAAATACTCATGCGTTAACTCTACTTAACACTGTATCGCGTGAAGATACATCTTCTCTCCTTTTCTTTGGTTAGATTATATGTCTCCTATAGTTTAAAGACTGTCGTTGTTTTACAAGATGAAATGGAACTTCCTTATTGGTTTAAATAATAATAATAATAATAATAATAATAATAATAATAATAATAATAATAATAATAATAATAATAATAATAATAATAATAATAATATACATAAATTTAAGAAAGATAAAGGTAAATAATATTATCGTCAAAACAGCAAGTGGAAAGTACTTACTTTTTAGAGGATATTGTGAATGAATATTGAAGGGCAACTTCTTATTTTCACCGAAACTTCTGAGTTCGAAGTAACTTTAAGATCTATTCATTTCCTTGAATTAGTAGCTGGACTTGTAACAGGAACCTGGGAGTAAATAGAAATTCCTTGTGTTAGCATTTGTACATCTTGATGAAAAAAAAAATGTAGTCAAATTTTCTATTATATTGATTTCTCGACCTTGATATACATAAATATTCTAGTAATTGCCCACTTTAAATCGTTAATTGTATGTATTATGTTATGTTGGTTTAATCATTATGAGTCAATTTCTGAAAACACTCTAATAGTTGTTAACGAAAATAATCAGACAATAAACATTTAAAATAATCAATAGTCAAAATTAGTAAAACATAGCCTTAGGTGTATAGAAAACACTATTCTCCTCTAACAAATAAGTGCAATGTGTTATCATTTTCTGCACGTGACTATGATGGTGTGACAATGGACATAGAAAAATTAAAGAAAGGGATTGGATGATGGTTTTAAGTTGGGAGAAGATGGAAGATAATGAATGAAGTAGAAGAGAACGAGCTATAATCAATATACAACAATAGTATATCAAGTGTGGCATAAAAGTAATTATATATATATATATACTAGCAGCGTTCACCCCGCTTCGCTGCGGTCACCCCGGAACGCAATAAACTTTGTTACTTAGATAATTTTTACTTTTTCGCTTTCAAGTGATATGATAAAAACCATAGAAGATTGCAGTAAATCTTAACATTATATCGCCTGTCATTTATGTTAACCCGCCCCGCTTCGCTGCGGTCATCCCGGAAGTTTTCGCTTTCAAGTGATATGATAAAAACCATAGTAGATTGCAGTAAATGTTAACATTATATCGCCTGTCATTTATGTTAACCCGCCGAGTGACACGGTCATGCGGGTTGCATATAAATACGTTTATTTTTACCTATGATGAACTAACAAAGGATTTGTACGTTATGGACACTTGAATGGTCAATTGTCTCAAGACACTGGTAATTAAAAATTAAAGTGATATGATAAAAACCATCTAGGGTCCAAATCCTAATAACCCCCCAAAAATAAAAGAAATTGGTTCAGCCGTATTAGCGTGATGAGGGAACAAAGGATTTGTGCGTTCTCTTTTATATATGTATATATATATATATATATATATATATATATATATATATATATATATATATATATATATAAAACCACACACACACAATAACTATGCCCAAGTAAGCTTGAGTAGTTGCTCTCTGTTTCTGGCAGTTAAGAATCCGAAATATCCAATTCCCAATGCTCAAAACCACAACAGATTTTGTGGGATTTGTTTCTGAACCTAAATGATGAGATGGTATCTTTTACACTTCGACTCTTATTGATACATCGATTTCCACGGAACTCAAGTGTTTAACGATGTATATTTATACCGCTCATCTGAAAATTCTAAATAAAATTTCATGTTTTGTGACTTCATCACTTATTATTCTATCTTTTTTTGGGCTTAACAAAACTTAACCTTTTAAATAATATACAAAGGACATCTTGCACAAAAGATTTTTTCTTCTTTTAATTTCCTCATATGGTCAGTGGACAGCGCTGATAGCAAATTAAGGAAGATTAAATTGTCGTTTCAAATATCTCGTAAGGATATACATAGATAGCTAAACATTCCCTTCTGTATTTTCAAATGTATCCAATATTCTTATAAATTAAAAAAGATTAAATATTATATTCGATAAATATTTTTAACAAATTTATTGCTTAGAAATGGCTCGTTAATGTGAAGACGAATAACCAACAATTGTCATTACAGAACATTAATATTAAAACACTCAGTTCTTTCCTTTCAAAAAAGATCTGACAAACATAGACAATACCAAGACAAATTTGGTATATATAAGGGTGGAAATGGGAATATGTAGTTTAAAGTAGTGACTATCTCCGTTTGAATTTTTGTCACCTTTGTTATTTATGTTTGGAATTCATATAAATGATTTTTAAGTGAATCTGAAACTTGATATCTAAAATATTTTATGATATAAACATGGCATCCTAGTTTGTTTGTTTCATAAATTTAATTTCACATTATGTTATAACTCGATCAATTATTGTTAAAAGGGAGTATGTTCCATTTAAAATTCATTGCACATATTCCCTTTTAACAGTAAGTGATCCATTGACCGCTTTGATACCAAGTGGTCTAACAGCAGCAATGAAAAATGAACTAATGTTTTCTTTTATTCAATCCAATATAATGGCACTTTTCTACAAAATTTTTGTAAATATTAAATCGTAAAATAATAAACTACATTGTTTTGTTTTTATTGTTAACATAACACATATGTAAATTGTTCATGATATACTGAAATCGGCATTTAACGCATGAAAAAAAATCAATTTTAAAATTAGGACACTTGACATCCAATGATAAAATTGTGTTCATGTTCATAACAAATCTTAATTGAATGCTAGAACCAAAATTGTTGAACTTCACAGAAACTTTCGGTTTAATTGCTCCCTTTAAAGCAAAATTCACAAAGACTTCAAGAAACGGTCTACATAGAATCCAAAGGATAGACCCAATCTTTGTGTTAACCCTGTTCTTGGAACTGGAAGTGAAGAAAATTTCCCATTTCTAATTTCTGGTTTCAGTAATTACGGAAAAATAATAAGCATAGAGAATAGAGAAGATTTTTTCTGCTCTAGATATAAATTAGCATAAGAATAATAGTTTTCATTTATACCCTTAACTAAATACCGAGACCAGACCTGATACATCTTGTCACTTGGATTATAATTCCTGTATAGTTTCAGAATCTGCGGTAGTTTCACAATGTGAAATGAAACTTTATGTTGGTTTTAATAATAATAATAATAATAATAATAATAATAATAATAATAATAATAATAATTATTATTATTATTATTATTATTATTTTATTATTATTATTACTCCTACATCTAACATAAGAAAACTGTTTCAATAAGCCTACTGTATAAAAATATGTTATGTATTTACGTACTGACAAATGTATATACTTACTTCTAACTGGATACTGTGAAAGACTACTTCCAATTTTCATTGAAACTTCTAACTCCGCATTAACTTGAAGATCAACTCGGTTCCTTATATTAAATAGCTGGACTTCTAACAGGGAATCTGGAAATACAAATTAAATAAAGAATTGATATTTGTATTTCTAGAATAAAAAAATGTGGTCAACTGTTCTATTGTGTTGTTTTCTGGACGGTGATATACTAGATATTTTAATTATTGTATATTTTAAATGTTTATTGTATATATTATATTATGTTGGTTTATACATTGTAAGTCATTTCTTTAATATTCTAATAGCTATTAAGGAAAATAATTTTCAAAACACAATTTAAAACAATAACTTGGAACATAATAACAAGTTGGACTAGATGTACAAGCAACGCTACCTTCATCACTGTAGTTAAACTTTGCCTCTAACAAATAAGCATAATGGGTTAAGATGAATAATGGTTTAATTACTTCTCATTCCATTAAGTTGCCTCCAAATCTAATGCAGACTGGGTCAGTTGCTGTTACTGATATTTCTACATAACCCATATTTTTTTCTTCAAATAAAATAAGAACAGACTTTGAAATAAGCACAATTTTCATAAGATTCTTTATGGAGGCCATGTGTTAGAACTCTTGGGCTAGAAAGTCTCGTGGAGTTTTCGCACGGTATTTCCACAATTTGCAGAATAAAAATTGTTACTAGAGACAAGTTTTAAAAAAGAGAAATTTAATGGGAATTTGGGAATTAGTCTTATATTTGATATTAGACAAGACAGAAGGCATAATTAGGAGGAGAGGCAGCTTGAAGGTAATGAATACCGTTAAAGAAAGACACCCATAGTCAATATTCAGCAATAACATCTAAAATCTTGCATAAACCTAATGATGATGATCACGATGATATATGAATCCGAATAACTGATTAATAATCGAATAACACAAAAACTTTTAAATAAATTAATATACGGGAACTACGAAATTATATACAGGAGGAAACCCGACAAATGTATGTTATGAAATAGTGCGTGTATGTGATAGTGTAATAAAGTTGTAAGCAGAAAAAAGTAAAAAAAAAGCATATGTCAAGAATAATGGATAAAATAAAATAAATTGTATACAATTTTAAAAGCTACGAATGCAAAGAAGAAAAGGCTGGTAGAAATGGTCCACCCAACGGCAAAACAGGCCAGTTTCCACAACTGACAATCTTTCTATCTATTATTACCCTTAACGCTACTCCCTTCTTCCCTTTTATCTTTGTATTAAATATTAATTGTATTAATTGTAGTAATTAATTTATTAAGTAGATTATATTTCTAAAATTAAATAAAATTAAAATCAGGTCTGGATTTTGTTACAGGTACCAGACTAAAAGAAGAATTGCCTCAACTTCTTAGGTATCTAAAAAAGTGAAAGTGAGAGAGAGAGAAAGAGAGGGAAAGAGAACAATGCGAAAGAAAGTACCTTCTGTAGGGACAGTATACAAAAGAAAAAGGAACAGAAAATTCTGTCAAATCCTCAAAGTAAGATGTCATGACAAAGGGGGACTAGAAATAATTTAAAAATATAATTATGACCAATTGATCTAAGTGGGTAGTTAAAAATGGCATTCGTCAACTGGAAATCTCGAAACCTTCCAGTTCCAAGAATGAAAACAGTGTATGTTTCTTTCATCTTGTAGGATTTTTCTCGATGGTACCAGAGCAATGTTGAGATAGTTCTCTAACACTTTGATTTTTATCGATGAAAATATTTATTGATTTCTTCGAAGTTTATATTTACATCGCTTACTGTAAAATTCTATCAAAAATTCATGTTTTAATATCTTAGCAACTTATCTTCAACCTTTCAGGTAATTTATAGGTGTGCCTGAAACTCATTAATAAGTAAAATAAAATAACATAAAAGTCAATACCGATAGTATTATTGTAAACTATTAATACTCAAACTGTGTTATGATGAAAACACTGAAATTAAATGATAGCTATTTGTAAACACATTACACCATACTTGCAATTCGAAATATTTTCTAAATCCTTCAATTGCATTTAATCATTTTTTTACTTAGCCCCCTCCTGCAGCAGGCATTTCAAGGTTCGATTCTCGATAGGAAACTATTGAAACCAATCCTTTATTTCGGACTCCACATTAAACTGTAGGGCTCATGTTGTCTTAGTTACAAAAAAGGGTGCTAAATTTCAAGAAACAAACAAATTAACACTTAGTATTACAATAAAATATTAAACGGGGTTTTGAATTGGAATAATTCTCTCAATCCTAAAAATATTTGTTTCTAATAAGTAGAAAGTACTACTATTTGTCTACTAGTTAAATAAATAGAAAGTACTACTAGTTAGTACTACTATCCAATACTATCACAAAGAGAGCTATTATGACTCCAAAGAGACAATATTCGATTTATTCTTCATAAATTCTTAAAGGATGTCTGAATTGAAATTACTGTGATTAAAATCTTATTATAAATCCATTGCAGAAAGAGAACCTCCTCTAATGAGTAGATTTAATAACATCAATAACAATAATCAAAATTTACAAGGTAATACGACCGTACACATGTATTATATTCAAACACAGCTAATAAAACATGTTGGCAAGGAATTTTCAATAATTGTCAAAATGTATCTATTTTAGAAACGCAACCTCTCAGTTTCTTTTAGGGAAGCATTGTACAACATTCTTACAGAATTTGGAATACCTAAAATGCTAGTTAGATTGATTAACATGTGTGGAAATGAATCCCAAAGTAAAGTCCAAGTAGCAAAATAGTTGGCCACGGGCTTTACCATCGAGAATAGCGTGAAACAACTAGATACGTTGTCGCCGTTATTATTCAACTTTGTGCTGGAGTACTCTATAAGAAAAATGAAAGATAGCAACCAAGGTCTAGAGCTACAGAGTTTTCACCACCTTATGGTGTACGCTGATGTAAATCTGATAGAGGATGATAAGGAGAAGAATTTAAAGAAGCCTAAAGGTTGTAGAAAATGCTGGCAGGGATATGGGTTTTGAAGTAAATGCAGAGAAACTAAGTAAATGTTAGTCCTCCGAAATCGTAATACTTTAAACTCTGGATGCGTCAAATTATCAAATAGTTCTTTCGATAATTTAGACATTTTCGATGAATATATCTAGGATGAATATTAACACACCAAAACCATATCCAAGAAGAATTTAAACGTTGACTGAAAGTAAGAAACTCGTGTTATTATTCAGTTGAAAATCTTTTGCCGTAGTGAATTCTGCCGAGGAATTTGAAGCTTAAAATATATAAAATTATAATCAAGCCTGTTGTACTATATGGTTGCGAAACATAGTTGCTTAGTCTGATGGAAGAACTCAGTTTCAAACTATTAGAGAATAAAATCCTCAGATGAATATTCGGACACAAGATAAACAGGAATTGGGAATGGCAGAAAGTTCATAACGAGGAACTGTAGGAGGCTTACCTCTGGTAGGTGGGAACCCTGTTTCAATCCCTGGCCATATTAGGTTGTGGTGGATAACATCGTGTACATGTGTTTCGTCGGGTACTCTAGTTTCCTCCCACATTCTCATTGCACCAATTTTTCCACCATCATTCACGTGCCTTAATCATCCGTCTCCCTTAATCCAAAGGGCATAATCCTGGGATGTTAAACTGAAAATTTTCAGTTTCAAAAGAAGAAACTGCATGATATATACCACTGACCAAACATGGTTAAGCCAACTAATCTACAAGGCTCAGGTGAGTAGGTCAAGCAGCCAGTACGAAAGCAAGTTGGAACATCTTCAAAGTTTTAACTAGAAATCCAGTCGGATAAAAACCTTTTGGGAAGATTTAGGCGTAGATAGGGATACAATATTAAGATGGAGCTTGCAGAAATAGAAATACAAAATCAAAAGTGGGTTCACTTGGCTAAGGACAGAAGTCAACGGAGAGCTTCTGTGGGAGAATTCATGTGGTTGGATAGTACCTTAAACTGTAGGTCCATGTATCATGTAGCCTCACTGCTGAATGGAATGCTAAAGTCCAATCATAGAAACCCAGTCCAGGAGGATGCAATGAGGGAATCATAATAGTTTTCTTTGCGAATGAATCACAATATTTCTTCTTTCTTCAAGTAATCTGAATACACTTGGAAAAATACTTCAAGTGAAAAAAAGTAATAAAAAGTTGTGGATCAACAGAAATAATATGATTATAATCGTATACGTAGAGTATCCAACACCGAACGAACGTGTGTCATTGATCGATCAAATTATATTATTATTATCATTATTATTATTATTATTATTATTATTATTATTATTATTATTATTATTATTATTATTATTAGTAGTAGTAGTAGTAGTAGTAGTAGTAGTAGTAGTAGTAGTAGTAGTAATGCGTTATGTTATGGAACTTATTACAATAGACAGAAGCTATGCCTCTACTTATGGAAACTACCGTAATTCAGTTAAGTCTATGAGGAATGAGAGATGCATTTCCTTACCTCGTACTGAAGACTGTCAGTGCTATTTGAATGTTGACCAAGACAACCAAATGCTAACTGAGGATTGATATCATTGAGTATGGTTATAAACAAATAGCCACACTTATCGTAGGAAGTGGAAACACGTTAAGGATGTGGCAAAGTTTCCTGTTTTGCACGATTTTAAAGCATCCGTGACTATTTTGTTACTTTCCTGCTTGTGTATAATGTCTAATTTAATCCGGTAACTACACACTTAGAGTCTGTAACACTCGGGCCACATTTTAAATATGTGTATACAATTAATTAATTTTATTAGGCTGATGCACGGCATTCCCAGTCTCTGCTTCCGAAAACATTATTCATAATGTCTCTTAAGTGATAAAATCCTTACAAATATATCTCGTTCAATGCACGAGGGAACCATTTTTTTTTTTTTTTTTTTTTTGTAATTTTAGATGTATTTCATATCTGTTGTGCCTATCTTAAGTTCCTTCCAGACCTTAAACGATTTTTGTCGAGATATTGTATATATATCTCTAATATTTAAAAAAAAAAATGAAGTAAACTGAAACGTACCTTACAACCTTTATGCCTCTTATTCTCACAACTTTTGCAATTGGAATTGATTTCCACATGCTTTAAACACTCCATAATTCCTGCAATGTTGCGATCCACATGTCTGCTTACATATGATTACTGCAATAGACTTGGGTTATATGAATTGGAATGACAGATTTACTTTTGCGGTTATCCTCTACTCTACAAATTCCCAGAGCTGCCTACTAATTATCATCAGACATTAATACATATTGCCGTCATTAATTACTCCCATAATCTTTCACTTACACAATTTGAGTAATTAAAGTAGACAAAATTCGGTTGTTAGTAATTTAGTTATCTTGTCAATATACAAGGTGGACCGTTTATGTTCGTAAGCCCTTGTAACTTTAAACTAATGGACGAAAAACGCTGAAATTTTATAATATGTAAATATCAGCAAGAGGACATTATTTTGCATTCTTTATGATACAACAGTGTTAACATTGTTGCTAACTCTATATACAGTTCTAGTTTTTTTCTTGAACTACATGATGTTAATAAATACTATTTTAAGCATACATGTTTAACAAAAACTTATAATCCTTAATTTATTATTCAGTGTTGCAAACTAAGGGTGCTGCAGAATCATAAACATCCACATTTTGAAAGCCTCTACAATAGCAATAACGGAAACATGGCAGACGGGGCTATGGATATTCAAAGTACTGTATTGTTTACTACTGTCATCATGAGATGACGGATTTCGAATCAAGTTTAATAAAGTTACAAGGGATTGAAAATTTGATTTTTCAAAAGCCCTTATTTTGCTAAACTGCTATAACAAATACCTCATCTAAACATAAAAATGGTTTCCAATAGATGGGCAAATCACAAGGTTGTTTACAACAGTTTGATGTCTTCCAAGGGAATATCCGCTCCGCTGAGATCCGAACGAAACAACTGTGGTTGCATTTGATATGTTATAACTAGACGAGTCCTAAAGTTATACGTGTCACCGGGCGGGATATCGTGACTTACAACATATTTTGTAATGTAAAATATATTAACTGAGAGAATTGTTTGAACCGGGTAATTTGTTCGGAAACGATTCAGTAAATGGAAAACTCGACGAACATTAACCCACCATTTTAAGGGCACACTTTTTGGGGGTACAAAAAGTTTGCTCCAGGTCCCGCCCACTCAAAAGTTTCAAATGGCAAGGTGGGTAAGTAGCACACCACTTGAAAGCTGTTGTGAAGTGAAGGAAGATGGAACAAGTCTTGACTCTCTACGAAACGCTATGCAAAATAGCGGTGGGTCAAAATGTAAACAAAAACTTAATTGAAAATTCCATGGCCATTCCTATAAATCGGAAACGATGGGACAAATGTGAAAATATGAAATCACGTGTGGCGTTATTTTCAAAAGTGTATTGATTTAAAGTAAAAATGGCTAGTCTTAGGGCCTCCTCAGGGCCTCCTGGATTCTAGGTGGGGTCCAGCTCAAAAGTTTCAAATGTCAAGGGGAGTTAAGTAGCACATCGTTTGAAAGCCGTTGCGAAATGAAAGAAGATGGAGCAAGTCTCGACTCTCTACAACAACCCTGTGCAAAATGCGGCGGATCAAAATGTAAACAAAAACTTAATTGAAAAGTCTATGACCACCTTGAATCCAAGATGGCCGCTTAAAACCTATATCGAAAGAATGGACAATACACACTTTTGCAGCTAGGAAAACCTAATGTGGCATGAATGTTTATCAGTAAGCAGTGGCGAGGTGTGCTGTGAAAAACTGGGTAAACAGAAACACACACACACACACACACACACACACACACACACACACACACATATATATATATATATATATATATATATATATATATATATATATATATATATATATATATATATATATATATATTTGATTGCTCACTATTTTGCTATATATATTGTATTTTACTTCTATTTTTAGTTCTAATACTTCGTATGATGTTGATGTACACTAATCACTATTCCAAGTAGTATGATCCCTGATAATTCATAAATATAGTATTAATGATTGAGTTTTCAATAATCTTTGCAATATATGTTTACTCTGTTCCTTTAAGTATAAAATTTTATAACTAGTGAAATTTCGTGTATAGTATTTTTTTTTCCAAAGTATAGTTTTGTGAGTGGTATCACATTTGCTAGAAATGGGGGCATTATTTCCCCACACCCTCTTTAGGGTTAACAATTTAACATTTTATAGAGGGAGCTCGAAAGATGGTTTAAAATATAAAGAAATAAGAAGAAATAGCGGTCTGTTTGTGTCACTTACAAATCCAGATTAAACAAGATAGGCAGCCCTTTAAACGTAAACAGAACAGAAAATGTCTTTTCGCAGGCACCACTACACAGCACGAGTCTTTGGACTTTAACTTCTCACGTGGCTATTCTCCTACGCTTCTATAGGTTGATGCAAATTAAATGGATGCAGCAGAGAAATAATGTTCAAGGTTTCGCGAGACGCTTTGCTTTTTGTCTTTCATATGAAAAAGCTTACTGTTAGAATAAGAAGCTTAGAAAAGCTTAGAATAGAAGAGAAACTCAAAATTCTGGAGCCCGATATTCTCAATCCCAAAGGCTACCTAATGTTACAGGACAACTCTAACTAGGGATAATACCATACCGGAACCAAGTACCTGGGAAAAACCTATATATCTTCTGAAAGCTCTTGCCATGAGAAGTTATCAAATCACGGGCGAACCCGGAAACTGACCCTATGGTGTTTGTGACCCTATGTATGGTATATACGATGCATCACACGTAAGCCCCTAAGCCCATCATGTTCCTGTTTGGCTCACTGCTAGAACGCGACTCGGGTAAGGGTTTGATAATATCAATTTGCACCCAAACGTATCCATTTCGTCAGTGTTGCCAAAACAACGTGGCAGATGGTTTCTGTACCACTCGATGTATATCCATGAAAACGCGGCATAAACATCATTCGTCACTAGAGAAAATATACTTCGGACATATTCCTCTTCCAAGGTCACCAGTTTGTTAGTGTTGCCAACCAAGTATAAAAATAAGAAATTGTAAAATACTTTCCGTACGATGAGACGTTTATACACCAAGTTTTGCAGAAACATAACACGAACTATAGCAAAAAGATGTTGAGTGTGGCCGTCTCCCAACCATTCTAGGTTGTCAGTGTTGCCAACAAGTGCAAACATCACAATGTTGAAAATGGCGTGAATGTTATTGAACGAATATATGACAAAAGTGATAGAAGCAGCATTGGACAATGGAAAAGATAGCGTGAGTGTCCCCATCTTTTGCCAAACGTTTGTAAATATTCACAGAATTCTTTAAAACAAAGTATGCGTTATCTTTAATAGTAAAGATTTACAGCTGTTGGGACTGAAATTAATGAGAATAAATGGGATAAATTTAATTTCAACTTCTGAAAGTATGTGAAAGATAAATTTTCTGTAAAGTTTATTCCATTTTTTTTTTTCATTGAATATTACATAGAGTGGTGTGTTACCGTAGATTAGTGTATGAGAAAGAAAGTACCAATAAAAAAATCGAATTGTTAGAGCGCTTATCCTTTATTGAATTGATTCCTGATTCACTCCTTGGCCATGAGAGTTTGTGGAGGAAAGCACCGTGCCTATGAGTTTTCTTAGGGATGTTCCTTTTTTTTCTGTCATCATTGTACTTATTTGATAGCAAATCATTTTCATTAATCAGTCGCACTCTTAGCTTATGGTGAATAACTGTGGGACGTAAAGCTGTATATTTTAGTTTTTCCATTCAAGGACTGAAAGATCACAGTACGATTTTTCATTGATGCATTGTATTATGTTTCCTAACTTAAATAGGTAAAATTATTTTGTCTTTTGTAAAGACATAACTAATTATGTTCTTCCATATAAATATATAATTCTAATTATCCTTTTTTAGAAATAAACATAATAAGTGAAATTTGATTAAGTTTTGAGATGACTGAGGCAAAAGATTCAATACCAACTTAGTAAATAATCTCTTATTTTGTAAGGCATTACTGAATGCTTTAGGGCTAGAGAGGAGAGCAATTTTATCCTTCAGCCGTTCTTTGTAATGGGTAACTTATCTCTGTTTCAACATTGAACTGAAGGCTTCCTTTGAAAGAAATTCTGACGTGCATTAGGCAGTAAAACACTGGTCTGTGTATGAGAACGTAAGAGGAAGACTAAAGAAAGAAAACATATACTTTTCCGTAACTCAATTTGACCCTTCGATATGCTGATATAAAATTTCATTAATGATTAATTAACTATCCTTATTACAGAGTGGTATGACAGTATATCCTATACACTGTCCTGGAACTTTATATCCTATTTGAGAAATGCGTTAAAATTGCAAAAAAATATAACTCTAAGTGTACGATTTTTCCGAATATGACATGAAGACTTATAAGCAAGCAAACATTGATAAGGAACTGTTAAAAAAGATAAATTCTACTGTACATTTCAAAGTGGAAAAATGCAAAGTATATTCTCAATGTTAGAGCATATAAGATCGAGAAAGAAAACGCAGTTTGCGATCAGGCATGAGTTGCAATTCATTTAAATCAATTTTTAATTAAGAAACAAAGATAAATCAAACTCACAAATATGGGGTGAAATACTAATTAAATAAAGTGTTTAAATCCAAATTAAAAAAATATATATATATACGAAAAGAAAAATGCAAAACATTTGGTCCTAACATTGGCGCGATAGGGGTATGTTTGGGTATCTTTTACTGAAAATTGATATTCAAAAATGGACTCTCAGTTTTCTTCATTATATACATATATGTGTATATGTATATAATATGAAATTAAATCTTTGAGTGTTACGTTTTACAGTTATGCCGTTTGGACCAAAGAAAACGGTGTTGATAAATGAATGGAATGGTGGAATGAAGAAAGTGAAAGGAAACGGGAGAACTCCTAGAAAACACACACCCACACACACACACACACACACCCCACACACACACACATATATATATATATATATATAGCATCAAATAAACTTAACTCCTATAGATAACAATAGTGCTTAAGCCTTTTCTACCTTTAAAAAATTATAGGAGAACAAAATAAGTTCGATTTAGGCATCTACCAGGAATTGGTTATCACAAATAAGTAAGACTACTTTAAACTAGGGTGGATGACGCAGAAATTGAAATATTAACTCATCCAAATTTGCTATGACGATAACGCGTGTCTTTTACCTGGAGACAAACATTTGGGTCTTACAGTTCGGGGATACAACTTTATGCTCAAGATCCCGTCTTTCATTACCATCCTATTGTATAATAATATTCATAATCGTTAACGCTCTCACCTTTGGTGTGAACGGTCCCAGGTTCGATTCCCAGTAGGGCCACTCGGTCGAAAAAGTGTAACAGTTTTTTCAGGCCAGCAATCTTGAATGAGGTTTTCCTGGGTTTCTCTCATTCACACCTGGCAAATGCCTTGACGGTACCTAACATAATGGTCGCTTCCTTCCTTCCCCAATCCTTTCTTCCTTCCCTTTCATCCGATAGTGTGCTCACCGAGGGACGTTATCTCTCATGTACATGACGGGCTAAATGGCCTTAAATGGAAACAGCGCACAAATCTAATTCCTAATCCTAATCCTGTCTAATAATATTAAGCTGAAATAAATAAATTTAATTCCGTGCCAAAGAAGGGTGAAATCACAATGTGAATATTTAATTATTGTTGGAACTTTTATTATAATTTTTATTAAATATTCTCCATATTCAAATATTATTTTGAATTATTTTTTGATGTAAGGTACAGGGGCGGATCCACGGTGGCGATCGGAGCGATCGCTCCACCAGAAGAGGAAACTTTCTTATTTTATGTATATAAATAAAACCCATCCCAGAGTTTGAAGTTCTTAAAAGTAGTTGTAAGTAACAGTATGACAACCGCTCCCCCCAGAAGTCGGTTCTGGGTTCCGCCCCTGGTAAGGTATGCTGAACTTTAAAAGACAACTTTAATACATGAATTATTTTTTAAAGTATGCAATATTTGTTAAAATTGTGTTGCTAGTTTTTGCAAAGGTTTCTTTTAATTCAACTGTCTGTGATTTTAACATACTTTCGTATTTACTAAAAACATATTATACTAATAAATACTACTAAAAGTTAAAAAAAACTTACTACTGGAATTCGGATCAAATCCCCAACCTTCTGTTTGATAATCGGATGTCTTATCGCTGGAGATTATTTTGAATTTCAAACCCAATTGTAACAATGCAGCAGTTATGCCGAAACCTTGTTTGGATACACGAAGACGAGTCATTCAGCTCAAAATTATACAACAAAAATTATAGTTTTAATGTAACATCTACAATGTGCTACTCTATAGACCACAGGTTATCATAATTGTACTGCAAATAGACAAATACAAAATGAAAATCAAGATGGAAATGGGAAAGTTGGTAGTCAAAGTAATTTTAGTATTACTGTGACGCAGTGTTGCCACAGTCCTAGCTCTAGAGTGGGCTGAAAAATAGTACCAAATTGAAACAAAAAAGGACTGAATTTATTATTTTACCTTATACTAGTGTAATGCATGGCTCTATAACACGAAAGTAAAAGAGGTAAGAGGGAGGAGATTCTAGAACACCCCTCCCTCTCCAAGAGTCCAAGTCAAGAAAGTGCTCTTTTTAAAAATTACTTTTTAAAATCATCCAAATAGGAGGACCCGAACAACCGTGGAAGAAGATGAAAATTTTCTCGCACGATGGTCTTCTTCAGAATATTCAAAATTTGATTCAACATGTGTATTCTTCTGCATTTTTCTTAAGATTTCAAGCTAAAATTTCCACTACATTGCTTCTTTCTCGTCTTCATGCGCGGCGCGGATCCGCCCGTCTAGCGTCATTTGCTTCCCGGTATAGTTCGAATTACGAATTTTCCACACAAGTTCGTAGCGTTATGCGGTGCACCGTCACAGAATGAATGTTCAACAGCATTCTTAAGAGTCCAACATACAGTATGAGTAACACGAGATGTAGGGAAAGTCTTACTGTCACTTATTGTTACTGAAAATGTAACGTGTATTTGTTAAATGGTACTGAATTGAGTAGAATTGTACCAAGTTTTTCACAAAAGGGGCTGAAAATGTTAGCGTGGTACCAACGGGCCGAGGAATGACAAAAAGGGCTGAATTTGGTACAATTGTACTAAGCGTGGCAACACTGCTCTGTAGCATGTACTGAACCGATGGTTCACTCCCTCGCCCAACCGCTTGGCCTCATGGGAAACTCTTTCGACTTGAACATCAAAGATCTCGAGTTCAAATTTCTCCTACAATACATTCATTTTTACTATGGCATGGTAAAGTTTCGAAAACGAAATGTTTGGATGCAATATAAAATGTTGGTCATGGATGCTGCGGGGTCTTTCGTGGGAACATCTTGAAAGATGGTTGCAATGCAAAGTCGATTACAGTTTCACTTATTATAGTTTAAATTGGTTCTATTATGACAAATTATAGCCATTTTTTTGTAACAGTGAATGTCTTTCAACTGCTTATTCAACTACAATAAATGTTAGATCGTTACACGAGCATGAATGGAACAGTGTTTGTAGAGAGATGAACGTAGTGCGCAAAATAGACACTGTTTTCCACTACAAGGTTTGAGGTCGCCCTGTAAAGGACAATACTAGAGGTTTATAGATATCCTCGTCGCCAGAATATTGAAGATACATCAGTGTGCAAGAAGAGAGAAAAGTACACGTAGAGAGAGAGAAAATGGAGGGAAGATGAATTATGCCGTTATAAAGCATAAGTCATAAAGTTCACTGTTCTCTCTTCTCTTTTGTCTGGTTTCTTTTATTTAAGCAACTTCAGAAAGGAAGAAACTTTCAGTATGAACTGTATGTGTGCATGTTTGTATGTTTTTATGTGTAGCTAAACGAGATTATCTTATGAATCGTTGGATATATTACGATACCTTTTTCACTGAAGGAATAGCTTATTCTCAAGGAAGGTTTATACATATAAAATATTTGAGAAAGTAACTACTTAAGCAGTGAATAAATACTTGCATATATAATGTTCACAAAATGGACTTGCGTTTAATTTTAACTATTTTTTCACTTCAAAAACAAATAATGTTCTAAATTTGCAAATTTTTCTATTTTTGTTTCTATCTCACAAATTTAGGTGCTCGCCTGTGTGTGAACTTAATCACGGAACTACTTTAATAATTAGCAGAAAATAGAAGAGATAAAAAAAACTAATACACAATAACACACTGAGCAAGGCTATGTGATAATATGTAAAAAAAAAGTATCACGTAACAGTTTCAACACAATAACTGTGTCTTCATCAGATTTCCACTCCTTCTCTATGAAGCTAAGCGGTTAGCGTACCAGCCTTTGGCGTGGGAGATCCGGGTTCGATTCCCGGCGGGAGCTCATGTGGTTCGGATTCCACATTAATCAGTAAGTCCACGTCTCATATAGCCTCGCTGCTGAAAGGGACGCTAAACTAAAAATCAACTCAATCCTTCTCTATGAAGACACAGTTATTGTGTTGAAACTGTTACGTGATACTGTTTTTTTTTTTACATATTATCACATAGTCTTGCTCAGTGTGTTATTGTGTATTAGTACAAAATGGAAACAAGGCCTGATAGAATAGTTAAAAAAAAACTCTGAATACCGAATGCTGGACACCGAATGTGATATGAGCATTCTAACATATTCTAACATGTTGTTGTGTTGATTTATAATGATTTGAGTTGTAGGATGATTACAAAGTAGCTTATAGTTCACCACTCTAACGGTGATTAGTTAACAACACCAAAGATGTTACCTAATGTTAACAGCATATATATCCCTATCACAAAAACCGAAATGAAATATTGAGGCCAAATTAGTGGACTGGGAGTTCAGAAGGAAACGGTAGATCCCCGGGAATCCGATGTCATAATGTGGTTACTTGCTTCTTGCGGATATTGCCAAGTGCATTGAAACATTTTTAGCCATGTTCATAGTGGAAGTTAATTCTGAGGCCAATTAGATTATCAATTCGTTTCCTTTTCTTTAAGGATACATTTATCATATAAATCACAATTAAAATTGAATTCCCTTGTAAACAGGATATGCGAAGCTTCCTCTTGTGTATTTGAACTTGATATATAGATATAAATTTACATATTCTGCATTTTAAAATTTATTAATAGTATTATGTAGTAATTTAAGTTGTGAGCTTCGAAACTATTAGATGCTAATAATATTATTGGAGATATTATTCAGAAAATGGAAAATTTTATGTAAATCCATGCAAAATTATTATAAATATGAATGAATCTGAAATATTATCTTCCTCACAATAATATGTTTTCCCAGTTAACGCGTGTAAGGATCATAGACATGAATGAAATAGTACTGGCAAAAGAAAGATGTTATTAAACGCTCTCTTATTCTATGATTTTCAGTGATAATTTAATGTAGTATGGATTTGTATTAAAGGTAAAGGTACATTATCAAACGAAGCTTCATTTTTCTTCGTAAAACCTATTTGACTTGTAGGATTTAACATAATTTCAATCCTATGTTAAGATATAGGACCACGTTGCTTAAAGAGACACTAAAATCCCATCAACCAATCAGATTATTCCACTTCTTCTCAACCAATCCTGTTCATTGGCGCCACCATTTTGAAGAAAGAAAACTCCCTCAGAGAAATGAATACCAATCAATCGTTTCTCCTCCTAAAGTTAATGGAGAAAAATGACGGACAAGTATATGCTTATTCAAGAGTGTAAGCTTGTTAGTTTTGTATAATTTAAGAAGAGTTCTGCAATAAGATTAAATCTTTTTGAGGAATATCTAATAACTTTTACACATCGATACATATATCTCAGCTGAAATCAATCTACATCAAAGATTTATTAATTCATAGTTGAAACCATTTTCTATCAAGTATCTCAACATTTAGAAAAGATAATGTAAATAATATATTCTTCTCTAAATGTTGAGATACTTGATGGGAAATGGTTTCAAGTTGATATATAGATATAGATTTGCATATTCTGCATTTTTAAATCTCTTAATAGTCTTATGTAGTAATTTAAGTTACGAGCTCTAAAACGTAATTCAGCCTTGTAAATTCGTATGTGCCTTAATAAAGTCATAATTTAAAAAGCGTCAATATCAAAGGTATTTAAACATGTACGAATTTCCGAGTATTGTCTATGAACTAAGTTAGGTTATATATTTAGCACATTCTGCAACAATGTGATAATAAGAAAATTGTATAGAATTATTCTAAGCAAGAGAAAAATTATGTTGAGGTAATTATTAATTTATATAAGAGTAATACAATGACATTCAGTGGTGCAGGTGTCTGTAAAGGTAAAAAGAGGGGTGCGGCTAAGTAACCCTTAAGTCTCCTATTTAGCATTGTGATGGACATTGTAATAAAGAGAATGATACGAAGAATGAATAGGGTACATGTTTGAGAATGCTAAAATTCAAATATTAGTCTCTGCTGATAATGTACCGTTAATACTTAAGTATAGGCATGCAAGAAACATAATATCTAATTTGGAATAAAGAATAGCTTTATGACCAGGACTATGGACTATTATAAATTATCCTTTATACACATAGAAGATGTGGATTTTATCAAAATCGTAGACTCTCACGTTGGGATCCGTGTTGACCCCTTTAATTATCATAGGGTAACGATTGACACCCCGATGGAAACCTTATAAAGCAGTAATTCCAACGAGTTATCACTTTTGGAATTCCCGCACTATTAGTAGAAGAAGCAGAAGAAGAAATAAAAATCCAGAAAAAAATATGTAAAATATGTAAAATATATGTTGGGGACCACCGGTAACCTTTACAGTCATCCTACGATGACAAAGTGAAGCTACACTGCTTCACATACCAATTTTTATGCCTACCCCTCCTCCCAAAATATCTTGATGCAAAAAAAGAAAGAAAAAACACGAAATTGACCCTCTTCCTCTTCATTGTGGTACCCCCGCACACATCAAGTGCATATCGGCGGCAAGCTTCATCCATCAGGAACACATTGATAACAAAATTAACTTCCAAGCTTAATTAGGGATTGAGCTATTAAGATTTCAACGCTGCAGTTACGTCCTTCGGCGTTACGTGGATGAAGAAGTAATTAGAACTGTGGAGGTTGACCAGACTCTTGATTATTTAGGCTAGATTGTCAATATACCGTCAGCAATTTACTAATCAAAATTACTACATAGAAGAACTAGCAAATATGATTGAGGTACTGGATAAGCTTTGTTTAAAACCAATACAAAAAAACTGTTCTGTTACAAATATATCTATTGTTCAATTTTTATTATACTACCAGAACTCCTTCGTGGCTAAGCGGTTAACGTACGCGCCTTTGGCGTGGAAGACCTGGGTTCGATTCCAGGTGGTAGCTCATGTGATTCGAATTCCACGTTAATCAGTGGGTCTACGTCTCATATGGCCTCGCTGCTGAAAGGGACGTTAAACTCAAAATCAACTCAACTCTTATTATACTACCGAACTATGCTATCCACAAGCGTCAGATGTCTTACAAAACGGCTTTGTCCGTCCGTCCGTCTCTTTGTCGACAGATATCGTAGAAAAAACGGTAATTTATATATTAACGTTTATCACCATAGAATAAAAACGGTAATATATAGTGATAAGAGGTTTGTCACGAACGATTCAGTGTCTAAAGGTCAACGATTCAGCAATACCATGAATACTCCTAAAACTATATAAAAGCAGAAATTGTTTAAATTTACTACGACTTCAGGCTTTAATACTGACAAGATGCGGTTTCTTATAATCGATTCAGCTTTCCTAAAGTAGGTTCTATCTCCTACCTTAACTATCTATGCAAACCGGAAGTTTCTCAAATTAACGATTACAGCTGTTTTTCAAATTAACGATTATTTGGCAAGAGGAACTCGGCCAATAAAAACCATCATAAAAGAAGCCATAAATAGTGCCACAGAAAAGATCATGAAGAGGGGGGACCCCCACGATGATAACAGATCCAGCCAAACAACCACTGCCATACAAAGCCATACAAAAAGTGTCAAAAAAAAATCTCAAAGATAATCTCAATATTATCATCTCTACGCGTGGTGACATATACATAACACAGACACAAAGTGAAAAGAGCCAACACCACCCAAGATGAACACATAAAACCACTGAAACAAATCAAAAACAAAAGATCGGCTAGTATCCATGGGCACTAAAAAAAATCAAATCAACCAAAACAACCAAACAACTTCCACTAACACTCCAACATGTCTGGTACACACTCAAACGCCAAGTCCATACGCTAATCACTTAACGTTCGACTTCTTTCACTCACTACACTCAATTTACACACTCACACACACATACACACACACACAGACACCATCACACACACACACACACACACACACACACACACACACATACTCTGGGTACACGTAGAGTAAAATTTTGTTTTAGTTAACTAGTTAGCTACTGTGTATTATGGTATGACGATTCACTCACCCTAGAATGCAAGACTTTGCCAAAAGTTCTAATTAATCCCCAAGATAAACAATGGCAGTTTCAGAACTCGTAAACAAGGAACACAATAAGCGTCCCGTTTAGGGCTAGTGGCATCCCCACTGCAAAGACCGCAATATTCTAAGACGAGGCATCTTTTCATCGTATAAACACACGTAAGACGGACCTTCTTTTACCCCTGCATTCTATCTCTCTGGCCGTTCTCTAGGTCGACTATATACCCGGCATCTCTACTGCTCCAGGCGTTGTTACACTAATCAATTGTTCATCCTTCCATGCTGCAAATTTACACGTCCTGCGATGTCTCCTTGAAGGAACATTTTAAAGGACGAGTGGTGTAGTTTAACATACCACGAAGCTAAAGGAGATGGTTTTGGCTGTAACGAACAAAATAAAGAAATGGAGAAAGTGGAAGGAAGCGGGAGAACATAAAAAAATCAAACGTACACGGTGTTTGTCCTCCTCAGAGTCAACTTGGCTTAAGCTGAGATAAAATCTGAGACTCCACGCACTTAGGAAGATTTTATACCAAAACAGGGATATATAAGGTGTCCATAAAGTCCGTTGCCACCCAGTGTATCTTCGAAACAACTGCGAATATGAGAAAACGCTAAAACACGTCCATCATTATTTTAAGGGACTTGAATTTTGAGCTATAAAAGATCCACCCTAGACACCCCGATATAGGGGTACGTGGGGTAAACTTGAAAATTTTAAAAGTAATAGGAGTCGAGTAATATATCGTTGGAAAGGCCACGATAAAAGACATATTTTTCCGGAAGTTTCAAATCCCTATGTTGAACCCCATCCAAAATGGTGGGGTTTACATTTCGTGTCCATAAAGTCTGTTATCTCCCAGTGTATCTTCGAAACGACAGCGAGCATGAGGAAACTCAAAAACACGTCCATCATTATTTTAAGGGGCTTGAATTTTGAGCTATAAAAGCAGCACCCCAGATCCCCGAAATCGGGATACAGGAGTAAACTTGGACATTTCAAATGGCAAATAAGGTCAAGTACTAGGAGGCAAAGGAGGTTGAGCGGGCTCGACAAAAGAACTTTTGTAAAATTTTGTAATATTAAATTTTCCCTTTATTTGTTCACAAAGAGCCGAATGTGAGAATTCACTTTGGTTAGAGATGTAAAAATCGGAATGTAAACCCCCAAATAAAAATAATGGAGCACAGGTTCCAGCGTTTTTTGAATTTTTTCTCTTGAAGAGGAGAAGGAGAATTTCTATAGTAGTGTGGTCGCGGTGGCTCAGTGGTCGTGCGTTAACATCTCGTGCTTGGGGTCCCTGGTTCGATCCCAGCTCGCGTTAAGTGGGCTTTGTAGTGTATAAACACCGTTGGGTTCCCTCGGGTTCTCCCATTTCCTCCCACTTTCTTCATTCTACCATTTCATTTATTCTTATCATCACCATTTCCTTTAGCCTACCCGGCATAACCGTGGGTAGAAGATTTCATTTCATTTTTATAGTAGTGAAATTTCCCTTTATATGTTTAGAAAGTGTTCAATGTGAGGATTCCGAAATTCTGAATGTAAACTCGTAAATAAAAAATATTGGATTTAGTGTTTCCGAATAGTCCACTTCTAAGGTGGGAAAAGGGGAATATTTTTATAATTGTAATATTTCCCTTTATTTATTCACACAGTGTCGTGTGTGAGAGTCCCTTTAAGTTAAAGATGTGAATTCCAAATATGAATTCTTACATAAAACGATGGAACATGTTCCAAGTCTTTCGTATATTACACTGCTAAAAGAGGAAGGGCAGTCATTTATATAATATCAAAATTTTCACTTATTTATTTACAGTCTAAGTGGATAGGGGAGTTCAAAATTTATGCCAAAGATAGAGTATCTAATGGGGTTTTGTAATTACACTTTTATTGAAATGCGATCATCAGAGGGAAAGTGGTTCAAATATTTTACGAATAACTATAAAAAAGATTTGAGAAAATCCCGAATATTTCTAGTACACTACAAGACGCAATGAAGCAAACGAAAACAGAAAAAGGTGGGCTTATTATTTTTTAAACTACATAGGTACAGTTTCTTGGCAAGAATTTAAGTTGTTCTTTATGTCAAGAACCATTCAGTTGCTCTGTGCACAATATTATCAACTATACGAGAACCAATAATATTTTCCTTACGCATCCAGCAAGCGTTTTTTCTAACCTCATGAATACCCTGATGTTCAACCAAATTTCGTGTTAAATCTAATATTTTTAAAATTTAATATGTTAACAATGAACGACCAATTGTCAGCCGAAAAAGGATGTTTTTTTCCTTTATTTTCTGTTCTATTATTATATTGATGGTTGTTTTGGACTTCAGTGTCCCTTTTCAGCATTGAGGCTATATAATACGTGACTTCGACCTAAAGTATAATGCTGTGTTACAAGTGGCCATTCATTCCGGAGTGAGTGATATAAGAAATATCATCAAGGAACTATGTGCGTGAACCTGGCAGAACCCATTTTCGGAAATTGAAAATAAACCATCTAGATCGTTTGTTCACGATTGTTCACAAAACATTTTCGTTTGTTCACGTTTTATAAACAATTTTTAAAAAAAATCAGAATGGGCGGTGCTAACTTTACGCAGCAGAACCCATTTTCAGAAATCTGAAATAAACCATGTAGATCGTTTGGTCATCGTTTGTTTACGATTGCTCACGTAAAATTTTCGTTTGTTCACGTTTCATAAAGAATTTATACGAAAAACAAAATGGGCGGTGGCAACTTCACGCAGCAGAACCCATTTTCAGAAATCTGAAATAAACCATGCAGATCGTTTGTTCACGATTATTCACACAAAATTTTCGTTTGTCCATGATTTATAAACAATTTACACTAAAAACAAAATTTGAGTGGCCAACTACACGTAACTAAAAAATATCGGAAATCAAAAATAAAGAATGTAGATCGTTTGTTCACGATTGTTCACACAAAATTTTAGTTCACGTTTTATAAATAATTTGTACTAAAAACAAAATGGGCGCTGCCAACTTCACGTGCCTGAAAAATATCTGGAATCGAAAATAAAAAAATCCAGATCGTTTGTTCATATAAAATTTTCATTTGTTCACGATTTATAAACAATTTATTGGAAACTGGATCGAACCGGAAATCTCATGCTCGAAAGGTAAATGCCCTTTAATTGGTCAACGCCACATTCGTGTACGTATTGTAGCGTAGATTGACTATGTCTAGAACTGATTTACAGACCTACTAAATATGCATATATAATAATGAGTACAGCAACCCACATAATGCTTTGTTTTTTTGTTTAGTTATGATTTATTTCTTTCCAAATTATGCTTTATTGTTAATTTCAATCGTTGTTTTACACTAATCGTGTATTTACTATACATAAAATATTCTAAATATCTTGATCTATTTATTAATATTTTATGCAACCAGTTTTTCATATTTAGTGTACTTTCTTCTTAATGCACTGTAAAGAGATATGCTTACTACGTGCCTTTGGCGTGGGAGACCCGGGTTCGATTCCCGGAGGGAGCTCTTGTGTTTCGGATTCCACGTTAATCAGTAGGTCCCCCTCTCGTATAGCCTCGCTGCTGAAAGGGACGTTAAACACGAAATCAACTCAACTTAAATCGAGTCAGTTTTTTTAACAAATGTGTGCGGCTTAGAGGTGTACAGTATATACAGAAAGAAAAAGTTGCCACCAGAAAGTACAGAAAGTGCTCACGTTCAAGAGGTACACAACAATAGAAATAAAAATAAGCTTTTCATTGTTGCAATGTTATGTTCTCGAAGATTTTGCAATGTAAATACTTGTTTTAAAATGTATTAATACGATATGCTAAACTTGCAGTTAAACAGAATTTTCCAAGATTTGTGCTATATATCTTAAATTATGCTTTATTTTTTAAAATTATGCTCTATTATCCTTTTAAAATTAGTTTCTTCTGGACCCTTAGACAACCACAACTATGTTCAAGGTATCAGAACCATATGTGTAAATTGCTGTATGCTGTTTGCTCTTTAGGGTTTTGGGTTGCTCTAATGAGTAAAAGTTGAAAATAATTTAAAAGAGAAATTGTTAAACTATTAAGATGTAAAGGAAAATGTAAAGAACACACAAACAATTAATAATAATTACAACAAAAACAATAATAATAATAATAATATTAATAATAATAATAATAATAATAATAATAATAATAATAATAATAATAATAATAATAATAATAATAATAATAATAATAATAACGCAAATTGTGAGAAAAAGTGTCAACTTGCTATTACGAGGACAAATAAGATACTTAAGTATAAATTACATATTTAACTGGCATATTAGTCAGTCGCTTGAAAGAATGTTTCGTCTAGGAAATTCTTCACAATGTAATCAAAAACTATTCCGAATTATTAAATGTAACTTGAGTGAATTACATATACTTATGAGCATATACGAATTATAATCTATCTCATGAGCTCCTTCGTGGCTGAGCGGTTAGCGTACACGCCCTTGGTGTGCGAGACCCGGCTTGGATTCCCGGCAGAAGCTCGTGTGGTTCGAATTCCACGTTAATCAGTAGGTCTGGTCTCATATAGCCTCGCTGCTGAAAGGGACGTTAAACTCAAAATCAACTCAACACAATCTCTCTCATGTATATACTTCAACAGAAAGCAATATAGAAAGCATATAGAAAGGTTAGCTGAAATACTTATTCTTCTCACGAGAAGAATAAATTCAATGAAAATATTCGAACTCTGATTCTACCCTTGGGATTTGTTTCTGATTTGAAATTAAATTATAACCACCCAGCTAGATCAAAGTGTTTTTTCCAAAATTCACTTCAAAAGGTCGTGAATATTTAATTGAAGGCAACGTCTAGATGGTGTATTTCTATGAGAGGATACGTACATTGCTCTCTAGCAAAATAGAGGGAAAATAAATTTCCCTTATAAGGAGATCCGAAGGACGTAAGGATCCAGGTTCAACTCTTTGTAATTATCTCTGGAAGGCAGTTTAGGTTTTTGTGAACAGAAGTGTACAAATAAGATGGATTCCTTTTGAAATGTGAACTTTATCTCTTGCGATGTTAGATGCTACCTTGTATGAGACAGGTCTAGAAATTCCTAGGTTAGGTATTTGGTGATGTCTAGTAGTATAGTACAGTCTGCTGTATGGCCAATTTACAAGATTTGCTGATCGTTTTGAGAATCAGAAGCATTGAATAATATAGGGCTTAATTATTAAAGTACGGTAAATAAAATGCTCAGCATAAATTTCGATTATAGAAAACTTCTCTACAAACAACTAGCAAATAAAAAAATTATGAACAAACAATCTGTTTGGTTTACATTTAATTTTCTAAACTCTTCGGGGTCCTTGAAAATGATAGCGACCATTTTGTTTGTGGTATATTGTTTACAAATAATGAAAGAAAGGAAATAATTTTATGTGAACAATAGTGAAGAAGCTATGAACAAACTAGGTCTATCTGTATGGTTTATTTTAATTTTCGAAAATGGGTTCTGCTGCGTGCAAGTGGCAACGCCAAGCTGTTCTTGGTATAGACTGTAAATATTGATCAAACGAAAATTTTATGTGAAAAATAGTGAACAAACGATCTGTACTATTTATTTCCGATTTAGAAAAAAAAATCCAGTTAAGTGAAGTTGTACAGTAAGTCGCAGCGCTCTATTCACTGGAATCGATGATGGCGTAAGTCAACTATCTAGCGAATGCTTGCTCAGTTGTCTCAGAGGTGAAGACGTCGTACCCCTGCTTCCAAATAATATCTATGGCGTCCCGCCACTCTAAAAAAATTCAATGGCAAAAGATAGGCACGGGGAACGGCGTCAAGCGTCTCCTACCTTTTTATATCCTCTTTAACTCCCTTTTCTTGCCGGAATAAAGATCCGCGATCAAGTTTTGTGTGAAACTCGGAAAGTCTACAGCAGACACATTTCCAGTGGTTCAATAGACCATCGTGGATGAGTATTTATCTAAACACAATTCTACAGATGGCATAACACTTTTCTGGAAGACCGTGAAGAAGTTGTCGATGAAGCCCGCGCTGGACGCCAGTCAACTTCCTCAAAGGACGAAAATGTCACTCATGTGAAAGAACTTTTATAGAGACCATCGTTCGTTTTATTTGTTTAAAGGCCGACTGTTAAATGTTTCAAAAACTATCTTCCGTGAGATTGTACATGAGAAAAGTGTAAACGAAGGTTGTCTTAAGAATTTTGACCGACGATTAAAAATCTTCCTGAGTGGAAATTTGTCAAGACCTCTTGGAAATGTGTGAAAATTATCCTCACTCTTTGGACAATTTTATAACGGCTGGTGAAACATGAATATTCCAATACAACTCCAGTCGAAGAGGCAAACTGCTGAATGGCACACCTCGTCGCCACTCGTTCCGAAAGGGCTCGAACGACCAAATTTAAGATCAAGACCATGGTCATTGTGATTTTTGACATCACAGGGATCGTCCACAGTGAATCTGTACCTCTCAAGACAACCTCTAACTGTAAATTTTGCTTAGGATTCCTCAAGAGACTGATAGGAAGGATTCAGCGTGTCAGATCAAATATTAGCGGTGATTGGAAACTTCATCATGACAACACGGCAGCCAATACTGCCTTCGTTGCGACCAGCTAGCTGGCCAAATATAGTGTGGCAACGCTGCTCCACCTACCCTACACTACCGACTTGGCTCCCCCAGACTTCTTTTTGTTTTCTCATTTTAAATTCATTTGAAAGACATCATTACATAGGAATTGAAGATGTGTAAACAGCTTGTGAAATGGCTTTAAACGCACTTTCTGAACACGCTTTCCGGGATGCCTTATACTTCTGGCAAAAATGTATCGAAGTAGGAGAGCAATATTGTCAAGATTTTTGATGTATAATTATTATTATTCTTAATATTTTGTAAATAAATGTTTTTTTTTAATTCTTGTAGACTTAGTGACATTACTTTCCGAATATACATTGTATTTCTCATTTGCGAAAATTTTCAAGTTGCTTTAAATTAGCACCGACCATATTGTTTTTGGTATAAAATGTTTAGAAAGTTTTAACAAATGAAAATGTTATGTCAACATTTCTGAACAAACGATCATCAACATTGACATGCTAAGTATATCTCATATATATACAGTACATTCAGATGTGTACAGACATTCAGATGTGAACAAACGAAAATTTTGTGTTAACGATCTGCATGGTTTATTTTCGACTTCTGAAAATGGGTTCTGCTGTGTGGAGTTGGCACCGCCCATTTTGTTTTTTTTTAATTCTTTATGAAAGGTAAACAAACGTAAATTTTATGTGAACAATCGTGAACAAACGGTAAACAAACGATCTACATTGTTTATATTTGATTTCCGATATTTTTCAGTTACGTGAAGTTGGCATCGCCCATTTTGTTTTTCGTATAAATTCTTTATGAAAGGTGAACAAACATAAATTTTATGTGAGCAATCGTGAACAAACGGTGAACAAACGATCTACATTGTTTATTTTTGATTTCCGATATTTTTCAGTTGCGTGAAGTTGGCACCACCTATTTTTTGTTTTTCGTGTAAGTTGTTTATAAATCGCGAACAAACGAAACTTTTGTGTGAACAAGCGTGAACAAACGATGAACAAACGATGTAGATGGTTTATTTTCAATTTCCAAAAATGGGTTCTGCCAGGTTCACGCACATCAGAATTATTGTTTTATTTTAACTTATGTAACCCTGACGCACGACACCGCGCTGATGATTTACTTTAAAGAATTATCAATGATAAACTTGATTCAAAATTCTTACTATCACAGATTAACTTTTGGGTTCCTCCGCAGCAAACTCGTTCTCTACATTTGCTAACTGACAACACACCTACGTTATCAATTATTAACCCCTTATTTATAATATTTTGAAACAATGGATTAGACATGAACTTGTGAGATGTTTTTGCTTGAATTGGGACGAAATGAAATATTTTTGCGTAACAGTTGAAAGAGGATTCCGCTAAATGCTAAAAGGTGAAGTAACTTTTCAGCTTTTAAAGATAATGAGTTCAAACTCAAACCATATTAAAGATAACTTAATGGACAACATTCTATGTTCTGTGAACATTGAGGCGCACGTTAGAAAGTTGCAGAAAAAGCTCTGAACATTGAAGTTGGAAACTTAAGAATGGCCATTTTGGAATGTACATTTTCAAACGAAATAAATTACACTCACCTTCAAATTTTTGTCTACATAGAGACTATGTAACATAGAACGTTCCAAGCAAGTTTCAGATTTGAGAAGCATAAACATGATTTTTGAACTTTTTATACATTGCAAATGTTTGAAAATCGTTCATTTTCACTATCAAATATATCAGGGAGGACACAAGTGAAAATCTCAAATTTGGACAAAATAGACTATAGTTATGCATTAACGAGTGGGTACAATTGCGTTACTGAAACGTGACTAGTTTCTGAGTTATAAGTTTTTTTTTCACTGGAACTTGATACCAGGAGGTGCCATGAGGCGTGGACATAAACTTTATAGCAAAAGTCAAAATAACACAACAAGAATGTTAAGTAGGTAAAGCGTGCGATTTTATGAATCATATCTTGTACAAAAAAACGAAACGTGTCTGTTATTTCTTCCGCGCCTATAGCACTGCTGTTAAGACAGCAGTAAGGTAAACAGTTGACTAATTTGTGTACAAAGTTTAGCACTGATATTGAAAGTACGACCTGTAGGAGTTGTGAACTTTGTGGGTGTGAGTTCCGGAGGACCTTAGTGATCGGCGCCCATATTTAGTCATTCGTAGGTAGTTTAAAAGAGGTTCTTGGGCCATGGGGATGGAAAAAGTAAACAAAAGATCGTTATTTCCCTGATTGGTGTCTTCAATTGTCTTAATCCACCATTTCTCGGCGTAAATACAGACTACGGTATCATTAAGTGCAGATGATAACATGCTATGTTTTGGGAGTACTGAAGTACTGCTATCACTAAAGTACTTTCCTTCTCGCTGGTCTAGAAATAATGGCAATATTAGAGTGGTAACGAGAATACTGCTTCGGTTCACAAGAATCAAACAATCATGGCTTCGAGTCGCACTAAACGGAATGAGTGTTTTAACTGTCCCACAGTTTCTTGCGTTCGCGTCCTCTTTGTGTTGGATTATGTAGAAAGTTAAACAGAACTAATTTGATGAACATGGAAACAAATGTATACTTAAGTTTAACACAGCTGTAAAAGTAGAAAATATAAGAAAGAAGATAAAACGGGCGTGTTTTGTTCTCTTTTACTCCTCCCGGTCCCATGTTCGATTCCCATTGGACAGAGTTAAGAATTTGAACACATCATGATGGGTCCGTTTCCCACTAAAATGTAGGTCTACTTCCTTATAGCCTCAGTACTGAGAAAGTCCCTAAACTTCAACTCACAAATGGAGACACGGTGGCTCAGTGGTAGAGCGCTTACTTCTGGTGCTTGGGGTTGTTGATTCAATCCCCGACCAAGAAAGTTTGTGGTGGATAAAGTACGCGGCTTTTCTTGGGGTAGTCCCGTTTCCTCCCACTTTTCATTGAACCAATTCATGCATTATCATTTACTTGCTTTAATCATCTCTTCCTTTGCCGAAAGGGCCTTAGCATGGGACGTTACACTGAACTCACAAACATATTGGCAGCAGAGAATCTTATTAACTGCAGTTCAAAGTTAATTTCAATTACCTCTGAAGTCTGCTATTCAAATACTAATAATAATAATAATAATAATAATAATAATAATAATAATAATAATAATAATAATAATAACTAATCTCCCTCCGATCTTTGTCCCTGATACTAAAATCATACAAGTAAATGAGATTTACATATTATACATATATCAGATGACCAATATACGTTGGTGCATGCGTGACCAATATACATTTTAGAAGACACATATAATGATAGTTACATTCCCATTTCGTTACCCGTTTGAATGTCAGAGGGAAATTTCGAGTATGAGCTTTCCCGATTTTAAGTATCTATAAAATCTCATATGAAAATGTATTTCCATTTATAACAAGAAATACCTCCTTCGCCTATGTCTATACACAAAGGAAAAAGTCCTTATTGTCTGACTGTAATTGAGTAAGTGACTGAGTGATCAACGCCGTGCCCAAACCCTTTGATGTAAATAGCATTATACTTGTTTTTTCTCTTTTTTCTTTTTCTTTTCTTCTTTCTTTGAAATTTCAATGGCGAAGAAAGAAAATAGAATTATCAATTCTTATATTATAATGTCCATATCTTCGAATCTAGGAAGGTTAAAGACGTAAATTTAATATATTCACTTTATCATTTAAGATAATTAGAAATTTGCTGCAGTTTTTATTTATTTAACCAAGAAGCGAAGAAAATGAATCGGAAGAAAAAGGGTCAAACATTGCAACTAGTACAATAACAGTGAATATCTAGAAATTTCTTGAGTATTGACATAACATTTAATGCTTGGGATTTTCATTTAAAATAATAAAACACATGTACCGAAGTTTCCTCTAATACTTGACATAAAAGGGGAAAAAATGAATTGAACTGAGAGAAAGGGGTAAGATTATGGGGTTCTAATTATTATAATAAAATGCTCATAACTTGGAATCCCTTAAGATTAGAGGCATGAAGTCGAGAGTTAAACTTTTCATTTAAAATCATTCCACAGGTTTTAAGCGTTTGTATTAATATGATCAAGAATGCACGGAAAAGAGTTGGAGACTCTTCCGTAAGATGCCCACACAGGGACGTACGGAAGGGGGGGGCACGGGGGTCCGGACCCCCCCCGAAATTTCGACTTTTTAAAAATTTAGCCTAATTTTAGGGGCAATTTTAGCAATTTTAATATAAAATAGCTTCATATTTAGTTTGAACCCCCCCGAAATAAATTCCTGGGTACGCTACTGCCCACAGAAGACGTTCGAACGTTGTGCAAAGGCTTCGTGCTCAGATGAATTCCATACGAAAGGTGCCAGAGGAAGAATACAAATAAACCCACAATAACACACGGGGACATTTACCAGTATATACAGGGTTTGTCCATAAAGTAATGAGGCTGGCCGCCGCGTGGCTTTCCAGTCACCTTCAGCTCGTTCTCCTGGAAGGGTTTGTGGTGGATGTATAACCTAAGTTACGCACCGGGCGGCAGTCGCGTCGGAGCTCCGACGCAGTGAGGATCACGCGCGGCGCAAAAGTTATTCTTGAATTTCTGTCATGGCCGGGACAAACCGTTAACGGCGTTTTCTACAAACAAGTCTGTTCGCGTCTTCATAGAGCCACGAAACGGAAGCGACCGGAAATTGCCGATTGCTGGAAGCTCCACGACGACAATGATCCAGCCCAAACCGAGTTCCTTGTGACGGCCTATCTATTCCAGATAGAGGTCTCAACCTTCCCGCAGCCACCGTATAACTCCGACGTGAGCCCACTACGTTTTTTTTGTTTTTGTGTATTAAATATGAAAAATATACAAAAAAAACTAATTGCAGAAATTATTTATGTTCAATTCTTTTTGAACTGTTCCTAATTTGACTGCTAAATAAAGCTTCTTTTTTTTCATTTTAAATTATTAGTAATTACTTTGAAACATAGGGCAGATCCAGTAGTTTTGATTACAAAATTACTGGGTCAGATATCTTCTTTCTTTACTATATCTAGAATATCAAGTTGTGTTTTTGCTTTTGGTTTCAATGTTTTGGGAAGAAACAGAGCACGTACTATTAACGAAGTTATTAAGCCAAACAGCAATTTAGCTGTAATCAGGGAGATAACCTTAGTTACCACATTTTTCATCTGAACGTTTATCACGACTTCCCAAGGAAAATTTACTAATAACCGCAAACTTCCTGTTAAAATCATCAACATTTTAGTTTTCCTCCGTCTTCTTAAATAAATGTACGTTCTTATAGAACGGAATAATGAATGCTTCAAAACGTAAATATTAAATAATAATTGATTTGTTTGGAATAGGAATGACTGATTTCAAAGATAAACAAAAATCGGAAGGCAAAGAGCAACTGGTTGACAGTTCTAAATTTTTCTTTCTCTGTAAATTTTGTCGAAGAATAATTCAAGGAAAATGTGAAATTGTTTTCCCTCTTTATACATTTCCCGCTACCTATGCAAAAAAAATAGTGACTGCATGATCCAACTCTTTCTATTCAATCTTTCGTACTTTTCCTCATATACTCTAAATGTTTATTCAGAATATTAAAGAGTTCCCTCGTGGCTAAGCGGTTTGCGTATGCGTCTTTGGCGTGGGAGACCCGGGTTCGATTCCCGGGGAGCTCATTTTGTTTGGATTCCACGTTAATTAGTAGGTAGACGTCTCATATAGCCTCGCTACTGAAAGGGACGCTAAACTAAAAATCGACTCACCTAAAATCACCTCAGAATATTAAAAAAAAGTTATATATTAAGACTAATTACGTAGTATACACAGAAAAATCATCGAGAAGATAAAACAGATATAAGTGAGTAAATCTTCGTGTGGTTTTCAAGAAAACATTCTTTATAAATCTAATAATTGATGGTGTATGATAGCCACGCAATACTAAGCTGAAACTGATGAATAATACCTTTGTGGAGCATTTTAATATGACTAGTACTTGAAAAATTGAATCTATTCTGAATCATTCATAAGCCCATCGGATAGATATTGCATTTTTACTCTATCAAACAGGTTGATGCGATACGACCATATGACCGGTTAGATCCGTTTGGATAATTTGACCAATTTCGGTTCGTTTCACCAATTTGGACCACTCCACCCATTTGGACTGTGTGAGGTGCAGGTAGCCAGAGCCACAGCTAAGGTTACCAAGAACACCAACGCAAATAAAATTAAATAAATAATGTGGAGTGGCTGGGAATATTCAAAACTAACAGAGAAAATTTACATAAAATGCAAATTGCCATCATCTGCATAAGTACTTCCCTTCTTGGAGATGAGAGTACTCTCCTGTGAAAGCCGCCACTGCCACAAGTAAATCGGTAGAGCATAAAATTTCAGTTAATGAAAGCAACAGATCTCAGGGTTATCTGCGCAACAGTCATGGCCAAGATGCTACTATAGTGAGTTGTTTAGAAATACCAAAAAGGTTAAAAAAAACACAAAACTACTTTAAAATAACAGGTAGCAGCCTGTTACTAAAAAAACTCACTATACTCATGACTGATAGTTTGTTTCTCTTGGCATAATATTCTCTCTGGGCCTCCTTCAGAGAGCTGGTCAGACATACACATAACCAGGGAAAATGCTTCCTTGTCTCACACTCCTGAAACAGAACATTTTCATTTAGCAGTAGGTACTCACCCTGCAGCAAATTGACTTCAACACAAATTCTGATTAGAGATGGTGGTTTATTTCCAAGAGAAAGAAACATCAAGATGAGTGTGGATGTTGATGATAACACTCCAATACACTGATACTTAAACTTCTTATGTAGTGCACTACTAACACACTGACACTATGATATATATTGATGTATATATATATACAACACTTGTTTCACTATATCAGAAAATTGAAGAGGGGAGGACGAAAACTTATTATTTAAGGTCTGGTTGACCTTAGAAAAATTAAAGGAACATTTTATACAAATTTCTTTACTCCTCAGTTGATGAGTTCATAGTCTCCGTCAGTCTCAGAGAGGAGAAAATATTATCACACAAAAAAAATCATGGTAGGCAACACGTAAAATGAAGATAAAAAAAACAAAAAAAATTAAATTGATCATATATCTTGTATGTTCGCTGCACTGTTCCTGTAGCTGACTAAACTGTTCATGTACACAGTTCTAGCACAAAGTCACCATGTCCTTCCACATTCCCATTTCACTGTAAAGGTTATTGTTCGGGTTAAATGTTTAATATGCTGGACGATGAATTCTCTGGACGTGGACATGTGGTATGTCCATGAAAGCAAGCATTACAAATGCTTGGAACCTTGTTCAGAAAGTCCAGGGAAGGCACTGCGTTTGTGACGTTACAGGCCTTAAATATCTCAACTGAGATATTCTACTTTTACGTTTTCACTGCCATACTGGACGTGTAAACGTTTCCCCATTCTATGGGTCGGGTATTAGACAAGATGTCTACTTTAGTTCTTCTCCTACAAGTTTACAGTTAGCATGATAACATAAAAAAATATGATCATTAAACGTAACTCTCCATTATAAATTGTAGTTAACTTGTATGACTAAGCTTCCACTGCTTAGATAAACGCACTGTTCAACACGTTCTTTAATTCACACTCAATAGTGATTAGTATAGACAAAGTTTATTACTCACACGAAGTCCCGAATACATCAAATGATGTATTTCAACAGGAATCTCCACGGGGACCGAAAGTGTCCTCACGTTCCTGGGATATCACTAACCGTTAAGCAAAGAAGTAGAGATGACTTCCTTACTATGATTGTACGTGTTTCCACTTCCAGATCAGAGAACGAACTTCCCTTGTTCACCACCAAAACAAGTATATCTACCGCACAAAAACCAAGAAAGGAAGAAACTCGCTTCCTTTCGAGTCTTTAACAAAAGGTTTTGTGCCTGAGGCGAGCTTCCGGGTGGCCCTTTCTGCAAATACCACCAGTTCAGCCGCTTCTTGTTGCAGATTGTTCCTGCACCCTCTGACAGGTGCTGCTTTACTTAAAATTGCGGTGAACTTGGAACCTTCTGCTCCCAGCAGAAGTCTATGAGAGTTTTTTAAAACAATATAATTATCTTCACTTATAACAACACTATAAAAGGAAAAATACATGTTATGATACACTGAAATAAATTTAAATATACATAGAATATATTGATATATTAGACATAAACTGTCATCTCCCCCAGTAACAGAAAAAAGCCCAATTTCCTGCGGCTGTCCTTCAAGTTGTCTGCTACTAATGGCATCCATGTTTGTATGAAGAGGGAGTGAGGAAACATCTTTTGTTAAAATTTAATTTAGACAATTACAAGATCCAAATGTCTTGTGCGGATGGGATACACGTTGATAAAATTAATCAGGAATTTTGTACGGTATTTCCAAAAACGATTGAGTGTAATACGTTAATATTAATATTTTACATGAAAAAATAAGTCAAAATAGAGTAAGACATTTTAAACTGGCTTTGCATCCTGGGAAAAAACTAGGTCCGTTCGCTGACGGTACCGGTCCTGGGTGAAGAGGGGGGCGGAAGAGACGCTTGAGCTCGCTGCACACAAAATCACACCTATAGAAATCCAAAAACTCACATGTTGACGCTAAAATTTTTACAACTTTTTACACAATAGAAGTTGTGCGTCTATACCCACTGTTTCCAAATCAGTGTCGATTCACTAAGAAAAGGCGTAGGATCCTTCCTGTGTATAATGAGTCTTATTTAGTCCCTCATCTGGTGATTTCTTGAAGTGTTGAGTCGTGAGGACCTCACATATAGAAGTCTAGGCGACGAGAAGTCGTGAGAGACACAGAAAAAAATTCTCTGTCAGCGCTAGCTCCGTCTTCCATGGTTCTAAAACTCAATGCATGATTCCAATAGAATATGCTTATTTCTTTCATTAATTAATCCATCGTAGAGTCTTTTAATATCATTCTTCCTTCATCCCCATGTATGCTATACATTAAGCAATGACCCAGTAATTAGATGCAAGCGGTAAAGTACAATATAATTAGCCTATAAAGGAAATAAACATAAATGAATAAATACAATATAATACAATATTGTATTAATATTTCCGTACTACGCTCGGTGTTTTTCCCATTTTAATCATAATAACTATATAATATTCAATAAGTATGCTAATATATAAGCAATTAATTGTATCGAAAAATGATCTATTTACATATTGATATGTAAATGTGCCCCTCATCTGCACTTTGATATGCAGATGATGGAGAAGGACATCGGCCTTCTACAGTATTTCCCCCCTATGATTCTAGGTGCTGTACTTGCTAGTACAGGACGTAGATCATAAAGAGGGCACATTTTTGTTCCTGAAAAAAATAATCCCACAAAAACAGTGAAAAAAACAAAAACATACAAGGTAAATTGAAAGTAAACACAATACACAGCAATACCAATATACAAAGCTAAATATAGAGAACTCAGGATTCCCTAACTTTACATAAACCTGAATCACATAAATTCCCATACATACACAAATACACTAGTACACTAGTTCACTAAAATACACAATAGCACTAACACTATTTACACATGTGTCAAGTCCGGGGTTCTATGCATTAATGTGTGATACTATTGCATCTCTATTGCACCAGTACCACTGTGATTTGCTTCTTCTCTAGCAATGTACGGCTTTAAGAGGAAGGCATTCCTGGTCATCTTGACCTCTTTTGTCGCCGGATCCGCTAGTCTGTACATATTTCGGTCGGTGGTAGCGACAATTTGCCACGGCCCCGAGTATAAGAGTAAGAGTTTTTTCGAAACACCTGCTAGAGCATCCGACTTGGGGAAAACTAGATAAAACAAGGTCACCCACATTGTACTCTACAGTACGGTGTGACTTGTCGAAGTTTCGTTTTCGTGCAGCAGCATTCTTTTTGTGGTTCTTTCTTGCAATCTCAATGTAATACTGCACGTCATGGCGCTGATCCACTTCTGGGATTTCAAATAGCCTGGCTATGTCTCTAGACATAGACTGTCCAAAGTGACATTCAAAGGCTGACACGCCAGTGGTCAGGTGTTTCGCGGAGTTCAAACACTTCTATATTTTATCTAAGTATTTGGGCCACAATCTTTGGTTATCATGGCACAATTTACGTAGTAAACGTACTGTCGCCTTGACAGCTACTTCTGCCATCTCACCCTGGGGATAATATGGCGTGGAAGTGATGTGCCTGATACCAAGTTCTGCTAACTCATTTTTCCAGCGGTTAGACTGAAAAGGTGACCCTCTGTCTGTCAAGACTAGTTCCACACTAGGGTTCACTTTTAAGTACTCCTTTAGTTTCCTAATGGCAGTGGTAGTGTTGGCTTTCCTACACGCATATAAACCAATGAGTTTCGAAAATGCGTCGTAGAACACTAAAATGTAGTGGACTCCCCCAATTCCCTTGGTTATGGGTCCTAACCAGTCCTCACAGGCCAAATAGCCTGGCTTCTCAACGACGACGGGATTCAGTGATCCCGGACGATAACATTGGGGAGGGTTGCTTTTCTGGCATAATTCGCAGGAAGCACAAAATTTCCTCACACTTGCTCTCATCTTCGACCATACGAAGAATTCCGATAGAAGTGGTAGTAATTTACTAGCCGACATGTGCCCTCGATCTGTATGGTAATAATCGAGCAGTGGAATTACTAGCACTTCTGGGATGCATATTCGGACTCCTTCTCGGTCACGCTTACATAAGCGTCCGTTCAACACTTCAAAACGGTGACAAGCACCATTTATTTTTGGTGAGTCCGTCTTCTCTTCTACATCTTTCTTGATCTTGCCGTAGACAGGATCTGAAGACTGCATCTCCGGTAGTATGGCAATCATCTTCCTCAACTCACAGGGAATTTCCGTCAGGATGGACATCAGCGACTCCTGGAGGATAGGCTTCCGTGCAACACTGAGGTCTTCTTCTGTGTGAGGAGTGTACCTAGAGTGATAATCACTCAAATTTTCGTTGGACTGGAGTGCAGCATCGCCCACCTGGTGATGCGCTGGTTTGTAAGCCTACAGTATAGAATGAACTTAAGAGCAAGGTGGTCGCTGCGAATTATGAATTTAGTTCCTACTAAATATTGTTCAAATTTAACAACCCCATCTATCAGTCCAAAAAATTCCTTTTCCGTCACAGAGTAGTTCTTCTGTGCCGCATTAAACACACGCTATGTGAATGCGATGACCCTAATGTCATCATTATCATCACGCTGGTACAATAGAGATGAACACGCAATGTCACACTCATCCGACTCTAAAATCAGCTGTTTGTCAGGCAGGACGGTTTTCAGCACTACTTCTTCCTGGAAGATCTGCTTGATCTTCTCCATCGCTGCCTGATGTTCTGGTTCCCACTTGAACCTCGCGTTCTTCTTCAGTAGTTGGAACAACGGATGGAGAACTTCCGAGTATTTCCTACTGAAGCATCTGTAATATTGGCAGTAGCCAATGAAGGAACGCAGTTCCTTTACGTTCCGGGGTGTTCTAAAATCCAACACCGACTTCACTTTCTCCGGATCGTTACCGATACCGGATTTAGAAAGATGAAAACCAAGTATGTTTAAGCTTTTCCTTGCGAAATTGCACTTTTTTAGCCTGAGAGTTAGGCCGCCGCAGTGAGTAAACCCAACACTCTGTCGAGGTGTACTATATGATCATTGAAGCTTCTGTCGGCCAAAATTAGGTCATCAACATATGCGCCGCAGTACTCTCTAGCTTCAGTTCCTATCAGCATATCTAAAGCTCTGACGCAAGAAGCAAGGCTTTGTTTCGTCCCAAACGGAAGTTTCTGAAAGACATAAGATATGCCTTCATGTAGGAATCCTAAGTATTTTTGTTCGCTTTCCTTAACTTTGATTTGTAAAAACATTTCGGTTGCATCGACACAGCTAAACCAAGAATTATCACAATTGTCCTGGAAAACTGATAGGGGTGGCATTGGTCTGTCAGAAAGATCACCAGATATTTTGGCCAGAGCTCGGCCATCGATACAGACTCGAATACGTCCGTCACTCTTCGGGGTCACTACCAGAGGATTTATATACGCCGTAGGCTGTTTCTTTATCACACCCCATGCTTCCCATCTCGAAATTTCATTGGATACTAAGTTTCTAAATCTCTTAGGGTAAGGATAGAGTTTTGTCTTGATTGGACGTTCGTCCGTTACTCCAATCTCATGCTCGTAGTTAGCTATGCAACCTGGCTTGACATTAAAAAGTGCTTGATGCTTGAGAAGCACAGCTTTCAAACTTTCTCTTTGTGAGGCTGACAGATCTGAGTAGTTCGATACAAACTCTTCTATCTCTGAAATGGAGGCGTGAGTTTTCACTTTCATCCACTCTTCTGGTGGGAATACGTGAACTGCCATTTCTTGGGCACCTGGGAATCTTCCATCATCCAAGTTTGGGGCACGAGCTGCCTTATCTCTGCAGGTCTTAGGCTCATTCTGTGCACTAACCCGTATGGCCTTCCGTCTTTCGTCTGACGGGGAAAAATTACACTCAAAATTATCTACCTCATCCATAATACTAAATGGTTTTTGGCACTCTCCATTCAACTCCAAACAACGAACTACTAGATCCTCAGTCTCGCAATCTACTGATCTAAATACAACTTCTACATCATGAGGATGTTTGAGATGTAGAAGGCCGATGTCATAGTCTAACACGGCACGAGATTCGGTAAAAAAGTTGGATCCTAATATCAAAGATCTGTTCAGACCTGAAATTATAATACCTAGAGTATGAAATTCCTTCCCTTGTATCTCAATGACTAACAGAGTTTGGCCAATGATCGTCGCTGATTTACTTCGAAAAGCGGACGTTACCCGTATATTCTTCGCACTCAGAAATGCGGGTGGGGCGTGGCTATTTGAGACGGTGTCCCAAATTTCTTTCGAAATTGCAGAGCAAGTAGCCCCAGTGTCCAATAAACAATTTACGTCTTTTCCAAACAAACACACTTGTATCTCTGGTAGTGAGATGACGTTATTAGCAGGTAATGCATCATTACATGATTCAAACAAATTCTTAAATATGCCATTCGCTTCTTCATAGATTTCCCTATCTAGATCAATATGTTCTCCGTTCCTACTAAGTAATGTTAATTTATTTTCAAACATGCCTTCATTGAAATGCTTCTTTGATTTTATCTCTAAACATAAATTACAATTTTCTTCTTCTTTTTCTTCTTCAGTTACAAAATTTTCTTTCACTGCGGTTTCGCAAGAGTTATCATCATGTTTATTTTCTACGTTATCTTTAAAATGTCGCACATACTTGGAATGTAATTTTGTCAACTCGGTTGGACAAGTTCTCACCGTGTCCTTCCTACCGCCGTCGCAAGTATATGCGGACAATCCTCATTAGCTTGAAGAAGGAGATGAGGATTGGTTACTCCTGGTATTGTTTGTATTCTGAGTGGGAGGAGGGGGCGCACGGTCATAGCGTTCGAGAAGTTGTATTTCCTCCTCTTCTCGACGGAAGGAGTTCCCTCGCTGTCCATCCGCACTGCGCATTCCGCCCCTCCTACCGCGGGCTACACGACCGTTGTGGGTGGAGTGGGAGTTCCCCCCACGTGACCAGCTAGCTGACCAACTTCCGCTGCTCTGATTTCGAGTTGGGGAGCGCTGGTGGTTGTTTTGGTTCGTGTTGTGTCTACGTCTCTGGTAAGGACGGCTGGTTATCTCGTGTTCTGTTTTTCTTACGAGCCACGTGCTTACCGCTAAGGCCTGAGGGGTTATTATCCTCGCCGTCTATGCTCACTTGGAGCATGTTGACCCCTTTCCTCGGGTTTTGCTGATAGAACTGGTCGCGATTCGTCATCGACGACTGCAGTTCTTGGACCAAATTCAGAAGTTCAGCAATGGTTTTAGGGCGAGACGAGACTATTGCCCTAAATAGCCAATTGGGAAAGTGCCGTGGGAGTACCTTCAATAACGTCGCATCTGACATGCGTGGCTCCAAAATGCTGTTTTTGTGCAGCAAATCCAACAGATATTCTGCAGGGGATTTGTGCACTCTACTGTCAAAGTGAGAAGTTAAAATGTTAGCTCTTAAGTTAGCCAACCGCTCTTCACTTAGGTAGCATTTCCTAAATTCACTCACAAAATCTTCATAAGTTTGAATTTTGCTTCGGTTTACCTGGAACCATTGGTAACATGTGTTCCGGACAGCTCGAGGAATGAAGCTTAGTCTCATCTCGTCCGGTACCCCAGTGACCTCGAAGTACCGGTCGAGATCTTGAAGAAAATTATAGGTCTCGGTTTCCGTCTCGTTTCCCATATACACAGGCAACGTCACATCTCTGTGTATGAGCCCTAATGCAGTAGCGATATTTTGTCTCGTCTCATGTTTACATGAGCGAGACGTTGACGGAACAGGGTCTGTCTCGTGGGCAGAAGCGAGGTTCCCAGGTTGAGAACCGGGCACGTCGCGACTCGAGGTGTTGTTTGGTGATGGAGGACGTTTTTGGGTAGCGGAGACAGAGATGTTCTCGAGTCTCCCCTCGATCACCTCGCTCGTCTCCTTCTGTATGGAGTTCTTCCATTCCTCCATCTTCTTCTCTAATTGTGTACAAACATCCTGTACGGTATCTTGCATCTGCTGGATGCTACCGTTACACTCAGATCGAATTTCCTCAAGTGGCGTTTCCTGCTCGATTTCCCCCCTGAGCCTGGCTAGTTGGGAAGCGAAACTCACTTGCACTCTCCTGACCTGATTATTAAGTTGTATAGTGGTCTGTTCAACACGAGACGAGACCTGTCGTATACTTTCTGAAAGATCTGTATAATTTTCTTCCAGTTTCTTTGTGGTTTCTGTGACGCGTGAGTTTAGATCTTCCCGAGCGCCTTCAATCTCCCCCCTAAGCTCTACTGTGGTAATCTCTAGTCACTCAGTCAACTCCCGTTCACTGTGCTCGAGTCTCGAACTCACAGTCTCCAACTGGAGTTCAAGACGAGCATTACTGGACTCAATAGCCTGTTCGAGACGTTTATACATATCTTTCGTCTCTTTATGTACTTGCTCCAGGCTATGAGAACTTTCCTCAAATTTCCTTTCAAGTTTTCTTTCTAAACTATTTGAGTTTTCTACCATTTTATTCTCTAAACTTGTCGCATTTTCTTTAAGCTTTACGTCTAAATCTTCCCTTAGACTCCGGTTACTTTCTTCAAGTTTCCTTTGACCTTGCAAAAGTTCGCTTAGAATGGCTGCTAGATTTAAGCTACTTATGTTTTCTATAGAGCTAAGTTCGTTTACGGCGGGGCTAACAATATGTTCCGGAGTTTCAGTAGTTTCGTCCCTTTCCTCCCGCAACGGCACTTCCGGTTCCCTACCGGTGACTGGCGGAACCGTTTCCACCACGTCAGCGTTTCCCACTACGCTGTCCGTGCACTCGTTAGTGCGCTGTGCTACAACACTACTTTCTTCTGAGAGCTCGTCAGCTCTCTGAGCGAAATCTTCATTTTCGAACTGCTGGTCCATGTTGTCTAATTTTCGAGCCTGCGCTCTTGTTACGACCATTTACAAAAGAAAATAATGTTACAAAAGGTTACTTCCCCCCTTAACTTTAAGAGCCTGAATTCTCTAACACAATTGTAATACAGAACATTCAAAACGCAAACATAAATTCAAAACACAAGACTCCGTCGTTCTTGGAAATTTCAGGAAATAACAAAACATATACCGAAAAATTTACTTAAAATTGTACTCTGACCAGAGAGTATATGAAGTATATACTCTATTGCCCTTAACGCTGCTGTCGACAAGTTTCTTGGCGCAAGAGCGTGAATATCGAGCCTTGCAGCTGGGTAGCCACAAATATTGTGGAGTGCAGGTAGCCAGAGCGACAGCTAAGGTTACTAAGAACACCAACGCAAATAAAATTAAATAAATAATGTGGAGTGGCTGGGAATATTCAAAACTAACAGAGAAAATTTACATAAAATGCAAATTGCCATCATCTGCATAAGTACTTCCCTTCTTGGAGATGAGAGTACTCTCCTGTGAAAGCCGCCACTGCCACAAGTAAATCGGTAGAGCATAAAATTTCAGTTAATGAAAGCAACAGATCTCAGGGTTATCTGCGCAACAGTCATGGCCAAGATGCTACTATAGTGAGTTGTTTAGAAATACCAAAAAGGTTAAAAAAAACACAAAACTACTTTAAAATAACAGGTAGCAGCCTGTTACTAAAAGAACTCACTATACTCATGACTGATAGTTTGTTTCTCTTGGCATAATATTCTCTCTGGGCCTCCTTCAGAGAGCTGGTCAGACATACACATAACAAGGAAAAATGCTTCCTTGTCTCACACTCCTGAAACAGAACATTTTCATTTAGCAGTAGGTACTCACCCTGCAGCAAATTGACTTCAACACAAATTCTGATTAGAGATGGCGGTTTATTTCCAAGAGAATGAAACATCAAGATGAGTGTGGATGTTGATGATAACACTCCAATACACTGATACTTAAACTTCTTATGTAGTGCACTACTAACACACTGACACTATGATATATATTGATGTATATATATATACAACACTTGTTTCACTATATTAGAAAATTGAAGAGGGGAGGACGAAAACTTATTATTTAAGGTCTGGTTGACCTTAGAAAAATTAAAGGAACATTTTATACAAATTTCTTTACTCCTCAGTTGATGAGTTCATAGTCTCCGTCAGTCTCAGAGAGGAGAAAATATTATCACACAAAAAAAATCATGGTAGGCAACACGTAAAATGAAGATAAAAAAAAACAAAAAAATTAAATTGATCATATATCTTGTATGTTCGCTGCACTGTTCCTGTAGCTGACTAAACTGTTCATGTACACAGTTCTAGCACAAAGTCACCATGTCCTTCCACATTCCCATTTCACTGTAAAGGTTATTGTTCGGGTTAAATGTTTAATATGCTGGACGATGAATTCTCTGGACGTGGACATGTGGTATGTCCATGAAAGCAAGCATTACAAATGCTTGGAACCTTGTTCAGAAAGTCCAGGGAAGGCACTGCGTTTGTGACGTTACAGGCCTTAAATATCTCAACTGAGATATTCTACTTTTACGTTTTCACTGCCATACTGGACGTGTAAACGTTTCCCCATTCTATGGGTCGGGTATTAGACAAGATGTCTACTTTAGTTCTTCTCCTACAAGTTTACAGTTAGCATGATAACATAAAAAAAATATGATCATTAAACGTAACTCTCCATTATAAATTGTAGTTAACTTGTATGACTAAGCTTCCACTGCTTAGATAAACGCACTGTTCAACACGTTCTTTAATTCACACTCAATAGTGATTAGTATAGACAAAGTTTATTACTCACACGAAGTCCCGAATACATCAAATGATGTATTTCAACAGGAATCTCCACGGGGACCGAAAGTGTCCTCACGTTCCTGGGATATCACTAACCGTTAAGCAAAGAAGTAGAGATGACTTCCTTACTATGATTGTACGTGTTTCCACTTCCAGATCAGAGAACGAACTTCCCTTGTTCACCACCAAAACAAGTATATCTACCGCACAAAAACCAAGAAAGGAAGAAACTCGCTTCCTTTCGAGTCTTTAACAAAAGGTTTTGTGCCTGAGGCGAGCTTCCGGGTGGCCCTTTCTGCAAATACCACCAGTTCAGCCGCTTCTTGTTGCAGATTGTTCCTGCACCCTCTGACAGGTGCTGCTTTACTTAAAATTGCGGTGAACTTGGAACCTTCTGCTCCCAGCAGAAGTCTATGAGAGTTTTTTAAAACAATATAATTATCTTCACTTATAACAACACTATAAAAGGAAAAATACATGTTATGATACACTGAAATAAATTTAAATATACATAGAATATATTGATATATTAGACATAAACTGTCATCTCCCCCAGTAACAGAAAAAAGCCCAATTTCCTGCGGCTGTCCTTCAAGTTGTCTGCTACTAATGGCATCCATGTTTGTATGGAGAGGGAGTGAGGAAACATCTTTTGTTAAAATTTAATTTAGACAATTACAAGATCCAAATGTCTTGTGCGGATGGGATACACGTTGATAAAATTAATCAGGAATTTTGTACGGTATTTCCAAAAACGATTGAGCGTAATACGTTAATATTAATATTTTACATGAAAAAATAAGTCAAAATAGAGTAAGACATTTTAAACTGGCTTTGCATCCTGGGAAAAAAAACTAGGTCCGTTCGCTGACGGTACCGGTCCTGGGTGAAGAGGGGGGCGGAAGAGACGCTTGAGCTCGCTGCACACAAAATCACACCTATAGAAATCCAAAAACTCACATGTTGACGCTAAAATCTTTACAACTTTTTACACAATAGAAGTTGTGCGTCTATACCCACTGTTTCCAAATCAGTGTCGATTCACTAAGGAAAGGCGTAGGATCCTTCCTGTGTATAATGAGTCTTATTTAGTCCCTCATCTGGTGATTTCTTGAAGTGTTGAGTCGTGAGGACCTCACATATAGAAGTCTAGGCGACGAGAAGTCGTGAGAGACACAGAAAAAATTCTCTGTCAGCGCTAGCTCCGTCTTCCATGGTTCTAAAACTCAATGCATGATTCCAATAGAATATGCTTATTTCTTTCATTAATTAATCCATCGTAGAGTCTTTTAATATCATTCTTCCTTCATCCCCATGTATGCTATACATTAAGCAATGACCCAGTAATTAGATGCAAGCGGTAAAGTACAATATAATTAGCCTATAAAGGAAATAAACATAAATGAATAAATACAATATAATACAATATTGTATTAATATTTCCGTACTACGCTCGGTGTTTTTCCCATTTTAATCATAATAACTATATAATATTCAATAAGTATGCTAATATATAAGCAATTAATTGTATCGAAAAATGATCTATTTACATATTGATATGTAAATGTGCCCCTCATCTGCACTTTGATATGCAGATGATGGAGAAGGACATCGGCCTTCTACAACTGCTCGATTCATTTGGATTGTTTGACTCGTTTGAACTGTTTGACTCTATAGACCTGGTATGTCCTAGACAGAATAAAACACCAACACCTAGTAAATACTTCAGATAAACACAAACACGAACAAAACGGAGGACAATTGTATTCTTAATAATTGTAACTGCTAACAATTGTTACACAAAAATCTGTGTCTTCTTTGTTTAGTATTTGTTTGCTACAACATGTAATGTATTGATTCAAAATGCTTGCCAGTTCCTGTACTTCTAATCAGGGTTCCTGGGGGGGGGGAAGGGAATATTGAGGGTTCTCATTCGGAAATCCCAACTTTTATGTAAATTTAGTCTCAGTTTAGGAGTTTTCTGTAAATTTTTACATAATTTATATTCATAATGAATTTGGACCACTGTACAAAGCTTTGAACTAATCCCCTTAGGAAATAAATTACCGCATAAATGGAGATTCTAGCCCTACTCTAGTGAATGAATGGCTCAAGAAATGAACAAGAACATTGGTCCAGCTTCGTTTGTTAAAATCAGATGAAACATTTCAGTTTAACTTCCGACTTTTATTCCCTTTAGGCTAAGGGAGACAGATGATTAAAGCAAATGAATGATGATGAAAGAATAGGTGGAATGAGAAAGTTGGAGGAAACGGGAGTATCCTGAGAAAACTCAGGGACAGGATGCTGTCCACCACAAACTTATTTGGCGGGGGATAAAACCAAGAACCCCACGAATGACAGGTAAGAACTCTACCACTGAACCACCTTTCCCTCCAGCTTCCCTTATTCGGAACAATGTGACTTTAACGAAGATAGAAGATCAGAGCTAGTTTGGCAGCTAGGTTTCTATATTTGTTGCCGACTCGAAAGAAACAATATTTTCTCTTGAAAAAAGGAATAAGAACAGGAAGATGAAAATAAACTTGATTTTTTATCTTTTTACTTTTTATTGGAGCGAAACTTCTCTTCACTCGAATTAGGACTTAACCGATACTCCTTCAAGATGCCTCAACTGTTTTAAACCAAATTTGACATGGTGATTATAGAGAGCGCGCTGAGTGTCGATATACGACCCTTTACCATAAACCATATCAGGTCAAAACTTCATTTATGTTGATAATTTGATTAATATTCGTTCGGTGATTTAAGCGTGATGAAATAGCAAAGACAGTCACTTTTATTTTTATTTTTACATATGTCCCCCTTCCCCTCCCTTACATTCTACCTAAAAAAGTAAAATGACGAAAACATCCCAGGTCCAAACCTTATCTATGTTTAAAGTTTGATCGAGATCGGTGGGGTGGTTCAAGAGTTTTTAAGTTTTATTCATTTTCATATATTTACCCTCCTCTTCTCCCCTCCTCTAAGTTCTACCATCAAAATGAAATAATAAAAAAAACTTCCCAGGTTCGAACTTCATCTATGTTGAAAATTTGATTGAGATCGACCGGGTGGTTCAAGAATTATTAACGCACGAACATGGTCACTTTTATTTTTCTATTTATTTATTTATGTATGTCTTCCCCTCCACCCCATTTCCTACGTTGTTGCGTCAAAGTAAAATGGTAAAAACCATCCCAGGAATGAAAGTCATTTATGTGGAAAATTTGATTGAGATTGGTCGTTTGGTTGAAGAGTTATTAAGTTTCATTTATTTTTTTTATAATTCCCAATCCTCCCCCTCCCCCAAGTTTTACCGTCAAAGTAAGTAGCTAAAAGCACTCCCAGGCCAGAACTGCATCTATGCATCTACGTCAAAAATTTGAGCGAGGTCGGACGGGTGGTTCAAGAAATTTTTCAAAGACACAAACATTGTCACTTTCAATTTGGACCTGAAGTTTTTTGTTCACAGACACCGCTATTAATATATACATTCGGTTTCATATATCATATTATCATCATCATCATTAAATTTATGCAGTACTTGACGCGTCACTGCTGCATTTTGAATATGACTGTGTTTCTTTAATGCAATTCATTATCTTCAATCTTCCTCTTCTCCTAATTATATTTTGTGACATATCTAATATCAAATATAAAAGAAATTCCCAAATGATTCTCATCCAATTCCTCTTGTTATGTATTTTTTTTATCTTGCTTCTAGTCAATAAATTTTATTCTGCAAATTTGGAAATAACTTGAGAGAACTCCACGAGACTTTGTAGCCCAAGAGTTCTAACGCATGGTACTCTCAAATAAATATATGTTAAATTGTGCTTCTGTGAAAGCCTGTTCTTATATTATTATTTTTTTAATATGGATCACGTAGAAAGAAAATATTAACAGCAACTGATCCAATCTGCGTTAGATTAAGAGGCAACTTAACGCAATGGAAAGGAACTGAACTTTTGTTCATCTTAATCCGTTATGCTTATTTGTAAGAGGCAAAGTTTGACTGCAGTGATGAAGATAGTTCTTTGTGCATCTTGTGCTACATGTTATTATTTTTCGCAAGTTATTATTCTAAATTTGTGTTCTGAAAATTACTTTCTTTAACAACTATTAGAATATTAAAGAAATGACTTGCAATGTATAAACCAACATAATACAAGACACACAACTAAAGATTAAAAATATACAATAGCTAAAATGTTTAGTATATCAAGGTCGGGAAATCAACACAATAGAAAACTTAACCACATTTTTTTTAATGAAGAAATACAAATATCAATTCTTTATTTATATTTATTTCTAGATTTCCTATGATAAGTCCAGGTGTTTAATTTGAAGAAAGGAGTTAATCTTCAAGTGAATTCGGAATCAGAAGATTCAACGGGAATTGGAAGTAGTCTTTCAGTACTCTTTCACAAGTCCAATTAGAAGTAAGTACACACATTTGTCCGTAGGCAAATATCTAAGGTATTTACTTGTTATTTGCAGGTTAATTGTTTTGAAAATAGTAGGCTATTGGCTACAGTCTTTTTACACATGTATTATACTATTATCATTACTAAAACCAATAATAGATTTCATTTCATATTGTTAAACTCCGACAGTCTCTCAAACTGTAGTGTAAATATAATGTAACAACAAAAGTCAAAATTATATTCTAGTTCTGGTCACAATAGTCAGATCAGAAAAAATGTATTTGTATATCCTACATTTTATGCTCTTTTGCCATGTATACTGAAACCAGAAATTACAAATTAAGGATTTTTTCACTTTCCGTTACAAAAGCAGGAACAAAAAAAGAGACTATCTGAATATCCTTTTGGACTCCATAGAAATCGTTTCTTGCTATCTTAGTCAATTTTGCTATCAATATCAAGTAATCAATATAAAAACCAAGAGTTTCTGTAGTTTTATCATTTCCGGTTCTTCCACTCAAACAATTTGTCATGAACATAAATACAATTTTACCTTTGAATAATAAGCTTCCCAATTCAAATAGAAATTTTTCCATGCGTGAATATTAATTTCAACATATCATGTAGAATTTATATATGTGTTCTTTTGACATCAAAATCCTAAACTATGCGGTTTATTACTTTATAATTTACTATTTACAAAAATGTGAAATTTTGTCCATCTATAGGGTGAATGAAAGCATAAATTCATTTTTCATTCTTTGAGTGAAATCAATGTATTTTAAATGGAATGTATTCCCTTTTAACAATGAATGATCCAGTTAAAATTTAATGGGAAATTAAAGTTATGAAAGAAACTAGAATATCATGTTTTATAGAAAAGTATTTTAGATATTAATAATTAATAATTATGTTAGTTTAAGTGATTTTTAGTTTACTTTATTTATTAAAGAAGTTTTAAATACTCTTGAAAATTATTTATGTGAACTCAAACACTGATAACAAAAGTTACAAAAGTTCAAACGAAGATAGTCACGGCTTATTAATAAGTAGAGACCGGATGTTTAGGCACTAAAAACCTGGAAAATAGGCAGTCAAATAGGGACTAAAATTTAAAAAAATAGGCGTAAAATAGGCACAAAAATGTAACTCGAAATAATGAAGATGAATACTCAATACCATTAAAAATATATTTATAGATAATTAAAGTCATAGGTAATGTCCAAAGAATATAGAAACATATTTATTTGTTAATATCTTCTTTTATTGTATATATAAAAACGAAGCTTGTTATGCATTCCATATATACTGGGCGAACCTGAAAGATGTGCACATACTTCGGAAGGTGATTTGTGACATGAAAAGAAGACAAAAAGATCTGCTGCATGTTGTGGAATTCCGCGTCGTGTACGATGCCAGGGTAACAACTTGGAATCGAAAAACGAATCCTGACAATTGGAACGAGACATAAAAGTATGCACATACTTCGGGAGGTGATTTGTGACATTGAAGAGGAATTTTTGCCTTCTTTTCATGTCACGAATCACCTCTCAAAGTATGTGCATATCTTTCGGTTCCGTTCCAATTGTCGGGATTCGATTTTTGATTCCAAGTTGCCACCACTTTCACTCGTACACGACACGGAATTCGACAAAATACAAGAGGACTTATTGTCTTCTTTTGATATCATTAATCACCTCTCGAAGTATCTGCACATCTTTGAAGTTCGTCCTGTATATACCTAGGTATATATACAGGGTGTTTCAGATAAAACGTCCAGTGCTTATAAATCCGAAACGGCTGAGAATAAAAAGATGAAACAAAAACTGAGATAGGAAAATGTCATAGGGCGCATCACATGGTGTTGTGTGGTGACCCACAGGGCCCTCCTTCAAGGGAGCCCAGGGGCCAACTTCAAATTTTCAATTGGGAACATGTATTGAATAATACCTCATTCATTAGTCCTTAAAATACGAAACAACTTTTGTATGAAACAATTTTCGATATGGGGCACCGTTTTCAAAATGGCCGCAAAAAATCCTGTATCAGTTTGAAGTTGGCACCTGGGCCCCCTTCAAGGAATTTCCTGAGCGTCACCACAACAACACAACTTCATATGCTTTATCATCGTTTCTATCTCAGTTTTTGTTTCATCTCTCTATTCTCAGCCGTTTTTGCTTTAGGCCTATAAGCACTGGACGTTTTATCTGATACAGGACCCCCTTTTTGCGGCCATTTTGAAAACGGTGGCCCAAATCGAAAATTGTTTCCTACAAAAGCTGTTTCGTTTTTCAAGTACTATTGAATAAGGTATGATTCAATACGTGTTCCCATTTGAAAATTTGGAGTTGGCCCCTGGGCCCCCCTTGAAAGAGGGCCCTGGGGGTCTCCACAACAACACCATGTGATGTGCTCTATGACATTTTCCTATCTCAGTTTTTGTTTCATCGTTTTATTCTCAGCCATTTCGGATTTATAAGCACTGGACGTTTTATCTGATATAGGACCCACTTTTTGCGGCCATTCAAAAACGGTGGCCCAAATCGAAAATTGTTTCCTACAAAAGTTGTTTCGTTTTTCAAGTACTATTGAATGAGGTATGATTCAATACATATTCCTATTTGAAAATTTGAAGTTGTTCCCTGGGCCCCCTTGAAGGAGGGCCCTGGGGGTTACCACAACAACACCATGTGATGCGCCCTATGACATTTTCCTATCTCAGTTTTTGTTTCATCTTTTTATTCTCAGCCGTTTCGGATTTATAAGCACTGGACATTTTATCTGAAACACCCTGTATATTGTAAGGTTCCACGTGCTTGTGTTTACAAACACCTAATATACATATATATGTGTGTATTATTTATGTTATATAAATTATATATTTTCCCAATGAAGGCCTATTTTCAAGAAAATGCATAGAATAGGCAACATTAGGCACTAAAGGTCGAAATAGGCAAAATAGGCAAAAATAAAATTGGCTTAAATCAAAGTATAATCCCCTGTATAAACTTTAAAAAGTTATTTTTGATCATATCTTTAATAGTACAGAATAGGCATTTTGCCTAACATCCAGTCTCTATTAATAAGTTGTTCCTAGTCCTGGCCTTATATGTGCCAAATGTGCATTAGTATTGGACATATTTGTCAGTTTTTAAAAGCCAAACAGAATGTTTTATATTAACATTCCCTAATGACATTTTGTTGGTATTGTTCTTCATTGTGCAGCCATTTGTTGTTCAACCAATATATATTTTTGAAATGGTATTGTTTTTTTTTAAAATTGAGTCAATATAAAATACAGAAAGCAATGCTTAACAATCAATTTCTATCTTTACGGCATAGTTAAGGTCACAAACTTTCTCAATTTGCTGTCAAGGATGTCTACTGACAAGGTGAGGAAAAACGAAAACTGGAAGTTGACAGGGTACAGAGTGTTATGGGGTAAACTGTAGCGTTCCCATCCGCCGTCAAAGTTAGAGTAGTTACCAAGAGTCCAACATACATGGATAATGAGGTCGCAAGATATGCTGATCCGTCAGCAACACCCTCAACCAACTACAGAGGGATCTACGCGAGTGGACGTCACCAGATTATATTCAGAGTAGGATTCGGGCAATGAAAGATAATTCAGCATTTATCAAATAATTTAAATAAATACCACACAAATAACCAAATACACTTATATCAAAGAAATGACAACAAACACAATTCAGCTTAACAAATTTTATTTAACAAAATATTTACCAGTGATATCTGATCCTTCAGATATCCGATGGCAACAATGAATTCTCCGTCGATAAATATAATGCGTTGCAGTTTCAGTTCTCAAATTAAATACTTCAAAATTTAGTAAAAGGTCAATAATCATTAATATTCAAATCTCGAAGTATTACAAAAATATCCAAAAGTTTTCAATATTTAATTATATTTAATATATTAACAAGGAGAGAGATCAATTTTTCGTAATGCCTCAGTATTACGAGCGATAATAGCAATTCATATAATAGTAATTCGAAGTAGTCAAAAATTCTGGGGGGAATTGAATTCTAAATGCAATTCAAATGAGCAGAAAGTTAAATATTTAAAATTCAGTGAGGGAAAACTTTAATTAGAATTCAATATCAAATACGCCAAAGCAATATCTCACCCCGTAAACCTAACGCATCTAAACTTCGTACACAATCTTTCAATATTAATTCAAAATTCCAAATGTTCTCTATATTCAAAATTCAGGAGACGAAACAAATTAAGGTAACACCAATAATACTCATATAAATACATAAATATGATAAATGAATAATAATACTGGCTCTCAACCAAAATATTAAATGCTGAATTATCACGCGGATAGGTAACTATTGAAGAATCGGAAACGTATTAGACCACAACGAGCTATAATGGAAACGAATACACGACCCACAAACAAACAACACACACAAGGACAACCAACTAATAATTAAATAATTTCAACACTCACCTCACGTCGTTTTCAATTCTATAGTTACCTATGCATATACTTGTCCTGGGACTGCATGTCGACTTTACCAAGTGAAAAAGGGAAACGAGAATAAATACGTTATTGCTGTGCAATCTAATCAAGCTGTATCGAAGTTCTGACAATCCTTAGTCAAATTGTATAGATAGGAAAACTCCTCTTTCCAGTCAGCATGCAACTACTACACTTCGCAACACTCCCTTGTAACTGCTGCAACTGAATTCTGAACAATTCAACTGAATTCCAAACAACTTGTAATTAAGCCCATTGAAGATATAACCAAGACTGTTATTTCTCTCTCTATCAGTTTGAGCTATTTTCTGCCTTACAACTTCCCACATCCGCATTCCACTTTTTCACTAAATAGCAACTTCGTGAAAAATAATGAAAAGGAACTTTTACAAGGTGGCGGGAACAAACCTTTTTTGAACAAACCAAAGGTTAGACACCATACGCACTTACGTTTTCTATATTCCCATTCCACCATTCAACAAAATTTCCAAAGTAGCACATAGAAACGAGTACTACGTGATTTGCATTCAACCCCCGACGCTTCGGAATGCTAACACTGTCTGCACTGGGATTTTCAGACTTAGGCAAAGGAATCTTATATATCTTTTTCGTGCGTAAGAAACACGGCAGAAAACGAGTCACAAAAATAATGGAATCTAACATAAGGAGTGGCAGAAGAAAAGAAACTGCACTCACTCGAAAACACAATTGGGCACAATCTGCAATGCACTATTACTTCGAACACGAAGTAACACTATTCTTTCACAGCACTTCTTTTTAGGAAAATTACACAAAACAAATGCACAGTAACAACTTCTTATTCTCATTTCTGTTATTCTTCCTCACAGTAATGAAACTTCACAAAAGCTTTAGATTGAAACGAAATTTGAATCGAACGACCCATTAAATAAAGTCCTCTTTTAACTATATAGAACGCGAACAGGACATAGCCTTTCTCCTCCTCGGAACAAATCCTAGACATTATCTCACACCTAGCACTTCATGGTCAATTCGCTGTCAAGAAGGACGAGCGAACCCACCAAAGCAATTGGCGCTACCATTGCGTCAGGTGAGACACGCGTAACACATAATCGGCCTTGAGGCAATACAACAGAATCCCTCCCCCCTCTCTCCTTAACTACAAAACTCAGCTGATCGGAGCAGCATGGATTCTTTACTCTTTCTTTTTCTTCTTTCTTTTTTAAAAGTAATGACAAGAAAAGAAATCTGATACATAATTACAGGGATTCTCTTTCATGGAGAGCTTTGTTACAATTATTATTTTATTTTCTTTTTCTTCCTTTTTGTCCTCTCTCCATGATCATCGTAACGAGATCGTTACAGGCTGGCCACCGATGGAAAAGAAAAATTCTTCATCCTGGAATTTTTCGTCAAATCAAGCAGCAAGGCTACGGAATATATAATCATCATAAGTATATCATATACATAACATACAATTACAAATACAAATTAAAATCATAAATTATTATATACAGAAATATTATATATACAATTAATTTCATGTTAATTTTACCATGGTTTTATTTACTCATCATCTTTTTTTGTTCATCATGGCCATGATGAAATAACAAAGAATTATGATAACAATGACACACCAATATGATAACAACAATTATAGCCTCGTATTTACAAACAAACATATTTACACAATTCCAAATTATATCAAAACAAACTGCCTGAATTAACTACATTTAATCACGTCTGCTTCGGTAAACCTTTAGCTCAGATACGTGCGAACGTCTGTATGAATCCTCCGTGTCGTTTTCGTCCGACACTAATACGGTGTTAGGAGTTAGAAACTTTCGAATGATAAATGGTCCATAACATTTGTCACTCGATGACTTTGCTACGTTGTCCCTTAACGAAGACTTAACATGTGCCTTTAACAGTACCTTCTGTCCAACATCCAGATTAACGGGATTTCTCCTCCTCAGCATTAATTTACGCCTTGAAGCCCAGCTTCTCTCCATGTTACATATCGCTTCCTTCCACAACTCTGCCGACGATTTACCTCCGAAATCGGAATCGCTGATGCACCATCGATTCTCAAGCGGTGTATTATAAGGACGTCGAAAGAAGATCTCGATGGGTGGCATCTTCAATCCCGAATGTTCGCTGATGTTTAAGGTAAATTGTAGCTCTAGGATAAGGGATGACCATAGATGTTGCTTTGTAGATATATAAGCTCTGAGAGAAGCCTTCATCGTCTTGATAAATATTTCCGCTGCGTTACCTCCAGGATGGTAAGGACTAAGCCTTATGTGCTTAATACCTAGGCCAAACAAGAACTTCTTAAAATAGTCGGAAACAAAGATTGAGGCATTATCAGTAGACAGAGCCTCCGGAAAACCCAATCTACTGAATATTTCCATCATTTTGTTGGCCACCACACTAGAACTTAAACTTCGCAGACGTTCAAGAACCACAAATATGCTTGCATTATCCACCCCGAAGAGAATATATTTGTATCCACTGGAATTAGTCAATGCTCCTACGATGTCATATATCCAGTGTGCGTTAATTCTTCGTCTGAAGTTGGAAACCAAATGTCCCATTTTTTTCTGGTTGGACTCTTTTACTTTCTGACATACGTCACAGGTACTTACGAACTTCTTAACGTCTTCTTTCACACCGCCCCACGTGAATTTCTTCATTAGCTTACCCAGTGTCCGAAAAACACCAGCATGGCCACCAATTAGTGCATCTTCGTGATAATACTTAATAAATAATCTTCTCAAATCCTTAGGTATTACAATCTTATAAGGATTGATAGCCGAATTTGTTCTCTTCAACAAAATATTTTTGTTCAGGATATACCCATTAACGTCCTGGCCATTTTCCAATTTCTTGATGATATCTTCCACTTCTGGATCTTCTCTCTGCAGTTTGTGAATGGGTTCCTTCACTAACGGCAAATTCCAAAGATGCGTCAATTTCATATTCTGGTCAACACTAAACTCAAAGGGGTCACATTCGCGTTAGAAAGTCAGCGATGATGTTCTTGCCTGATTTTATATGCCGGATCTTGAAGTTGAATTGGCAAAGCGTCTCCACGAAGGGACCATATTTCAGAAGTCTTTTGCTATTATTAAGGATCCAAGATAACGCTATATTGTCGGTCAACACATCAAATTCGTTAACAAGGTAATGCCTATAGCGAGAAATGGTTTTAACCAAACTAATAAATTCAATCTCATAGATGCTGCGGTGTTTAGCCGCCCCTGACAATTTCTTACTATAGTAACATTCCGGTTGAAGGTCACCGTTCTCCTTTCTCTGAGACACACATCCTGCTATACTTTTCCACTCCCGTCTACATGGACTACAAAGCGCTTATTCAGATCCGGAGTTTTCAATACAACATTCTCAATCAAAATACATTTTAACTCTCCAGGATCTGTTGATGTTCAGGTGTCCAGATAAACTTAACCTTTAGAGATTTAAGAGCACTAAGAGGAGCCATCAGCTCTTGTAGCTCTAAAGCAAATTTAGAATAGAACTGAACACACCCAATATTTTTAATAATCCACGTCTATTACGAGGAGGTGGAATAGTCCTAATAGCAGAGACTCTGCTCGGGTCTATTTCCATCTGGTCTCCCTCAATTATATATCCTAGATAATTTATTCTTTTATAGAACATAAAACACTTATCAGGAGATACCGTAATATTATATTTTTTGAATCTTTGTAAAACCTTTTTGACCAATTGCATATGTTCTTCTATAATATTACTGGCTACCAGGACGTCATCAAAATAAACGTTGATTCCCTTATCTGTCAGATCACCCAACACTTTCTCCATAGCCCTCGATAAAATATTACTTCCCGTTTTTATACCAACGGGTACTCGAGTGTACTGATATCACCCTTTAGGTGTAACGAGTGTAGTGATGTCTCGAGACGATTTATCGAGGTATATCTGATTGTAGGCCCGCTTTAAATCGAATTTGCTGTACAATTTCTTATCAGCTAGGCCCGTCAAACACGCCTCTAAATTTGGGGAAGGATACACATCATTTACTATTAAGTTATTGGCTTTGATATAATTACCAAATATACGATACGTATTATTCTTGTTCTTACAAGAAAACAGCTACTACCATAGTTGGAATGGTCAACCTCTTTCAGTATCTCTTCTCTAACAAGATCATCAGTTTGTTCGTAAAAATATTTTTCCTTATTTTTGGGAACTGGGAAAGGCGTATCTTTAAATGGTCTATCCTGTTTTAAATAGAGTCTACCTACAAACCCTTTGATGCATCCAACCCTCTGTGAAATTACATCTGAATACTTGGCTTTCACCGAGTTGATAAATTCGGTAACCTCAGGGGTTTCGTACTTCCATGAGTCCTGACCCAAGCTGTGATCTTTCACCTGTGTGTTAATGTGGTTAAACACAAGTGTGTTATTCTGAGCCACATTCGATGAACCCAAACAATGGTCAATAGGCTGGAACTTTTTAATACGTTGAATTAATTTATGAAAGTTCTCGGATTGTTCAAAGTCCACATCCGATGCTTCTGAACCACTGCTACGCACATTACATGAAATATTCTTATGTTCTTTAACATCCACCTTATCACTCACATCTGGAGCACTAACATCTGTTGATCTTCCTAAACTACTATCTAGTTTCGAAGATTCGGTAACTTTATTCTTCTTTCTATCTCTTCTTCGACGACGTTGTTCACGACTTTTCTTGCTGCAGCACTTCTTGGATTATCCAGTGTTCGAAACGTTTTTACTCGATGAATCCAACTTGTGAACATTAGCAACGTTATCCAATGGCAGGACACTATCTGATGTAGGATTCTGAAGTTCCTTGAGCATCTCGGGTTTCGGTATTCAAAACCCACTTCGATGATTCACTATCTGTCAAGGTTCGATGACTAAAGGACATTCCTCTCGCACCAACTCCATTAGCTGAGTGAGAATTTTTAAATCCACAAGGTCTCCCAGTGGAATTCGTAGGCATCACATGTCCTGCAGATGAAGATCCCTGAAAGGACATTTCACTTGCACCACTAGGTCTATCTGAAGTTCCAGAAACCCAACAATTCGGATAGTCTTTGTTGGAATCCTCGTACAAACCAACTTGCATCCCATTGGATAGAGAACCATGGACATTGTTCTGTTCGGAATTGATTGAACCCAAACTTTCGGAACAACGATGACGAGGACTGGATGTACCAAACAACACCATCAGTACCTCCAAATTCTTCAGCTGGAACTTTAGTATCTCTAACCGCAGGTCTGTCGTTCGGTACGTTAACACCCATTGGTCTCCTCCCACATGACATTCCACTAGCACCAATTCGTCCAGTCGAACACCTTGATGAAGTACTAGGATGTCCAGATGTCCTTGAAGTCGAATTACCAAGTGGTGAAAATTGAACCTTGGACTTTCCATTCACATCACGTAATCCACTGGTCGATGAGTCGAAACGGTAAATATCCGCCATGCATGACAACGTGTCTTCAATAGGACTTCCTGAGTCCACTTAGGAGTCAATCATAGCTCTAAGTTGTCCCAATTGGATGTCATCTGGAACGTGAATCTCCAACATCCTCGATTCAGTATCCGACAAATCCAGATTGCATTGGATTCCCTCGTCATGTAATCCGTAGTTGAAGATATCTTCGTAAATGAAGATCGAAACCATCTTATTATCATTGGTTTCAACTTGATTCCATTTCCGATGATCCTTGGTATCATTCGAACTCAACTGGTCATCACGAGATACTGCCTTAAATTCCTTGGGATGAAAAACGGGTTGACGAACCGTCTTCTTAAAGTTCAAAGATATTCGACGTTTACCATTGCGGAGCACCAAAACATTCTTGGAGTAATCAATGACGGAATATGTAGAACACAAAAACGGATTTCCGAGTAAACACTTGCAAGGTAACTGGTCAACAACCTTGAACCAAACTCTTTCGAAATGACCCGAAAGATTCAAAGTCAAAACAATTTCCTGGTTCGTAGTAAAATGCAATCCAGATGGTGCATTCACAAGCTTTTCTTGCGCAATAAAAATCTTCTCCAATCCGCAAGCACGAACTAAGTCCATTCGAACTGTGTTGAAACTCGAACCACCATCAATGCATATGTCCGTTACCTGATTATTAATTCTCCCCACAATTTAAGAAGCAACTGTATTGTTCATCTCAGAAGGAATTCACGTTTGAGCTGGTCTCACTTCGCGTCTAGGCTCAGATAGTGAAAAAGGACCCTTGGAATTCCGAAAATCCCCAGAATTTCCCATTAATCTACCCGATTTATTTTCATTAAGGGTTGGTCTGTTTTTATCTTCTGACAAAGATTCATTAACCATTGACTTATGCTGATATGCACCTTTAGCCTGATAACTGGATACAAATGTATTCATTTTCTTTTTATTATAACCCATTTCCTTATTAAAATCTAATTGATCTCGGAAATTTAACACATGTCTATCGGCAATGTCTAATAACTCCAAACGAGTTGCTGGTATATTGTTGTTTAACATTCTAAACCTTTGATTTGGGTTAATACCACAAATTATAATATTTACTAATTCTGATTCTGCACCTTAAAAACCTAATACATTCATTGCAATAACAACCGATCTTACATAATCATTTATTTGTTCCGACAATTTTTGCCTTCTGTAAATGTAATCCGAAACAAATGCATGTCGACTAATAGGAGTAATAAAACTATTCAATAATTTCTATCTTAAGTTCTGCCAACTTATGTTATTATTGATAGCAAATAATATTTCCCTCAATAATGCCCCTGTACATTTGGCAACAATCACAGTTAATACCATACCAAGGGAATAACTTGTCTCTAAGAGAGAATCTTCGATCTTTAGTAACAATTCAAAAACCAGTTTACTATTTTTGTTTAGTTTACTATCCCATCCGTCACAGCTACATTCTTGAATCTCAATTCACGAGTTTCACAGTTTCTCTTAAATGCATATTTAATCATCAGATTATGTTCAATATTATTTAAATCAGGTCGGTTACTACCACCCAAAGTACCAATTTCTAAGTTATGTCTCTCCATACCCTTACTCAGGCTTATCGAAGTTCTGACAATCCTTAGTCAAATTGTATAGATAGGAAAACTCCTCTTTCCAGTCAGCATGCAACTACTACACTTCGCAACACTCCCTTGTAACTGCTGCAACTGAATTCTGAACAATTCAACTGAATTCCAAACAACTTGTAATTAAGCCCATTGAAGATATAACCAAGACTGTTATTTCTCTCTCTATCAGTTTGAGCTATTTTCTGCCTTACAACGTCCCACATCCGCATTCCACTTTTTCACTAAATAGCAACTTCGTGAAAAATAATGAAAAGGAACTTTTACAAGGTGGCGGGAACAAACCTTTTTTGAACAAACCAAAGGTTAGACACCATACGCACTTACGTTTTCTATATTCCCATTCCACCATTCAACAAAATTTCCAAAGTAGCACATAGAAACGAGTACTACGTGATTTGCATTCAATCCCCGACGCTTCGGAATGCTAACACTGTCTGCACTGGGATATTTCTGCCAGTTCAAGCACGAGTTTCCTTCGTTCTCATCCACCAAATAGAGAACTGCAATTTAACAATTCCAACAAGGGTTATCCTTGAATTGGGAAAATCAGCGATTTTTCCAGACTTAGGCAAAGGTATCTTTCATATCTTTTTCGTGCGTAAGAAACACGGCAGAAAACGAGAGTCACAAAAATAATGGAATCTAACATAAGGAGTGGCAGAAGAAAAGAAACTGCACTCACTCGAAAACACAATTGGGCACAATCTGCAATGCACTATTACTTCGAACACGAAGTAACACTATTCTTTCACAGCACTTCTTTTTAGGAAAATTACAAAAAACAAATGCACAGTAACAACTTCTTATTCTCATTTCTGTTATTCTTCCACACAGTAATGAAACTTCACAAAAGCTTTAGATTGAAACGAAATTTGAATCCAACGACCCATTAAGTAAAGTCCTCTTTTAACTACATAGAACGCGAACAGGACATAGCCTTTCTCCTCCTCCGAGCAACAAATCCTAGACACCCTCCCACACCTAGCACTTCATGGTCAATTCGCTGTCACGAAGGACGAGCGAACCCACCAAAGCAATTGGCGCAACCATCGCGTCAGGTGAGACACGCGTAACACGTTATCGGTCTTGAGGCAATACAACAAAATTCCTCCCCCCTCTCTCCTTAACTACAAAACTCAGCTGATCGGAGCAGCTTGGATTCTTTACACTTTCTTTTTCTTCTTTCTTTTTTAAAAGTAATGACAAGAAAAGAAATCTGATACATAATTACAGGCATTCTCTTTCATGGAGAGCTTACTTTATGTTACAATTGATTATTTTATTTTCTTTTTCTTCCTTTTTGTCCTCTCGTTACATAACGCATAAACATTTCAGACAAAGTTTTGTGCTAGATATCCTTTGTATATTATTTAAAAATCTGAGTTCTCCTGAAAAGTCTAATAAAAGAGAGCAAATTTGTAGCTAAAGTCGTAAACCTTAAATTTTATTTAGAATTTTCAATCAAATGATATAAATGTACATCGTTAGACTCTTAAGTTTCGTTGGAGTCGATATATCAATATGAGTCAGAGTGTTAAAGGTACCATCTTATCGATTAGGTTGAGAGAAAATCCTACCAATTTAGTCATGGTTTCCAGCTTTGGAAATTAGATACTTGCGCTTCTCAATTGCCAGGCATACAGAGTACTCTACTCATGCGTATTTAGTGACAGTTATTCGGTTTCTTATATCATCTCATCAACATCATTACTGTTATGCCACACTTGCGATATTATTGTTGTACATCGATAATTCTTAAACGCCATTCATTATTTTCAATCTTCTCCACCGACTTTTAGATTTTGAAATGAATCCTCATCAATTTGTTTCTTTCATTTTTTCTGTATCAATTATCATTCTTTAGTCTCAAATTTTCCTAAACATTTTGTCATAGCATAGTTTCTCTATGTACAAAATTTGTCTTTATATCTACATCTGAAGAGGCTTAAAATTCTTTCCATTGTGGTTTTGTTCCGTCGATGTTCTGGTCAGTAGAGTGTGATTATAACATAACATTTAAAATAGCCTAAGTACAATAGCTAACAGAAACTGCCTCTACTGATTTTATATTTTATTTCTTTATGAGCACTTTGCCAATAACAACATCACTATTAATTACTTTGACTAAATGAAGTAAGAAATCGGATTTACAGAAATTAAGCTTAAGGTTGATGTGTTTATATTCTTCTCTTGTGACTGTGGAATTTCATGAGAAAACTTGAAGGACTGTTGCATAAGAGTGTTTGCATAACCTTCACAAATGAACGTTTGAAACTTGTGCTCACGCGAAAACGTATTCTTCATTTATTTTGGAAAAGTAATTGTGAATCATGAAGAAATATTAATAACAATACACTATACTGCACTAGATTAGATGGATGGAAGAGAGTTGAACCTTTCATCATCTTATCATTTTTCTTGATCATGAGAAGATATATTCCCAGTATCACTATATGATCTTTTTTTCAGTTGGCTTTTTTTAAAAAAATGTAGCTTCTCAGTTATACATCTTATTATTCTACAATGAAACAAACAAATAAGAAAGAAAAAGACAGGTAATTTTGAAATGTACTATGCTATGTTGTCATAGTGATGTCATTAATGTGGTTTTGATATTTTCAATACAATTTTCTTGAGCTGTAACAAATATCGATAAAGTTAATCCATTCCAACTGTTAGGGAGGAAGTGGCTGGTGTTTGCCCTCTATAAAAACTTTTCTACTCACTAATGTGTTTGTGTTTGTGTGAAAAACATCAAAATATTTATCTTAATTTAGTCTCAAATGGTGAAATCTTTATAGAAAGAAATTTTGCGTTGAAACTCTCAACCACAGTAACAAAAATTATATGCAACTCTCTTAATTTACTTTGTGGTATTCAAAAATGAATGAACAAGATTTACAAACATTTTCATGTAAGGTGCAGGAAGATGTTTGAGGATGATATTGGGAGGAAATGCTTAACATAATGCCCAATTCTCGTTGGTAAAGGAAATGTAGTACAACGAGAATTAAATAAAACGAGCTCTTGTTGCGTGCCTTTGTATACTTATTTTTGTTTGTCCAAGTTTCGTAGATGCATATTTTCCATCTTCTTCTACCATGTAATAGTACGATTTCTAATGGAGATTTATTTTTTTGTCTTTAAGGACAAACTATTTTGAAGTTCCTTTTTTGACTGTCATATTATACTTTATAACTGTATTCTACATTTTAAGTTTTCTTCGCTGTGGTTTTTTCATCAAAAAGTTCACTAGGCGGGAGCTGGGATTGAACCCAGAACCCCATGCACCAGAGGTGAACGTTCTACCACTGAGCCACCGCGGCCCCATCTTTAGCAAATAATAATAACGCTTGCAAATAATAATAACATAATTCTACTGTAAATTCTAAATAAATAAGTATAATAATAAATAAATAAATAGAAATAATAGCTTACTCTTGTAATATTAATATTTGAACCAAAGCCATTTTTTTAGGAAAAAGAGGCGAATCAATTTTATTTTTTAAGTATATATGCAATTATTAACATTATACTATTTAAATAAATTCGGATGTTCCGTCTCCAAAAGCCTTCCATTGCTACACCAATTTTTGTTACTATTCTTATTACGTAATTGTAAGCAATGAATATAAATGAACACTGAAAATTACATATATCAAAATTCATAAAGTCTTGTGTAGCATATTTGTTATGAACGTGCACAATGGAATACAACCATGTCTATCTCTTAACTGCGTTCGTGGGAGGCCTACGTCCCAGATAAAAATTTATCAAAAATATGGAATAGATTTTAAATATATTTAGTTCTTTAAATTAAACATTTAGGGATTAGATGTCCACATTAACGTAACTGAGACACATTTGTTTCTAATTCCCCCGTAAAAGAATAAGCCATAATGTCTATTTTTAGATGCAAAAACTTTACTATAATGAATGGGATATTGTTTTCTACATTTAGGCCTATATTTTACTTTTTACGCTAGTGATTATTTTAAACTTCTGCTTGCTGAAAAATATTTTTCTTAACAACTATTAGAATATATTTATAAAATAACTTGCAATGATTATATCAACGCATTATACTATACACGATTAAATATTTGAAATGGGCAATTACTAGAATATTTATGTATATCAACGTCGAGAAATCTACATAACAGAAACTTTGACCACATTCTTTTCTACCAAGGTGTACAAGTATCAACATAAGGGATTTTTATTTACTTCCAGGTTCCTTTGATAATTCCAGCTATTTAATTGAAGGAAACGTGCTGATCTTAAAGTTACTTCGGAGTCAGATGTTTCAATGAAAATAAGAAGTTGTACTTCAATACTTATTTACAATATCCTGTAAAAGTAAGTACAAGCATTTGTCATTAGATAAATACTTAAGGTATTTGTCTAGCCTCTTTCAGGGTTATATTTTTGAGGACAATATTGGTTTAGCTTCAGCGTTCTTAAATGGTTGTATTATTATTATTATTATTATTATTATTATTATTATTATTATTATTATTATTATTATTATTATTATTATTAAAACCAATATTAAAGTTTCATTTCACACTTTGAGACTATGTCACCTTTCATAATGTAGTGGAAATAAACTCTAAACACAAATATCAAGATTTATCAGCACTGATCCCTGTATTTAGATAAGTGTATAAATGGAAACTATTATTCAGATGCCAATCTTTTATACCAGAAAAAGATTTCCTTCTGTATTCTACATTTTTCTTCCTTTTTGCAATAAACACTGAAACCACAAATTAAAAATTAGAGATTTTTCCACTTCCGGTTACAAAAGAAACTTAAAGACCCATGGACAACTATAGTTGCCCTCTTGTTACGAGGCGTTCAGTCCCGGAGACAACTTTAGTTGCCGTGCACCCATCAAGGCCAGCTCCCGCACTTCAGCACGCAGTTGACGAAAGAAGCCAACAGCTTCATACAGCTAGTCCCTTCTGTTTTCTTTTCACTAATATTTATCACCTTCATGCCTACAGGTCACGTACTGCGTAGATTTATATGAAATGCTGTGTCAAATGTGTATACCCCAAAAAGATATGAGTACTCAGAAGGAAAAAAAAAAACATGTAGTTATTTTTTCTCCTGTTTTATAAGCCAGTGGAAGTGTGTGTGGTTGTTTCGACATCCTTCTTGTAATTTGCTTAGGCTTCACATCCTCTTTTTAGTTGAGCTTCTGGCGATGAATACCACCTCAACAAGTCGTGGTTCTTATGATAGGGGCGTATTTTCGCCCGGAGAAATTAAGGACCTAATAGATGATAGCGACTCCGATGCTTTTGAAACGGACGATGAATCTAATGTTTAGACATTGCTACAATATTAGAATAACTAGAATCTTCCGACAGTGACATGAAAAAAACACTCGATGCTGTTCTTAGCACTAGTTCTCAACAATCGCGCCGCGCTTCTAAACGTCCTCGCACCTAACATGTCACCAAAAGGGACAGGAGGGGGCGGAGTGACATATTGTGATATGTAGTGTATATTTAAACTTATTTATATTTAGTTGTATGGTCGTTTGCAATTTACACGAAATTATCGGACAATATGTCTTTCGATTGGATTTCCAACATACAAAAAATATTCCTTAAAGTTTGCAACACTGTGTATTCAACGGTAACAATGCTAAGTGCATTACTGTTTTTCTGTTATATTAGTACATTTTTATTCGATTGAATCTGAAAGTTTCATTCACTTTAAAAGGGTAGTTTCTGAGTAACAAAATTTTAAAAATACATTTAAAATGGCCGATATCCAAGCGTTTCTACATTTAAATCCCCTCCGGGTCTTTAAGTGTTAAATGTCAATTTTAACATATAATGAATAATTTATATTTCTGTTATGTTGACAATAAAACCCAGAACTATTATTTTATAATTTACTATTTAGGAAAAATCTTATAAATACGTGTCAATGTATAATAGAGTGGAAATATTAGTTCATTTTTCATTCTTAGAGTTAGATTACTTGGCATCCAAACGGTCAGTCGAATCGGTTATTGTTGAAACGGGATATGAGCAATGTATTTTATATAGAACATGTTCCTTTTAACATGACCGATATAATAAGAATTTAATATGAAATTAAATTTATTAAATAAACTAGGATGTCATATTTTTTACCATAAAATGTTTTAGATATGATTAATAATAACAATGTCATTTTTCTGGTTTTGTAGTTTCCTTTCTTGAGTGATCAACTTTCAGATACATTTCAAAAGCATTTTGTTGTCCCAAGCATTGATAACATATTAGACGAAAATTTGCAACGGAGACATTCACAGATCTGTCTCATGTATGTCAAATTTGCGTTGGTATTGGTCATATATATATATATATATATATATATATATATATATATATATATATATATATATATATCAGGATTCTAAATAGCAGGACTTAATGTATTTTAATATTAATTAAATAACAATTTGTTCGTAAATTTTTCTTCACTTTAGCAAATAATTTGCAAATATATTATTTAAGTAGTATTTTTTAAATCATCATAAATATTGAATATGTTACAAAATACGGAAAGGAACGCGTGTTATTTATTTATATTCTATGGGATAGTTGAAATTACAGTTACCCTGATATTCCTTTTTCAATTTGATACCAAGGATGTTCACTGACCAAATAGGAAAAATCTAAAAAGAAAACGAAGAAAATGGAACTTTGTGTGACACTGAGTTTAGTAGTATCAACACAAAAACATTTCACAAAATATTTTGTGCAAGATATTTTTTGTAAATTTGAAATGAGTATTAATTAAAAGGCTGAGAAAAGATTAAAAATAGAGAGTTAGCATCATAAAACATATAATTTTATTTAAAGTTTGAAGTAAGGAAGATAATTATACTTGTTGGACTTGAGCTTCGTGGGAATAGATGTATCAATAGGAGTCAAAGTGTTACGGTTCCATCTTATCATTCAGATTGAAAAAAAAATCCCCAAAATTAGTCACTGTTTTCAGCTTTGGATATTGAAAATTCCAGTGGTATGTAGTAAGTACTCACAATTAACTGGTCATAATGATTCGGTTTCTTATCATCACCACCCCATCATTATTCTTACGCTAGACATGAAATGTTTATTCTTGTATATTAAGTATGGCTGTTCTTTTTACATCGCTCATTACCTTAAATTTTCTCCTTCCATTTTTACTTTTTGCCATGTGTAATATGGAATATATCGTAAACCTTCAAATGATTTTTTTAAAATCTCTATTGTCCCTCACTAGTCTTTAATTTTTGGAAACACTTTCATCAATGAACACCTTTTCCATCCAGAAAAGTTTCATTTATACCAATCTATTAAATGCTTTCAAGTGATTTCCATTGTTCTTTCGTTACGTTTGTGTTCTGCTGAGAGTAGTGTAATTATAATAATATATTTTAAATACCTACCTAACTGAACTTGCTTTTCGGATGAGTAATATTTATTTTTCTTAAGAACATTGTACGCCCAGCCACAAAAGTAGCTCCCCCTAAGTGCTCTAATTCCATTACTTGGGGTCCAGGTAATTTGAAGTTCTCAGAACAACTAGACAGATGCAACCCAACTTGCACATAACCTCAATATTGCTGTGTATGTAATGCATTTTTTTTTCAAAGAAATAAAAACACTGATCACATATGAATCAGAAAATGCTTGAAAGTAGCTGAAAATATCAAATCTAGAAAAAACTGCCGGAAATAACTTTCAAAATTATTGCCTCCATTGAGAGACCTACTACAATTCTCCCCATTCCAACATCTTTTTCTTTCTGGAGGAGGGAAGACCTAGCTTGTAACACTGAGTATGCATTCAAATTGAAATTGAAACAGAAACACTTGAAAAGGCTTATCCTGGCCGGGATTCGAACCCGGGTTCACCAAATATAAGTTCAATACGCTAACCATGCACCTACCGCGCCATTTAAACTTCCACCCAAACTAATACCTAGTTAAAGTTGTTTCATGGAAAAAATAAACAAGATACTCAAATATAACAAAAACAAACAAATATAACTAAAATATTAATAAAAATATAAACAAGAAAATATAAGCAATTTGTGTGAATCTCTTAATGACTTACTCGAAATTTCCTTGTCTAACTCAAAAACAAGTTATATAGACGTTCCTCATTTAGGAAAATATCACGAAACGTTCTTCAAGTTGAGGCAAAGCCATCGAATACGCGACAAAACGTACTAGCGACAAAACGTACCACCGACAAAACGTACCACTTACCCTGAGGGATGCTTGTGAAGTGTTTTCTGAAAACACTTTAAGTAATGACAAGCGACAAAACGTACCACTTGCCTTGAGGGCTACTTGGGAAGAGTCTTCCAATCAGCCATCAAATAATGACAGGCGACAAAACGTACCACTTGATAGGACAGCATATATATATATATATATATATATATATATATATATATATATATATATATATATATATATATATATATATATATATATATATATATATATATATCGGCCAAAATAAGGTTAAAAGTTGAACAGATTGGTGGTGAGAAAAGTACCGATGCAAGACCAAGACTAAGACTAAGACCATGCCTGCAAGATTCTCGCAACACCAAAACCTTACCTGCAAGATTCTCGTCAGACCAGCAAGAATCTTGCATATGCAATATTTGAATATTTGCTGATTTCCATCACACTTTATCCAGGCTTTGGACCAGGGACGGATAGGTATTATTAGAGGGGCGCGGGCGCTTTCCTCCACAAGGGCTACCAGGATGTCACAAATCAAGTTACACAGTTTTCTTTCTACAGTAAGTCAATAGTATTAACAATTATATTATTATTCTGGATTGTTCAAAATATTATATGAAGTTCAAGGAGAACGTATACTATATTACAAAATTAGCAGATGTTTTAGTGTACTAGTTTTTGATGCTAATGCTACTGTATCTATCACTTTTGCATTCGAAATATTTTTTAATAAATCTTTCTCAATAGACATCAACATAAATGTTTTCAAATGTTCCTAAGACATGGTACTCGTTAGCCTATTTTTAATGTATTTCAGTTTATTTCAGTTTTCAAATTTCTTTTTCATGTTACCTGAGTTACGGGCAAAGTCAATAAAAATTTGTATGCTGGAAACCTGGATAAGTATTACTGCAAAATTTACAATTCTGCAAAATTAAAAAGCAGCACATTGGACAATTTTGCAACACGTTTTGCATTCGCTTTCCTTGTAAACAAATGTATTTTCTCCTAATTCTGAATCACTTGCACCATCAGGACAGTCTTTTTTTTCAGTTGTGCTCGTCATCAAGACTGACTTTCAAGGATATCCATATCCTTCAAAAGTCCAAGAGAATACATTTATAGTATCCTTGGAAACTTCTTTACTGAAGTTTTTCAGAAAATATGTAAGTTTATCGAAAGGCACGTCTGCAAGTTCTGTTACTTGGTTGAAGTGTCTAGGCTCCAAATAATCCATAAAGTACATTGCTTCTTGAATCTTGAAGAAATACTCTAAACTACCATGCCCAATATAGTGTTGAATGCTTCGATGCAGTACCTGGTCATTGGATAGAAGCAGCTTCATCTTCATATTCACAGGAAAATCTTTGTCCATTTCTGAAGGGGAATTGTCGACAGGTCAATAGAAAAAAAATCACGTTCTAAGTCTTCAAATTTGTTATTGGTCCATTCTGCAAAGCTTAATGCTGCATTCTTAACGAATTCAAAAAATCATCTATCTACTCTTTGACTTGGAATAGAGTAGTCTGCACCATCCGATAGAACTACACTAGCAGCACCCTCTATTTGGAGATAGTTTGACAAAGAGGTCGTCACTTGAAATATCTTAAGGAACATTTGTGCTGTCGGAGTTGTTTTGAACTTGAGAAGATCTTTTATATATCCTTTCGCTTTACTCCTAGCTTTAGGTGTGATATTTTCTGTAGAAGCAATTTTCTTAATTATTATGGTCAACTCTATATACAAAGCACTTTCTGGGTTCGAAAAATGACCAAACTTTTTCTGAAAAACAATGTGTTTTCTACCATCTTGTTTCCGCAATAACTGTAAGACGCCTTTGTTAACATTTGATCTTCCAAATGTCCATTCGCTGATAAGACTCACGCATAAATATCGCACAGTCATTCAGCAGAACAATGACACAGAATCAATGCAATTTTTTGTTAGATCACATATGACATGATTGAGTATATGAGCGTAACACCACACGTGTAACTAAGTTTCTTAGTGGTTAAGTGGTTAGCGTATGCGCCTTTGTCGTGGGAGACCTGGGTTCGATTCCTGGCGGGAGGTCATGTGCTTCGGATTTCCCGTAAATCAGTATGTCCCGTCTTATATAGCCTCGCTGCTAAAAGGGCCGTTAAACTCAAAATCAACTGAATCACACGTGTAACTTATCATAGGTGAATTGAAAAAATCCGAATATTGTCCTTGCATGTTACTTGAGCCATCGGTTGAATTTCCAATACACCTCTTAATATTAAGGTTCAATTCTGCAGAATTTCCAGCAGTAAACCGCAAGGACACTGGCCTGTGGTAGATATGCATTTTACAATGACAACAATACTTTGTTTAAAAACCATTTTAACAACATACCATAAAACAACAGAGCACTAGCCTGAAACTACTATATCTTGAGTACTGTCTAATAGAACAGAAAATATTGAAGCTTGAGAGACTTCTTTCGAAATATCTTCTCTGATAAGTGTGCTGATAGCATTCAAAACATAATTCACCGTGTTTAGTAAAAGTTATGCGACCACTGTCCTGCTTACTTCCTCGTATATGACTCTTCTCGGTGACCTTATCTAAATTACTTTTAAGCGGAAAATCAAATTTGCTTAAGAAAGGAATAATATCCAAAAAGTTTCCATGATCTATAGCTGTTTCTTTCAGTTTATAGGCTGCTACATTTCTGTAAATGAGCCCTCTTTTACCAATGAGTTTCTGCACTTTGACAACTCGATACATTCACTGTCTCTGTTCTTCTCAACCTTATACTGCCGTTGTTTTACCTGTTCATGAGGAAGTAGTTTCTTAACATTATGTTTCTTTTGTTAGATATGTAAGCACCCACATTGGTCTAACGTATTTTGGAAGACTCGTGTTCTCTTACTCGCTGATAAACATGTTTAATGTTACGTTTGTCAGTACAGAACCTTTAAGAGAAGTTTGTTCGATCTGGAGAATAATCTGTGAACACGCTGAAAAAAAAAAAGCTTGAAGTGGTACGTTTTGTCGCGGATTAAATATCCGAAATGTTTTAATTAGTCCAAGACAGGTTGTAATTTATATAAGTGGTACGTTTTGTCGTGGAATAAATATCAGAAATGCTTTAATTAATCCATGACAGGTTGTCATTTATGACAGGTCGTCAAAAGTGGTACGTTTTGTCGCGAAAATTCAAGTGGTGCGTTTTGTCGCTGGTACGTTTTGTCGGGACACAGCCATAACTTGTGGGAGGCAGGGTGCAACTGCCCCACCAGAGAAGCTCCCCTCCGTTCGAGGGAGCCCACTTTCAGACAAAATTTTCTTACTTCATATACAATGGGAACATGAAATTAGAAATGAAGCATCAAATAGGGTCGGTACATTACATAAACAAAACAGCACAAAAAAAGTAAATAGAAGAAAAATGAGTCGTGGTCCCATTTTAGTAAAAAAATGTCTACTATTAGGGGCTCTAGAAATAATATTTATTCGAATGGCTTTGAGATTTATCAATATTGTCCCCTTAAGAATTTTGTCATGTATGGAATGGACCCAGGGAGTAACTAACGGAACCGCAGATCTTCCCGTGCGGGAGAGCACACAGGCTGCGGGGGGCCTATAAAGATTACGAGAAAGTTTTAAAGAGGGGACCCAAGAATTAAAAGAACAACTTTTTCTAGAGGGCCCAAATAAGCTTATTAATGCTTGCCCGCCCCCAGAAAAGAATATAAGTTACGGCGCTGGTCATCGGTTGCAGGGGTTGTCCCGATTTACATTACGTGTCGTCTTTGCCATAACTTCTAATTTCCAAAGAAGAAAAGACGACAGAAATTATTTTCACATTCTTTAAATTGTATCAACAAGTGTAGAAATAGACAGTTCTATGTTTATGTTCCATAACTACTAGTTTATTTTTGTATGTTCACATGACGAATTTGTGGCAAATTGAGGCCACATGACCATGAGGCTGCTCATCATGAATCGCAATCCACTAGGGATTCGAATTCCTCTGAAGAGCAAGGTCGGAATTTTAACTCTCCTCAGTATTTCCGTGTTCGTGTTCCTGTAGTGTTTGGGATACGTCGAAGGCACATGAGGTGCCAGTGGCGAACAATACTCCGGTTGGGGCGATTTGTTTAAAAAGAAATTTTGAAAGCAGTAAACCCCATTGCAGCTGCCTGGGTTCAAATCCTGTCGTGGCAATTATTATTTTTTCTGAATAGGAAGATAATATTTATGTAATTGGTGTTGTAATTATGTTATTCCTTTATTATTATTATTATTATTATTATTATTATTATTATTATTATTATTATTATTATTATTATTATTATTATTATTATCACAGAAGGAAAGAAAAAGTAACATAGTCGAAGGTATTCTTAGGAACAGAAAAGATATAAAGTAGGGGCTAGGTGGGGAAGAACGATCATCTAAGAAAAATGGGTTGCTACGTAGTTTCATTTGCAACATATATTGAAACAAATTTGTAAATACGTACTTCAATCCTTCTACAATAAATGTGCAAAATTAAAAGAGCATCATTCTTTCAGTTCGGGAACGCGATGGAAAAGAACTCAAATTGCTACTTTGTTCGTCATTCCCATTACATATTGGTAATGGCGATCAACATTACAAGCTTAATAAACACATAGTTTCATAGGCAGTACATTTTTTTTTTTTTTTTTTTTTGCTAAACTGGACCTTCCAATGATTGAGAAACGTTAACTGAATGTTTTATTGAAGTTTTTTAAAGAGATGTCACAGTTATATCCACGGGGTGAATACACAGCAGTACAGTCAGTATGCAGTCACGATCCACAAAGGTTACACCGATACCAAAGTTTCAGTGTTTGGCTCAAGTAGACGTATTACCTATCTTAGGTCTAGCCTCTTTTACAATTTTTGGCTGGAGAAGTATTCCAAAAGTTTGTTAGGAATGGCGATCACCATGATGGTAAACCGATTAGGTTGATCGGCATTCCCAACATTGCGCCATTTTGAAAATTGAGCTGGTTATACTGTAAAACATAGTTTATTTGAAATATAGCTATTTGCCGTACATTAGACTAAATATAACATTTTATGAATCTTAGTAACTTCTAAATCTTACAACTTAAAATTGTACCTATCATGAGTTGAAATATGCAGATCGTTATAAGAAACTCAACAAAAACAAGTTTCAGCACGCTGTAGACTTCAATCTTGTCTGACAACTTTCTCGACAATACTCAAGAAACCTAGCTACAAGAGGCAGATGGCAGCAGCAGTTTGACTTCTCTTCGGGTCACGCAAGAGTTCAAAGTGGGCTGATCGCCATTCCCTTTCTCAAACTTATATCAGGTGTTTTTTATGTTTACACATGAACGCAATAATATTATTACGTTTATGGATTTACAGATAGAATTATCATTCTATGACAAGAAATGGAATATAAAGATTTGTTAGATGATAACAGTAATGCATTTTGTTTCGCCCTTCTAGGTAGAAAGGTGAGGTGACATCTTAAATAGGATCATTCCCGTGACTAGCATTGTAAGTTCGATCACAATTTGCAATTTGTGTACAGCTACGAACAATTCCTTGAAACTTATTTCTAGCCATAACTACAGCTGCAAGGATGTGTTTAGTCCTTATGTATTCATTAATTCTTGTCCAAACACGTTACTTTTCAGACAGTTACGAATGAAGTTGATAAGGATGACATAATTTTGTGTTGTTGGCATTTTACCTGTGAAGGAGGTCGTCTCAACTCTTACACACAGAGAAATTGAAAAGTGTTCATGTTAGTATACATCAGAAGTATCAGTTTTGTAGATTATAAAAATTTACTGAATTTCCACAGCCGGAATCGAACTCACGTCAACAACGTTACTCTATTAAGCCACTACTCTAAGACATCACTGTTTTGGGAGAAGGAAAAATGGAGCTGTAGTGAATTTAGTAATTGCATAGTTTTACGATTAAAGTGTCATAATGCTGAAACTTTCTGATTTCAGTCATGGTAAAACAGTAAAGTATTATGCAGAAAGAATAGTTCAAAGAAGTCAACTCTAAATTGACAACTCATATGTTCGGAGGCGCTGATGTATGCTCTCGCCTCGGGCCCTGATTTTTCAGGAACGGGATTGGACAGATACTCATATTGATTGGAATCTGGCGTTTCAGGGCAGTGAATATTTTTTTTTAAACTTAACTAATTTAATGAACTTTCTTCACTACCTTGTTTCCTATTTTTATACGTTTTACTCACTTTTACAGTTTTTTCACTAACTCTTTCAGAACAGGGACAAAAACACAGAAATATGGAGGACAGTAAAAATCACAAACACTATTCGCGCGTTCTTCCCTTGTCTGAAGTAAAACAATAATATATGGAGAACATGCAATTTTTGACCTTCCATTTTCTGTGTGTTGTCAAATCTGTAAAACCAAAAAAAGAAAACAAACAACAATACTACTACACAAAACGCTCAACATCTTAGCTATTCATGACATAACTATTATATGATCTGAATAACTGCAGTATATCATCAAATCATTATTTGTCATATTTTACCGAAACACGTCATGACTTTTCCCATAACCTAATACTTTAAATGTTGTTAATACACAAATGTTCATTGATCTCAGCACTTATTCATTTACTGTCTTATGATCATCAAAACCTTGAGGGTACTTCCCGTAGATATCGAAGGGTGAAATGTAGTATCCAGGCTTGGTGTAGCATGTAGGTAAACAGATAAAAAGCAACAATATGATATTTCCCTTCGCCAAGTCCCCTTCAATGGAGTGTGTTGATTATTCAACAAATAGACGTGAAATCCATCAGAAAATTCATAAAATATAAAATATGTTGCCAAGTCTAGACTTTGCAATAATAATAATAATAATAATAATAATAATAATAATAATAATAATAATAATAATAATAATAATAATAATAATAATAATAATAATAATAATAATAATAATAAAGGAATAACAGAATTACAATATCAATTACGTAAACAATACATCCCAATCAAGAAAAAATAATAAATGCCACACCGGGATTCGAAACCGAGTGACTCTAATGCCAGTTCTTTGCTCTCACACTTTGCCATCAATTCCTCAGACAAAGATAAGAAAACAAACTAGTAGGTATGTTAGATAATCATAGCACACAGTATTTCTACACGTGTTGATATAATTCCAAGAATGTGAAAATATTTCTATCGTACTTTCTTTTGAAACTGGAAGTAAAGAAGAATTATAGGGACGGGCACGGGGGAGTTCGAGCGAGTTTTCACTCAAACTCGAATCGACTCAACTCAAAGCAGGCATCTTTGAGCTCGACTCGAGAACTCAACTCGAAAAAATTTTCTCCAACTTGACTCGAATTTGACTCGAGTTTCGATTCGAGTCGAGTCAAAACGAAGAAAATCGAGGCAAATGTTGTGTGTAGTTTCAAGTACTTTCCTCCATAAACAATATAATTATTATAAATGAACCTATTACTACTACTACTTATTATTATTATTATTATTATTATTATTATTATTATTATTATTATTATTATTATTATTATTATTATTATTATTATTATTATGGCAACCCAAAAGCACAAAAACATAACTGCAATTTACACATATGGTTGGAACCTTGAACATTGGTTGCGGTTGTCTGCGGGTCCAGAAGAAGCTAATTTTAAAAGCATTGTAAAGCATAATTTTAGAAAATAAAACCTAAAGTATAATTTAAAATGTATATCACAATTCTTGGAAAATTCTGTTTAACAGCAACATACTGTATTAAGTACATTAAGTTTAACATACTGTATTAATATTTTTTTAAAACCAATATTTATATTGCAAAATCATAAGAGAACATAACAATGCAACAATGAAAAGTTTATTTCGGCGTAATTCTTTGATGTGGAGAATACAAAAATGGAAAAGAAAAAACTGTCTGCCAACAATGAATAGTATACAAGAATTCCACACTATATTGTTATGTGTATCCCTTGAACTCGAGCACCTTCTGTACTTTTTTGGCATCTTTTACTTTCCCTTTCTTTATATGCACCTCTAAGGCACACACAAGTGATAAAAAAACTGACTCGAGTAAAACACATCTCTTTACAGTGCACCAAGTAGAAATTTTTATTAAATATGAAAGAAACTGGATGCATAAAATATTAAGAAATAGATCAAGATATTTAGAATATGTAATACATAGTAAATATTATACTTTTTACACAACTAAAATAAAGCATAAAGCATAATGTGTGTGCTTCTTCTTCTTCTTCTTCTTCTTCTTCTTCTTCTTCTTATTATTATTATTATTATTATTATTATTATTATTATTATTATTTCTTTAATATGAATCTGTATAGTAAACCTGCAAGCTTATTTCAATGAAAAAAGTGTTATGAAAATTTAAAATATCCTTGGGCAAGGTTTGAACCCACGCAAAAACTATTTTCATTACTAGAACATTGCTCTAGAACGCTTTTTTTATCCATCTTTATTTCCCAAGTTCATTTACATACATGAAAGAAATTGGTCAGTTAGACATTAGGCATAGATTTCAAATACCAGTAGGATGTCAGCACAGCGCAATTACATTAAGAATATAGCAATCAAAACATCAGAATACATTGTTTGAGATTATTAAAATAAATAGCCAAGAACTTGTAAAAAGAGGCAGTATTTGTTAGAAATGTAGTGGTGCTACAAATATGATCTTAGGTTATTACACTAATCACTGCATGTTAAAACGAGGCATTCAGAAAATTTGCGAATGTTTTTTTCAAAGGTACCATACCAGAAGTTTTCACCTAGTGCGTTTTAAGAATTCAAGCTAATCTGGGACACTTAAGTGACTGCGACTGGAATCAATATAGTGTAATGTATGTCCTATAAGCCAAGTAACCCTATTATTGTGGGTTGGAGGGTACCAATGATAATCTGGTAAGATAATAATATCAGGGGTAAAGTAGTGTGAAGATGTCCGACATCCGATAGCAAGAAGAGCACATAGTTTTAACCACACAGACAATACTATCTGGCAAGAGGTGTATCTATGGAGATGTATCTGTTGGGTTGGCCACGGTGAGAAACACGCATTATGGGGTAGGCGATGTATGTCGAACAAACGTTGATTTGTAGCATGGATATCATGAACAACACTATACTATAAACTACGTACACAAGTCGGAAGAACGTTTCTATGAATATTAAACCATATACGATTCCAGTTTCTACTATTATGTGTCCGCTATACCCTTATCGTAGTAGTAGTAGAGGCCTTTGTAAAAAATATAGATAAAGAACACGAGAACAGAGTTCTCTCATCGCATCATGTTGACGTATATAACTCCAGTCTATTACCAATTTAAGGATATATAACGGTGCTTGTTGAAGGAAATGAACATTGAGTGGATTGGGAGCAGGTAAGGTGGGCGTCCAGCAGTGTAGCCATTGTTGCGTATGGATATTGGAAATGAAATGAAATCTTTAAGTTTAACGTCCCACGGTCATGCCGGTTAGGCTAAAGGGGACGGTGATAATGAGAAATGAGTGAAATGGTGGAATGAATATAGTGGGAGGAAACGGGAGAACCCCGAGAAAACCCACGAGCACGGTGTTTGTCCACCACAAAGTCCACACGGCGCGAGCTGGGATCGAACCAGGGACCCCAAGCACCGGAGATGAACGCTCTACCACTGAGCCACCGCGCCCCCCGTATGAATATTGGCCAAGTGATACAATTGATAGCTACATAATAGAAATAATGCTTTACACTTCAGTCGTACATTAATTAAAGCAAGGCCACCGTTGTTACTGGTAACACCATTACTACCTGTGGTACTCTGAAAAAATAATTGCACCAAAGAAAGCGCCCAATTATGGATTGCACTTTATTGGCAAATATGTCCGGAAGTGGCCATACTTGTGCTGTATACCGTAATTGAGATCATATATAAGTATTGACATACCATACTCGCTGTATTAAATTCAGGTGTCGATGACGATTTTCAAGGACTACTGTCCCGATTTTATTGACTATTGGATTCCAGACTGTCTCAGAGTTGGAAACAAAACTACTCGTAAATTTAACAACTAATTTTAGTTCCGTTACAATTTCTGATTGACAGATAGTTAACCCTTTATTGGCAGTAGCCCAATTATTAAATGTTAAACTCTTCATTTTATTGACATTAATATTTGCTCCACTAGCATTACAATAGCTCATTAAGCAATTTTGCACATAATGGACCTGAGCAATAGTCGTACAACTAATTGTGGTGTCATCGGCGAAAGCAAAACAAGCAAGATTTTGAAAATCATGTAAATGTGAGACTTGAAAACAGGACAAACGTTGCAATAAAAGCTCAAGAACTAAGCCAAATAATAACATTGATAATGAACATCCTTGGCGAATACCTCTCTTGATAGATATGGGTGAGCTAACGTAACCATTGATATGGAGCTGTGATTTTGCATTGTGATATAAATGTTTAATCTTATCAACAAATCGGGAATCAAAACCAAATGCTTGTAATACAGCATAAAGATAGTTATGCTTGAAAAAAACTAAAGCATTTCTGAAACCTATAGAAGTGACACAGGCAGGGAGCTGTTGCACTTGAAAATATCCCATGATGTCTCGTAGGCTACACAGGGTACAGTAAATATTACGTTCTTTTGATAGCGCTACCTGCTTACCACTTAAAATTGTCTAGAGACCTTTTTCCATGCGTACTTTATATACCTTAGACAATAATTTTACATCAGTATTTAACAGCGTAATGGGTCGAAAATTAGAAATATGAGCTTGGGCTCCTTTTCTGGAACTAAAATAATGATACCATCATTTTGCATAACATTGCCATATTGAAACATATCATTAAGTACAGCAGTGAAAGTATCTCCTACCACATCCTAATACTGTTTATAGAAGAGAAAAATGATTCCATCCTTTCCAGGACTGCTACAATGCTTGGTAGTATTTAACACATAACAAACACATAACAAATGGGGCTAACAATGGTGCATTGTCAGCCTCTGTTAATTTACAAGATATATTGGAAAAGAAAGTGGGCCATGTCTGAGTAGCAGCTGAATGCGATTCAAACAGTTGTTCATAATACTGTGTTAAATTAGACATAATATCGGGTAATGCAGTTACAACTTGACCATTTTCTAATACAAGATGTTCCATAAAATTAGTTCTCCTTCTATTATGTTGCCGCATGATGTGAGAAATTTCACTCGTTCATTTGAGAATAATAGTTCGGAAACAAAAGATTTAGTGATAGACTTTAAGTAGTCATTTTCTAACCTAATTTAGCCCTTATTTTATTAATATGTATACATGCGTTTGCAGAGGGAGGCTGTTGCCACAACTCATGTAACACTTTGTAAAAGTGGTCAATGGTATGTTTGTGGTTCTGTCGTTATTCAGGGTGCATCAATTGGAAAAAAGGATTTAATTTTATGCTTAGCGTATTGAACCCACCACAAATTTAAACTGCGGAAATATCTCTGTTGTCGACACCAATAATCCCATTTCTCTCGAAACAGTTCTTTAATATCATCAGATTTCAGAAGCTGTGGATTAAGTTTCCAGTTAGAGGGAACGAACGTTGGGTTCAAACCTAGGAGAAGGGGAGGAAATTTAAGCAACATAGATACAGCACTATGATCACTAAACGGGGCCAGAAGAATATTAATGTCACACACACGAGGTACGAGGTCGAATGTGGTATAGATCCAGCGAGTCTTGTCTTCACTGAGGGAGTGACGTACCTATAGACGATATCAGTTCGTTTGGACCGCCAGACGTCAACTAATCGGCGTCCCTGGACCAGTCTTTCTAACGCTAAGCATTTATTAAAATATCCAGTAGAATCGTCAGAAAACAAAATGGAATTGAAATCTTCAGCAAGGATAATACTAGCATGCGGAATAGCAAAGAGAGGCACGATATCTGCATTAAAAAAACTTTTCACGATCAGTTTTGTGGAGAAAGCCGGACAGGCTATACACATTTACGTATAGAATGCTATCGCATACGAGATGAGCCCATTGCCAGACGGTAAACGAGTAAGGTTTCACACATGGATACCTTTCTTCAGTAGTATTGCAGTACCTCTACCACTGTATCCAAGATTCACAAAATAATTGTACCGGTCTAGGAAACTTAAATCGACAATTTGGATTTCTTGCAAATTAAGTATATCAAAATCCTGTAAACGAATAAAGTTTTGTAACAAGCGTTGTTTAGTAGGACTAGTTATACCATTTTAATTTAAAGTACCCACTTTACGAACAGTTACAATAGGGTTGACATAAACAGCTGATATAGTAGAACTGTAAGATAAACAAACTGCATGCTGAGACCTGACGCACAGAAAAGAAAACCACACTATTCAGTTTGAGTCTTTACCCTGTCTGTTTCTAGTGAATCGTCAAGGACGGCTGAGAAACTAGGTAGCGATGATGTAATCGAAGCACCAACAACAGGCTCACGTGATTCAGGTGTCACGACTGCTTTTCTTTCACCTGTATTTGTTTTGATTTTCTTGTGTGTTGACAAGGTAATCTTACCTGCTTTTTCAGTTATATAAACCGTTCTCGCTGTTGGGCTGTTTTCTGCATCTACTGAGTCTTATAATGGGGGCGGAATATCGTGAGGCACTGAAGTAGGCGGGAATCTGAGAAACACTTGTATTGGAGGCCTCCTCCATTCCTGAGATACTTAGTAACGAAGATGGGTCATTAACATCAGGCACAATGGGCGGATCACTTATATTTTTGAGGGGAATTACTAGTTAATGAGTCTTGTATCCCGGTATCCGTGGGTTGATCCATGGGAGTAGGCACAGTCAGCACAGGGAACTCATTGAGGTCTTGCAGCGACGGAGCACTTTGGGCACTGGGTAATGAGTCAAATAAGGCCGTTGTTAATGTACTATTAGCAGGTTGAAATTGCTGGTCTGATGAGTAACGATGAGTTTTAGGAAGAGTTCCTCCAGATAACTGGGACATATTTAGCGTCAGAGGAGCTGTACTCAAATGTTTGGAGTGCTGTAGGCGTCGGGGACAGGAGTTGAACGTGTTGTCCATCTGATTGGACGCAAAGTAAGTTGGAGGTTGTCCAGAGTATATAACACTTCTTCGATAACCTTGGATGAGTAATTTCGAAGGAATGTGTTTCTTGAGTTCCATAGACGCTATACGTACTCCATTAAACACAGGGAAGCGGTACTTGTGGGACCATTGTTCATTTTATATCTGAACATTTTCTATTACTGAGGTCAGAAGTAATAAAACTAACATCAAGTTCAAGGGGGAGATCTGTTATACGAACACGTGTAAGTGTATCGGAAGCATTTTGGACAGAAACTAGGCTACGAGAGACATCTTGATGCAAAAAGGGAAGCTCACTAGGTGTATTGACGAGGAATTGTTCAAATGTCTCTGGAGAACTAAATTTTAAGAAAACTCAATATTCCTCACTGTTTAATTGAATAGCATCAACTTGATCCAAATTTACTTATACCTGTTCATCCAGCCAAACATGGATATCCAAAGCAGTTCGGCCTATATATCGTGTATTTTTATCGAAGGCAAATTTCACTGTGTTCTGCCGTAAACCACGAAACATGATGCGCACAAAATCAAACAAAAAATTTTTCAAACAATAATTAGATACTCTACAAGTATCAAAGCTGTTCACTATAGCAAGATAGCACTGACAAAGATCACTGGAAATAACACTTAACAAGCCGCACTTAACTGGCTACTCGGTAGGCACTACGAGCAGGAGCCGATGTCCGCACTCCTTCACGTCTACCGGCGAAATATCAGAACACTTGACCACGAGGGCAGACAGCAGTTGGCCTTAATTTCCGCTATATGTAGGTCATGACTCTTGATGTCCTATCTGTATCGGCCAATAAGATCAGAGCATATCTGAAATTCTTGGAATCTCCGGCACACCAAGGTCTACGGGGTCATTAGTTACGCCTCTAGGTCCGTTCCATACACGTCAAAGTAATTAAGGGGACAATATTCAAAAATCTGACAATAATATACGAATGTATATTATTTCTAGTACACCTAATAGTAGACATTTTTTTTACTGAAATAGGCTCACGACTCATTACTGTTTTATTTATCTTTAGTGTGTTGTTCTGTTTATGTAATATAGTGAACATGTTTGATGCTTCACTTATAATTTCATTTTCGTATCGTATATGGAGTAAGAGAATTTTGTCTTAAAATAGGAACCCCTTGAAAGGCGGGGAGCTTCCCTGGGGGTCAGTGGCCTCCCTGCCCTCACAAGTTACGGTCCTGCTTCATGGCAATCATTTTTCTTAATTGGAAGGTATTGTTTACGTAATTGATTTTGTAATTCTATTATTATTATTATTATTATTATTATTATTATTATTATTATTATTATTATTATTATTATTATTATTATTATTATTATTATTGCAAAGTCTAGACTTGGCTACATATTTTATATTTTATATATTTTCTGATTGGATTTCAAGTCTGTTTGTTGAATAATCGACACACTCCACTTTAGGGGGTGTGGAGGAAGGAAATATTATCCTGTTGCTTTTAATTTGTTTACTTGCACGCTATGCCAAGCCTAGATACTACATTTCACCTTTCTATTTCTACGGGAAGTACCCTAAAGGTTGTGATGATCATAAGAGAATAAGTGAATAAGTGATGAGATCAATGAACTTTTCGTATTAACAACATTTAAAATATCAGGTTGTCAGAAAAGTCATGACGTATTTCGGTAAAATATGACAAATGATGGTTTGTTGGTATACTGGAGTTATTCGGATCATGCAATAGTTTGTCATGAATAGCTAAGATGTTGAGCGTTTTGTGTAGTAGTATTGCCCTTTCTTTGGTTTAGTTTTACAGATTTGATCAGAAATGGCGTGGGTCAATGAAAACTTGACCCATCACATACCGCATCACACTCTGACCCATGATCCACCACCCAACTTGGCCCACTCTGACTTTCTTCCCACCATGACCCACTCCGACCCACCACCCACCATGAACCACTGACCTACCACCCACCATGAACCACTGACCCACCAAAACACATCGTCATTAACTCTGACACATGATGCATGTCCTCTTTTTTACCGATTAAAGAGTTTATACTTCTAATAAAAAAGATTGTCAAATTCTAACTAATCCGAGTTTGAATTTCTACTGCCAATCCCTCAAGCCCAGCTCTGTTACAATAATAATGGATCTGACCTTTACGATATAAAATGTAAAGTGTTTTTCATGTTCAAAATTGCGATGAATTTCAATTACATTATTATGGTCTAATTATTTCCATGTTGAATTATCGATACTTTTCAGTGGAAAAACGGATGAAATTTGAAAGTCCCAAATCAAGTTACGTAGACCAACATTCAGAAACTTACACTACAAATTTTGTGTCTATTTTCCTCACAACTTTATGGGTTGATTGCCCTATACTCTGAGCGCTCCATATAATAAACAAGCCTCAGCAAATGTTATAAAGCGGATGGTAAGCATATATGGATATATGATGCGAAGCACTATATTTGTTGAGTTGATTTTGAGTTTAACGTCGCTTTCAGCAGCGATGCTATATGAAACATGGACCTACCCCATGTCGTAAACGTCGCCAACACCTAGTGGCCTACTTGCGGGTAAACGTCGATCGTCAATATAGAGACGAGTCCAAGGATTGCCCCTAGTGTCTTACTGCCGGCAGCGTTTCGTCGAGTCGAAACAGATATCTCGCGTCGGGGTGTTGAAGTTACCACCGCGTCACAGCGAGGACTTCGTGTTGGTCCGCGCTCCTTCGATTCGTCGCGGTGAATCGCGAAGGGACCAACACGAACTATCGCCTGTCATGTGCATGCGGTTATTATTATATATTATTTTTGTTGACGAATTATTCCTAAAGTGAGCTCTGGGGGTCAAGAATAACCTCTGCCTCAACATCATGAAGTGAAAAATTTTGAGTTCGATAATTGTATGAATTTAGATGGCAACTGTCATCGTTCATTAGAAAGCGAGCATGGGAGAACTATGAAATAAAGTAAATAGACACACATCACTTTGTTATAAAAATACATCGCGAATGCATTTTATCTTATCCCAAACAGTTATCGTCTCATATATACGGTTAAAAGAGCACTCTTATTACCCAAATTTTAAAAAAATCTCAACAATTTATCCCTTTACAAGAGACGTCTCTTTGGCGTGGGAGACCCGGGTTTGATTCCCGGCGGGAGCTCATGTGGTTCGGATTCCACGTTAATCAGTAGGTCCACGTCTCATATAGCCTCACTGCTGAAAGGGACGCTAAACTAAAATCAACTCAACAAGAGACGTCTCCTTCATCGCGTCCGTGGCAAAGTCGGAAGAACACCTGCCCAGTAATCATAAGGTTGGTGCTTCGAGTCCCCTCCGGAGTACTTTTTTGGTACTTTTTAAGTCTTCTTTGACTCACCTTAATGTAACCAAATCACACATATAGGCGACTTAACATATTTGGAGGGAATAATTTTGTGTTTCATTGGCGTTTTGTCGCGTCAGAAGATGCTCTCTACAATGCAGTGAGGAGAGAGGGTCGGTGGATCAGAGTGCGTCATAGTGAGTGGTGGGTCACGGTGGGTGGTGCGTCGCAGTAGGTCACGGTGGATGATGAGTCCCAGTGGGTCACATGCTGCTGACCCACGACCCCCTGACCCACTCAGAAAACTCCATCAATTTGACCCACAAGTCCACTCCAACTCTGGATTTGACACCAGATAAAAAATGATAGACCAAAATTTGCACGTTCACCATATTTTATTGTTTTACTTCAGGCAAGGGAAGAAAGCGCGAATAGTGTTTGTGATTTTTACTGTCCTCCATGTTTCTGTTTTTATCCCTGTTCTTAAAGAGTTAGTTGAAAATCTGTAAAAGTGCGTAAAACGCTTAAAAATAGGAAACAAGGTACGGAGGAAGAAGGTTCGTTAAATTAATTAACTTAAAAATAATCCAGTGCCCTTAACACCAGATTCCAATCAATATAAGTATCTGTCCAATTCCGTGCCGTGAAAAATCAGGGCCCGAGGCGAGAGCATACATCAGCGCCTCCGTACATATGAGTTGTCAATTTAAAGTTGACTTCTATGGACTATTCTTTCTGCATAATACTTTACTATTTTATCATGATTGAAATCAAAAATTTCAGCATTATTTCACTGCAATCGTAAAAGCTGGAATTCATTGCAGCTCCATTTTTTCCTTCTCCCAGAACAGTGATGACTTAGAGTTGTGGCTTAAGGGTTAGTTTCGTAATGTTGGACACGCGAGTTCGAATTCGTCTATATCAATTCAGCAAAGTTTCGTAATCTACAAAACCGATGCTTGTGATGTATATTAACATGAAAAATATTAAATTCATCTGGGTCTAACAGTTGAGACCACTTCCTTTACAAGTGAAATGCTAACAACACAAAATTACGTCACCCGTATCAACTTGAAGAACATTTCGTGATATTTTTCTAATTAAAGAAAGTCTATATAACTTATTTTCGAGTTCAACAAAGAAATCTCGAGTAAGTCATTAAGGCATTGACACCAGTTGCTTATATTTTCTTATTTATATTTTGTTTACATTTGTTTGTTTTTGTTATATTTGAGTATTTTGTTTATATATTTCCATGAAACGATTTTAACTAGCTATTAGTTTTGGTGGAAGGTTAAGTGGAGCGGTAGGTGAGTGGTTAGCACATTCAATTCTACTCGGTAGACCCGGGTTTGAATGCCGACCAGGTTGAAACTTTTTCAAATGTCGCTTTCAATTTCAATTTCAATGCATTCCCAGTGTCATAAGCAAGATCTCTCCCCTAGAAAGAAAAAGATGTTGGAATGAGAAGAATTGGTGAAGGACTCTCAATGGAGGCAATCATTTACAAGGTTATTTCTAGTAGTTGTTCTAGATTTGATATTTTCAGCTACTTTCATGCACTTTCTGATTTATGCGTGGTCAATATTTTTACTTCCCTAAACATACAGTATACAAAGAAATAATACATTACATACACAGCAATATTAAGTTAAATATATGGTGTTCTTTGGAAAACCCGATCCGAACCATAGAGATACATCTTAGAATGGAGAACTGTTTCGTTAAGCACCAACTTTACAATTTTACCTGGATAAACACCTGGATCAGGGCTACCAACTGCTGTCAGTGCCGAGAAAAGTTGCGTGTAAGTTGGGTTTCATCTGTCTAGGCGTTCTCACAACTGTAAGTTACCTGGACGCCAAGTAATGGAATTAGAGCACTTAGGGGGGAGACACTTTTGTGGCTGGGCGTAACAATGATAACACCACTATAAATTTCACTTATGTAAAATGAGGAAATGTCAGTAACAACAACCCATACTGTATTAGATTAGAAGAAATAGAAGAGAGACTTACCCTCGTCTGTATGTTTTCTTCTCTGGTGAGAAGATTCCATTAACACTATATGATTACCTTTTCAGTTGGGTTCTTGGAAATTAGCTTTCCCAGTGCACATCTTATTGTTATAGAGTGAAACAAGCAAGAAAGAGAGAAACACAGAAAATGTTATGTACCATGCTGTGTTATCATTCAGACGTAATTAATGTCATTTTAATATTTTCAATATTTTTTTCTTTTTGAAATGTAAGGGTAAAATAATGTTAGTCTTTCGAACTCTGTATTGCGGAATGGGTTGCTTGTGTTTTTATTTCATCAGGACTTTTAGGCTCGCATCTGTTTTTGTGTTGGTAAGAAATTGTTGTAACATTAGAACACATAGAGTAATTTTGTTTCAACTGGCAATACCTTTCTAAAAAGTATTTATATATTGAAAGTGTCAACCGCTCAGATGATGTACTGAACTTGCAATGCTGTTATACAGCTTTCATAATTCACCTAGCACTATTCAAAATGGAATGTAAAAGTCAGTGACTATTCTTATTATAGCCATTTCCATGTAAAGTGTGGGATGATTTTCGAGTGAAGTAATGGAAGTCACTGCTAGGAGTAGAAAATATAGGCGTTTATAAGAATAGGTTGTAAGCGTTGAGAGAATAACAAGGCACTAGACAAAGAAGAAGAAAAGGAAGAAAAGAGATGTTGCTAGGGACAGTATTAGGTTGATTTGTAGAATGTAGTGAAGTTGGGGGTGATTCAAGAACAGATCTGTTGACCTTTGAGCTTGATAGAGTTCAGAAATGTTGTTAATTGTAAAGTATGATGGTAAGAGAGAATTTTGAGTGTACCAGTCGAGGAACAATAAAAGAGTAACAGAAGTTTACGAGTACTCGATATTCAATTAAGTAAATTAAATTACTAAGAAACACTAACTTCTTCTTTCTTCCTGAAGCATGTTCAAAATTTTTTCGCGCTTTCCGAAACATATTCTTCTAATTCCCTGCAACGTTCCCACTTCTTCTTTTTGTTATAGTCAGCATTTAATTCCAAATAATGTTTCTACACCTTCTTCTGGTCTTTTAGTGTGTTTCCAAAAGTAGCTATCCTTTACCATCCCTACTTGTTACTTTTGCTTGTGTCCATTCAAATATTGACTAAATCTCCATTTTCTAGGTCATGATATTTATTAGTCTTCAATCTCAATAATTGATCTTTCGTTACCGTAACTAAATCTCCTTCATCCTCTAAAGAAAAGTGTTCTCTCCTGTACTCCAAAAGTAAGTCATTTCTCATTCGTTCACCCTTTACAACAACTTGGTTAGTAATCTTCTTGTCATTTCTCCATTTACATTTCTTTTTTCCCTCCTCCTGTACTATTGGAATTGATTGTCTACCTTGTATGGAACTCGTCATCCACTTTCGTGAAGCAGAACGAAAGCTGTCTTCTGTCGAAACAGTAAGATCACATGAAGTACTTTGATTTACCACGGACCTCCCATTATTGAGAGTATACAACCAGTCACATCCTATAATACTATGATCCAAAAATTCTTGGCATACTTAGAATTCACCATGGTAGTTGATTCGATCTGCTATCACTGATGTCTCTAATTTTACAAATAAGGTAAAATTACGTTTACCCCATTGAACCGTTTCCATTGGATATGATTGTAATTTTATTGTATTAAGAAATTGTGCATATGTTAGTTGATATCACATAGAATATTGCAGTTCTGTTTCTGTTGTAAAGTCTAAATTTACTCCATTACAATTGAATACATCCAATTGTTCCCTGTTATCTTCTTTATTTGTCTAATTAACTGTGTGTTCGTTAATCGAATCTAAAGGGAAAAAGCTCTTGCTCTGACAGAACTGGCTCTTCCTTTTGTCCTGTTTCTATTTTGAAGCCATTTAGATGAAATTCTTCTAATGGGTTCAAGACATAATCATCACGCAGAGAGCAAGTAACCATATTATCTAAAGCATGTTCATAATCCTTGGAAATTGATGCTTGTTGTTCGTTCTGTGAAATGTGATCAGTTTGTGGGAATTCATCTACTCGTTTTCAAGTTCAGCGTGGGTTGGGAATTTATTAGCACAACATATAGCAAAATGGTTAAATCGTCCACATTTCCGGAACTTTGTTCCTTTGGCTGGACACTGATGCCACTTATGACGTCCACACAATTTGCATGTAGGAAATTGCCGTGTATTATTCTTTTTATAAATATTATACGATGTTGTGTTATTGTGCAGCTGATCTAACAGAGTTTCGTGTCTGTAAAACACAGAAGCTTCTTTCTGCAATAACTCGAATTGATTGATTATATCAATAGCCATAGACATGGTTAAGTCAGGGTAGACCACAGTTTCTTCCGCGCATATTCACTAAGAACACCGCAGACTATCTGGACTCTTTCATAGCATCTTATCGAAATACGCCAAAATTACAGCGGTTAGCCTGTTTTTTTAAATTGAAAATGTAAGCCGGTGCAGTTTGCCTATTTCTTGCTTCCTATCAAATTTTTATCTTTCAACTACGTAATTAGTTGCCGTGTGATAGTGTTTCGTTAAGAGATCCTTCATTTGCTGGAAATCAAGCTCCGGTACTCGTTTGGGTGCTGCAAGTTATTGTTTTATAAACTACATTTCCCATAAGGGATATACTAATACACACCTTCTTGGCTTCTGGTACATCGTTAGCAAGACAATACTGTTCAAATCTTTCGATGTATGTTTCAACATCTGTCTCTTCTGGATTCAAAGGTTCAAAATATTGTATATGTTAAGACCTCGCCATCTTTTATGCAAAAATCAGCTCATTCGCAATAGTAAGTAATTATTACATCTAAATTCCGTGCTGACGAATACAGAAACTTTACTGTGCTCAATGTGTGTTCAATTTGTTACTTGGGTGGTGTTACGTTTCATAGAACAATACAGACTTGACACACTATTCATTACACATTAGTAAACAAATAAGTCCAACTTGAATGGTTCCGTTTTCACAGCTATCTTTTATTTTTATCATAACCTCATATGACCACATATAATAAATCTACCTGTAAGATAGCACCATTTACACACATTAATCTCTAGCCCTCTTACTACGTCCAGTATCTACTACACAATTAATATAATTAACAATTCTTCAATTGGGCTATGAAATTCAATAACTATGGCATCCACATCAACAACTATTCGATATTCAATTCAGTAAATTATATTACTAAGAAACACTAACTTCTTCTTTCTTCCTGAAGCATGTTCAAAATTCTTTTGCGCTTTCCGCCACATATCCTTCTATTTCCCTGCAACATTCCCTATTCTTCTTCTTTTTGTTATAGTCAGCATTTAATTCGCAATAATGTTTCTACACCTTCTTGTAGTCTATTAGTGTGTTTCCAAAAGTAGCTATCCTTTACCATGCTTACTTGTTAATTTTGTTTGTGTCCATTCAAATATTGACCAAATCTCCAATTTCTGGGTCATGATATTTATTAGTCTTCAATCTCAATAATTGATCTTTCGTTACCGTAACTAAATCTCCTTCATCCTCTAAAGAAAATGTTCTCTCCTGTATTCCAAATGTAAGTCATTTCTCATTCGTTCACCCTTTACAACAACTTGGTTAGTAATCTTCTTGTCATTTCTCCATTTACATTCCTTTTTTCCTACCTCATATACTACTTTAATTGATTGTCTACCTTGTTTGGAACTCGTCATCCACTTTCGTGAAGCAGAACGAAAGCTGTCTTCTGTCGAAACAGTAAGATCACATGAAGTACTTTGATTTACCATGGACCTCCCATTATTGAGAGTATACAACCAGTCACATCCTATAATACTATGATCCAAAAATTATTGGCGTACTTTGAATTACCAGGGTAGTTGATGTCATCTGCTATCACCGGTGTCTCTAATTTTACAAATAAGGTAAGATTACATTCGCCCCATTGAACTGTTTCCACTGGAATTGATTGTAATTTTAATGTATTAAGTAATTGTGCACATGTTAGTTGGTATCACAGAATTTTGAAGTTCAGTTTCTGTTGTAAAGTTTAAATTTATTCCATTACATTTTAATACATCCAAATGCTCCCTGTTATCTTCTTGATTTGTCTAATTAACTGTGTGTTCTTTAATCGAATCTAAATAAAGCTCTTACTGTGATAGCACTGGCTTTCTTTTTGTCCTGTTTCTATTGTGAAGCCATTTAGATGCAATTCTTCTACTGTGTTCAATAGATAAACATCACGCACAGAGCAAGTAACCATATTATCTAAAGCATGTTCATAATCCTTGGCAGGTGAAGCTTGTTATTCGTTTTGTGAAATGTGATCAGTTTGTGGGAATTCATCTACTCGTTTTCAACGTCAGCGGGGGATGAGAATTTATTATCACAATATACAGCGAAATGGGTAAATCGTCCACATTTCCGGAACTTTTCTCCTTAGACTGGACACTGATGCTAGTTATGACGTCATCCACACAATTCACATGTAGGAAACTGCCGTGTATTATTCCTTTTATAACTATTATACGATGGTCTGTTATTATGCACCTGATCTAACCGATTTTCTTGTCTGTAAAATACAGAAGCTTCTCTCTCCAATAACTCGAATTGATTGATTATATCAATAGCCATAGACATGGTCAAGTCAGGTGTAGACAACAGTTTTTTTCGCGCATATTCACTAACAACACCACAGACTATCTGGACTCTCATAGAATCTTCTCGAAATACGCCAAAATTACAGCGGTTAGCCTGCTTTTTAAAATTGAAAATGTAATCCAGTGCAATTTGGCCTATTTCTTGCTTCTTATCTAATTTTTATTTTTCAACTTTGTAATTAGTCGCCGTGTGATACTGTTTCATTAAGAGATCCTTCATTTGCTGGAAATCAAGCTCCGGTACTCGTTTGGATGCAGTAAGTTCCTTTAATGTTTTATAAACTACATTTCTCATAACGGATATAATAATACACACTTTCTTGGCTTCTGGTACATCGTTAGCAAGACAATACTGTTCAAAATCTTTTAATGTATGTTTCAACATCTGCCTCTTTTGGATTAAAGGGTTCAAAATATTGCATATGTTAAGACTTCGACATCTTTTATGCAAAAATCAGCTCATCGCCAATTGTAAGTAATTGTTATAGCTAAATTCCGTGTTGACGAATACAGAAACTTTACTGTGCTCAATGTGGGTTCAATTCGTTACTTCGGTGGTGTTACGTTTCACTCTTTATTACACATCAGTAAACAAATAAGTCCAACTTGAATGGTTCCGTTTTCACAGCTATCTTTTTTTTATCATAACCTCATATGACCACATATAATAAATTAAAGAAGACAAAACAGAAAGATACAACATATTTGTAAATTGATAAACTGGATTTCTGGAAAACAACTAAGTCAATGAATAATTTTCTTATGAAAGATATTCAGAACGAATAACTTAGCCAGAAAGGGGCAGGAACGGAGACTAAGAGATCAAATAATATTACAATAATTAACGTTAACAACAGGGTTAGAATATTAAATGAAATGAAATTGGAACTATGTACAGTATTAATTACTAAACAAATGTGATTTCAGCGTGAGACGAGGGCTTTTTCCCAATTAATATATATATATTTTAAAAAAATCACCCACTAAAACTTGCTGGGGTGAATTAATTGAAATAATAGCAGAATTTTGCGAAATAATTAGACTACAATAATTCGTATGTAATCAATTCACATGTAATTACTAGGTAAAATAGTGGAGGTTAAATCCTAATACAGTGAAACCTCTCTTAACGGGCATCTCTCAATAGTGGACATCTTCGTAAGAGAACAAACTTTCTTATTTTTCCATGCCATAAATATGTGTGATGTGGTGTTATGAGAGAGAACCCTTCCTTTTAGAGACACCTCTCATTTACAGACAAATAATCGGTTCCACCGATGTCCGTTTTTGAGAGGTTTCACTGTATTACTTAGTTTAATAATAATACTAAATGTTCAAATGTGTGAACTTACTTTATTGAACCTACCACTGCAAAGAGTTGATATTATTATTATTAGTAATAATAATAATAATAATAATAATTAATAATAATATTGCAATAGTTGCGTAACAAAACATAGTGTTTTCTTGTTTGAGTTTGTTTAAAAATTATATCACTATTCTGAGAGCACACACCCCCTTTTATTTTGAACACCCCCCTAAGTAAAAATTTCTGGCGTACTTACTGGGGAATAGTGTTGTTGACCTTCTCCTACACAAGGTTCGTCACACTGAAATTTTTACAATTTTCGGAGTTGGTCGAGCAACCACCAATGGACCACTTTGTATGGATTTGCCCAGAACAGAAGCAACGGATAATTACCATGAATAACGAATACAGGAGAAAGCGATCTAACAAACATTGTTTTTAAGCAAATGGTCATCAGCAGTTTATTTTATACATATTGTCCCCAGAAAGCTCAAAGGTGCTAAGCCCCAAAATGTAAATTTCTCAGGAGGGCATAAAACGAATAAAACACTAATTAATTCCGATTCTTTCTTTCTCCTAGAATTCAGTTTTCACTGCAGATCTTTCATTTTGTCCCATTTCTGCGGAACATTAAACATGAAATGGGTAGTCAGGATATATACTTAGTTGGAAATTAAGGAAAATGGCGCTTAGCACCTTTCTGCTTTCTGGAGGCGATATGGATATTTTAGTTCTAAGCCTAAAGTATTCAAAACAGGAATCCGAATCCGAACTTCGAAATTTCAGATCTGGATCCAGGAACCATCTCTAGTTGTAGCTTTTTCATCATTCTGTACACACATTTCGTTAAATTGTTTTGAAATTAGAATAAATGGTGTGTGTATAAATAATAAAAAATAAAGTATTAAAAATGAAAACAAATAATAAGAAAGTACATTCTGATTCATTAAAAAAAAAACCTTTTCGTTATCTGTTACTGTTTTAGTTCTATAGTGATAAACGTTGAAACTGGAATCGGCCAACTTGAACCACTTCTAATTTAAATAAACTGTTAAAGGAGGAGATAGAATCTATTCTTGGGACACTGGATGGATTGCAAGGAAACTCTTTTCTGTATATCTTTCCGTTTTTTCTCTTTGATATGAGTCGACAAACGGATGAACGCCAGAATTAATATTATTATTATTATTAATAATAATAATATTGTTATTATTATTATTATTATTATTATTATTATTATTATTATTATTATTATTATTATTATTATTATTATTATTATTATCCTTCCGAACTATGCTGTGCACAAGTTTCAGAAGTCTTCTAGAACGCCTATGACGGCTATGGACATCAATCGGTCTTGTGTCGACGAGTATCAAGGCGAAAACGGTACGAGATATCGACAAGCGATTTTTGCTATTGATTCAGTGTTCTAAAAACACATTCCATCTCCTCCTTTAGCCTTCTATTTAAGCCGGAAACGGATTAAATTAACCATTCTGGTTTCTACATTTATTGCCATAGAACGAAAACGGTAACAAATAGCAAAAAGCGTTTCTTTTTTTCTTTTTCTTTTTTTTTTCCAAATGATTGAGCGTTTCAATACAATATCTCCATGACTGTTCGTAATACTTTACCATAACTAGAAAGGGTTGAAATTTACTATTACTTTCGGTTTCAATACCGATTTCTATAAAACAAAAGCAGTAAGAGACATCAAAATGCTGTCTCTGGGAATCGATTCAGCTTCTCAAGAATAAAGCCCAAATTCTTCGTTAATAGTTAACTCACACATTAAGTGGTTTACATTAACTATTTCTATGATATTTCCCATAAGTAGAAGCTTTGCTTTGTTATAATTAAACATAAACTAATTATTTGCTGAGCAAAACTATTTATTTTCATTAAAATTCAACACGTGTTACAGTTTCGCCAACTAACTCTTTGGCTTCATCAGACACTATGTGATACAGGATAACTGTACAATCTTATATACATACAATATCTAAGAGAATAAAGATATCTTCTTCACCACAGATGAAGCGATGTGGGTAGAAACCAGAGGAAGTTCCCAGACCAGACATTCCATCAAGACATCGTTATCGTCGTTTCTGGCTGTTGACGAGATTACTCTTTTAAGCATTATAGATTACGTCTACAAATATGTTGTCTGTCCACTCAGAACCACGACGTCAAGTTCCGTCTCACCAAATGTAGCATAAGTCTTACCTAGTAAATGAGTGGTCCAATGTCACCGATTTGGAATGCTTTATGGCATTCTCCAGTTTCTGTGAATTTACCACAGCTATTTCCGTAATATAATAATAATCAAAAATTGAAATTTTCAAGAAAAATTTATTTCTGACAATTATTAACCGACGTATAATTCGGGGTAAATGAAAGTATCTAATTATCTTTAAATGCTATCTCTGTACAACAAATTTGAAAGTCTAATAACAACAGTTTAACAGTCAGTTTATTAACTCAAATACTTCTATCTTGAAAAATCTTTACATATAGAGCCGAGCAAAGAACTACAGTAAGCAACTATATTTTGCAATTAAACTGTCCTTATAATAACACCATATAAGAGTATTAAAACTTTACATTAAATTACAACTTTCGTCTTCAGTATATATTCCATATACTCAATCATTGAGAGTACACGTATCGTTCAAATACATAGAAATTTTTGTTGTATAAATAGAATCAATCGTTTTCTATTTAAAATAAATTATTTTTATACATGATATATATAAAATGTATTTTTATTTTAAATAGGAAAGTAATGGGAAATCTAAATATTTCTGCTATAATAACAGGTTTTCAATGTATCATACACCTTTAGCTTAATACAAAAAAAAAAAAAAAAAAAAAAAAGCAAGTCGCTACTCGTTCAACCTCGTTTTACACTTATTCACAATTGACCTTTTAGATTTTGATTTACTAAAACTTTAAATAGAAAAAAACTGATACATGTTTAAAATCCAATCCTTTCACTGCAGTAAAAAATACTTAAATATCTTTTAAGTACTTAAATACTAAAATAACCTCATATTAATACCTAAATACACTAAAAGGTAATAATACTAATAATTATACATGAGTATTATATACGACAGCACATTTTTGAAACCTAATGAAAGCTAATTAATAATAAATTTTGATCTTTTACACTAAGTTCGAAATATTGATATACCATACTTTAATAATTGATACTGAATGATATTTAACACACGAACTACCAAAGGCGTCATTTTGACCCTTCACCGTCGTTGATCATTCTTTCATTTCAACATTAATTAAAATATGCAAAACATATGGCACCACTTTTCTTCTCTCTAACCAGTGTGATTATTTAATAAATACCATATTTTAATTATTTTTGGTTTTCTTTAAAAATGGTGATTTACCTAGAACTACCACGGGGGTCATTTTGACACCTACCTGTTTACTTCGAAAATGAAAGTGAAATTTTTTACTTTTACATCCCACGCTTTTGCCGGCTCGGCTAAAGGAGACGGTGGTGATGAGAAATGAATGTAATGGTGGAATGAAGAAAGTGGGTTTAAAGGGGTGAACCTCGAGAAAACCCAAGCAGACTGTTTGTCTACCACAAATTTCACTTCTATTTATTTTACGCTGGATAAAATGGCTTTTTTGATTCGTGTCTATACATTTTATAATGGTGTATTATTGATGCACCAGAAACAATTGTGAACAACCATTGATTTTTGTTGGTTATTTTACGAACGTGTTTCACTGTTTGCGAATGATGGAGTCTTCAGGTAGTAAACGACATGCAGCAGCAGAGTTTCTAGCACAGTTACAGGATATTGACGATAGTGCTCTGGTAATGACAGTAAGAGCTGAATTGAAAAGGAACATGTTACAGACCTTGAAAAATAAGAATTTTCCTGTAGTTATGACACAGAAGTCAAATATACTGATTCTGATTCTAGTAGTAATGATTCAATGAAGAATCTGAGCAAGAGGATTCTACTGAAATTACTGATAGGCCTAGCGAACTCCAGATCAGACTGTGTGGACGATAGTGAATGTAAACAACAAGATATGCGGAAGATTATAAAAATATAATATAGTTCGTATCAAACTAGAACCCACATCACTCGTTACGCGTAATATGAATGATGCTTGTGCAAGTGCACTCAGACTGATTGTAACCAATACTCTACTGTGAAGTACAAACACCGTGTGCGTGGGTTTTCTCGGGGTACTCCCGTTTCCTCCCACTTTCTTTATTCCACCATGTCATTCATTACTCATCATCACCGTCTCCTTTAGCCTCACCGCATAACCGTGGGACGTAAAACTTAAAAATTTCATTTTTTTCTACTGTGAAGTATAAAGAAGTTGAGGCCCGTCGAGTTTTAGATTATCCTAACTGGTCAGTTTCTCTCGATGAGTTTGATTCAATTATTTTCTTGCAGTATTTCCGTGGAGCAATGAGGATTAAGAGCGTTAAGTGTAAAGTGTCTGTGGTCTGAAAGCTTGGGCTGCAGCTTCTTTCGGAATGTCATGCCCAGAAACAGGTTTGAAGAAATAATGAGATTTATAAGATTGATCTCAAATCTAGGAGGAGCAAAACACGAAAAACTAACAGGTTTTGCTTATTTTCTGATATTTGGTGTCAGTTGATTGAAATTCTCGAAGGTGCTACAATCGCCATACTTATTGCGCTATTGGTGAGCAGTTCTTTCCAATGAAATCTCGCGGTGTATTTTTTCAGTTCATGGGTAGCAAGCCGGATAAATATGGCGACAAATTTTGGATGCTTGGTGAAGTGAAGAACAAATATATAGTAAATAGTTTTCCATATCAACGAAAAGATGAAAACATGCCAACGAACATCCCTCTTGCTGAACATGTAGTTTTACATCTTTTGAAACCCAGGGTTGTATGTAACTTGAGACAACATTTTTACGTCTCTACATCTTGCAAAGGAACTAAAAAATTTACGGAATAAATTTGCTTGGTACTATCCGAAGCAACAAGAGAAAACTTCCAGTTTCCGTACGTTTCCATAATAAAGATTTGTACACCACAGGCTACTTAAAACCGTGGACGATATCACATTCGCCACGTATCAATGCAGAAAAACAAGAGTAGTGATATTGAGCACTCTTCAGAATAACGTACATGTAATGAATAGTCACGAAAATAAGTGAACTGAAAGTTTTGTTTTACAATCAGCCAGAAATTGGTGTAGATATTGTAGACCAGATGGATAGTAAATATTCTGTGAAGGTTGTTAGAAGAAAATGGCCGGTATAGCCATTTTATAACCTACTTGGTTTGGCCGCCATAAACTCTTATATCTTATACAAGTGTATTACTAATAGGCATATTAGTAGACAGGAAATTGGTTTCATCGCTTTTTACCTAGTAGTTTAAAAGTTACAAAGGTTTTCAACATAGATGGTCCACTCGGAGGACTGACAAGTAGTGAGCTTACCTATGAATGAATGACGTGATTGAATTGTGAACCAAATCTTTCATTATACCCTTTATATACTTTTATACCTTTATTGTATGTGATAGCAAATAAAACCTGGACAAACAAGGTCTCATCAACAGCACCGCCATAAGACATAACTGAATTGTTGTACAGCCACCCAATACTTGTTCGCAAATGATCTAGCGGGGAAGTTTAGATTCATGACAACACGATGCAAACATTGCAGAAAGAAGAGCCATCATATGCAACAGTGGAATGATGGATTACAGAATTTAAATGGTGCCGCCAGGTGTATTATACGATTCTCGATTATTGCAAACATCCCTATTGCTTTGAGCATATCCAAGGAGAAAATGTACAATATAATAATTAACACATTTTTGATGAGTCAACTAAGTGCTATCTGGGTTCTTAGAAACCTCCATTCTGTTCAGAAACGACAGAGAGTGACTATTGGAGCAAAATCTGAACCAAAGTTCGTGACAAATTTTAGATTTTCCATTTTGATCCAAAAACAAAGAAGCACTCAAAGAACTGGAAACGTGTTGAATTCAGACTTTTGTGCAAGGGGGCAAAAAATATTTAAGTTCTTTTTCTAAATTCAATACAGCAGTAAAGAATTTGTCGCAACAAAACTGGCGACTTCTTGCTGTCTGGTCAGTTGCAATAACCACTATACTGTCATTTTCCCCTAACTAACGTAAAGCATTTGTCTGCGTCTGTATCTAACTTTTCAAGTTTTTTTATTTAGCTTCAACTTTATACAAGAACACGGTTTGTTAATTAGGACAATTTGGTTGGGCAAAAGGAGAAACTAATTTAGTTGTAAAGTGGAACATGTTTACGTTTGTCCATTAGCTACATGTCGATATCAACACACACATTGGCAACATTTCAAGATCGATTATGCGATCCCACTAGAGACATTCATTTAGATTACCCAGTTTCTTAGTGAGTCTCCTTGCACAATTTCAACTTGGCCTCAGTTGTTGCATCCTTATTGGTATGCAACCGTGCACATCACATTGCGTCTGATTGATGGAATATTATTGGTGAATCGGCAATGGCTTTCATGTTCTTGATGCTATTCCTTACATTTCCGACGCTTTGAACTCACGTTTACTAAGTATGAGTTCATTTCTGGGCATTTTTCGTTACGTGTTTCCACACATGTGAATCACCCTGCTTCATCTGTTGTTCTCTACCGACACTCCAGATGTCTTTCTAGAGCATTTGAGAACAAATTCGCTACACTTAATACTCAGAACGTCACTGTTGGCCAGCATCCGTACCTGCCGATTATGCAACCACACACAAATTACATGAAGGTGTCCGCCATTTTGTATTTGTTCCAGATATCGACTTAACACAAACGAATTATTGTTACTTGGTAGAGACCCTATCAATTCATATCCATTTAGACAAATTTTCATTTGGCAGATTATCCGGGACTACAACGACTCACCAAAGGTAGTCGTCAACCCTGGTTCGGCTAATAATATAAGTAAATCTTTAGTGGCAATAATTGTTGACACCTTAAAATATCTTCCGTAATTATATTCACTAGTATTATCACCTTTTATACTGAAATTACAAGTCCATGATAAGTATTAGATAATTTATTCGTTGATTCCTTTTTAACGTATATTCACACAAACTGACTTGCAATCAAAACATATCCATTATGTATCTATAAACAACTACATAGCAACCAACTATACAATAATAATGTATATTTCTTATATCTTAAAAACATTCTTCTTTTGTTATTTTTAAGTAACATTATATCAGGTATAGTGCTTGTGTAGAAGCACTTTCTGCCCAAGATACAGGTAATTATCGACCGATACAAAGTATCTCGTTGTATAAAATGTCGCCCGATAATGGGACTAGATATAAAAGTTACAAGGTAGCTTGATTTTTATATTTAAGAACCACTGGTCCGTTTATAATGATGGCATAAGAATAGTGCTATTCTTTACATTTTGATCGCACCTCATATATCATTTTGTTCAATTATTTTATATAGATACATTTATATTAAAACATTCATCATTCCATTGTCATTTACCTTTGACAATAAAGTTTCAACACAAATCAATATAATAAAAATAGCCTTTGTGTTTAATCAATTATGAATCGACTTATAATTCTTCACATCAACAAGACAGAATTAAAAAAAATCATTTGGAAATTATCATTGGTTAATGAGAATTAAAGAAAATTAAATTAAGTAAAAATCAAAAATTAAATGTAACCTACGTTCGGACGAGCAAAAAGAAGAAAATAAACTTATTTTTACACAAACAGAAGTCCCCCTTTTTTTCTTTTAGTCTCCTTCATTCTTATTAATTTGAGCAAGGATGTCAGGTGTAACTAATCTTTTCACTAGACACATCCATTTTTCTCTTGTATACTGGGTAGGTCTCCAAACCTTCAACTCATCTATATTACGAAGTCCAATTGACGTACCCGTTTTAGCGTTCAACAATTCAAAAACTTTAGGGTTTATTTCTTTGAAACATAAATAAGGACCTGAGAAAATGTCACAAAATTTATAAATCTTCTTTAACAACGCATTACTTTGTGGATGTTGTTTAACAAAAACTAAGTCATTGATCTTGATCCGATATTTTCCTTCTTGTAAAGACTCTAATTGAGAATTACGTTTCAAAAATTTGTTGTGTCTTCGAATTTTTACCATATTCACTAAACTCGAAGAATCTACGATTGTCGAATCTTCTAACTTGACATTAAAATGTTGTTCCACATCGAAAATCAAATCAGAACCGTTATGTACATTAGCAGGAGACACGCCCAAAGTGTCTGATATCGAATGATTCAAAAGATACGTGATTTGATTGACATGCTTAATCCATTCGGCATGCTTATCTTTGCAAAAGTGTCGAAACAACATACCAAAATTACGATGCACATTTTCTACAACAGAGCTGCTAGGATGGTACGGAGTTACGAAATGAATTTTAATGTTAGCCTTGTTCATTGCTTTAATAAACACATCACTTTTGAACTGTGAACCATTATCACATAATATGTGTTCGATAGGACCACAATGTGGAATGTATACGTTCAAGATTTTATTTATGATAGCAGTGGAAGTTGCTCTACGCAGAGGATAAGCTACTACATAGCGCGAAAAGATATCCATAGTAGTAAGTAGATAAGTTTCTCCGGTAGCTGCTCGTGGTAACGGTCCATATAGATCGATAGATAAGAACTAATGTGGTCTCTCTGGCGTTATTGAGAGCATAGGTTTTTGTACAGCCTGGTAGTTATGTTTGATTCGCATACATTCAATACAGTCCTTGATATGATTTTTGATTTGAGCTCTCATTCCTCTCCAATAAAAAGATTTATTAATCAAGGCACATACTTTTACATAACCAAAATGACCGAAATCGTCATGATAAGCTTTTAATATGCGGGTTGTCAACGTAGGTGGAATGCAAATTTTGTTTCTAGACTTGAATTTAAAATCTTTAATAAGTAGAATTCCGTTGGATAATTTAAATCTGGAATTCCATTGTTTGGGACAATTACACTCCACACTGCATGAAGACAAATGTTTCATGATTTGGTTATATTCATGATGATTCAGTTGATGTTCTCTTAGATCTTCCATTGAAATGGTGGCTATTTCATCCTGTAAGACCTTAAATTCGTTGATGGACAAGATATGTTGTTCTTCTCCAGGAAACAGACGTGATAAGGTATCTACGGGTCCATTATCTACCCCTTTAATGTGTTGTACTTCAAAGTCATAAGATTGAAGATCTAACGACCAACGAAGTAGTCTGTTATTATATCCCTGTATGCTGTTAAGGTATCGTAATGAATTATGGTCGGTAAGTACTATGAAATGGCATCCACTGAGATATGGAGCAAATTTTTGTATCGCAAAACGTACGGCCAAAAGTTCGATTTCTGTCGTGGTGTATCCTTTCTCAGCTTTCTTTAAAGTACGGCTAGCGCAATGGATAACGGCCGGTTCCTTAATGGTTGGATTTGTTTGCCAGAGTACTGCAGAGATTCCAAGTTGAGAACCGTCACACTGGACATAGAAAGAAACGTCATATCGAGGGTGATTCAAATGGATGTTTCGCTTTACGCTCTCCTTCAACTTATTAAAACTATGTTCTTGAATCGGACCCCATTGCCATGGTACTCCTTTCTTTATAATCATAAATAAAGGTTGGGCTATCTCAGCAAATCGCGGGATGGCTTTGCGAAACCAATTGAAGAGCCCTAATACTTGCCGTGTCTGTTTCACATTTAATGGCGCAGGCAGATCCTCTATGGCTTGTACTTTAGATTGACTGAACTGTAAACCAGATGCATCAATTTGGTAGCCAAGGAATTCTATAGAATTTTGTAGAAATTTGGATTTCTGTAGGTTGATAGTAAGACCCGAACTTTCCAATCTATCTAAAACTATATCTAAGTACTTCAAGTATTCATGCGGATTTTTTCCCATTATCAAGATGTCATCAGCGTAGGTTATCACGTTGCTGCGTAAGTCTTGACCTAAGACTTTATTTAAGCAGGAAGCTAACGCCGCACTACCATTGATAAGCCCAAAGACTACACGGTTGTATTCATATAAGTGACCTTCAAAACTAAATGCCGTGTACGGTTTCGAATCCTCATGCAATTCGACCTGATTATAAGCCAGTACTAGATCTAAATTTCCGAATACTGCATTCCCTTGTAAAGAGGCTAATATTTCTTCCACTGGAGGATACCTCACTTGTTCCAAATCAATATGACAATTCGTGCGTCTCAAATCCAAAACCACACGTAGAGAACCATTTTTCTTAGGAACTACATGTAATGGATTAAGGTGAATGCTTCGTGAAGGCCTAATGATCCCATTTCTTAACATGTCTGTAATTTGCTGACGTACATTTTCCCTGTATCGGTAGGGAATTATATAGGGCTTAGTCACAATAGGTTTGTCTGTTTTAACCTTAAAAGAATAAACAAAATCCTTACAACACCCAGGACGTTCTGAAAAGACATTTTTATGTTTATATAATATATCCTTAAAGTGAGTTTTTACTGTATCATCTATAAAATCAAGACTACTTTCAAGTGACTTAACACACTCAGAAAACAATACATCATCTTTTGAATTCATCAAATTTTGTGTGACTCGCGTTAGTTGATCATTTAATTTATCACTTTCTGAACTTACAGAAACATTATTCAATACATTAGGAACATTATTATATTGACAAGCAATATCATCAGATTTAGGAAGAAGTTTCTGAACGATTTCCTGAGGTATGCCGGGTATAGTTAACGTTTGATTTCTGAAATCGAGCATGACACGCAACTGAGACAATAGATCTAAACCAATAATTAGTTTTTCATTCAGTTCCTTTATCACTAGAATAGGAATTGACATTTCAAAATCTTGAATAGCTATTGTCGCACGAGTAATTCCGGCTACTCTCTTTTTATGTTTACCAGTAAAATCGACTATAATGAGATTCTCAGCTTTTTGCAATTTAGAATTCGAATAATCACTAGTAATTGCTTTCCATGACGAATATGATAATAAAGAGGCATTTGCGCCTGTATCCAATAAAGCTTCAGTGCTTAACCCATTTATTTTGACGGGTATTCTAGCAGTACTATATGATTTTAAAAATACAAAGTTTTCTTCAACACCAAAACCATCATTGACATTATCATCTTTGAACCAACAACGATTTACTACAGGCATAAATTGATACTGACATCTATTGACTGCTATTTCCGAATCATTATTTACAGATACGTTATGTAAAAGGTCGTTCTCATCATTAACATGAATACGTAAATTTGAAGATAAATGTTCATAAGAATCAATAGCTGATATGGGTTTGACATTATCACATAAATTTGAAGATAAATGTTCATGAGAATCTATAGCTGATATGGGTTTAACCCCTACCACATCAGCTGCAGTTAGTTTAAATTCATACTCGTATATGGTTCCAATAAAGTACATTGTACCGCACAATCATGATTATGTCCCGCATTGTTATTCTGTACAGGAATTGTGTCAATATCTTGATTTTGATACGAAGTGCCATCTCTTGAATTACGATTACGTCTATCCATGTAGTTTACTGTATTTCTGGAATTTCGCCATGTATTTCGTCTATTTTTAAATCTACTTTGGTTATATGGTCTGACATAAGGATTGTCACGATTAATTAGGTTAGGTGGATTCCCAACATATCTTTGCCTATTTTGCTCAGGGACACCATCTCACGTGTGAAAACTAGGAAAATAACGTTGTACATTCTGCTATTACATCTGGTGCACCTTATGGTAGAACGTAACTAGAACACGATAGTATCAATATCCCCCTTTAGTTGGGACATTGTCTCACAGTCGACACATATGAAAAGAAATCTCTTAATGCATTGTTCAAATTCTGATAGCGCGTGAAAATAACAAACTTATATCATGTCCCACGTCTTCAGAGACATATGACGTACTCGAAATATAGGAAAATACCTCCAGAAATTCGTATCTTTCACACACTGCACATGCCAAGACAAAAACGAAAATGAACCGATTTAGCACATTTAACACTACAGCTGGAACACCATACATTTGGAAAATAAAACGACATGAGAAATAGGAAGAAACGTCTTAAAGCTCTGAGTGTTTGCAACTGTGCAGTAGGAGTAACAAAATGAAACACACAAGTATGTGGGGAGGCTGTACAAGAGGGCTTGCCAAAGTGGGTACTCCTCAGAGAAATGAATACAGAGAAAGTGAGGCTCCATCGAACCACAGGGCTAGAGCGCTCGCTTTTGCTCGCGTGGTCGCAGTTTCCAATCCTACTGGGACCCCACGGTCTCAGATTCAAGAGCGAGTAGTTATTTTCCTATTTTTCGCACTTGGGACGATGTCCCGACAGTAGTGGGACATGTTGACATTTGTTCATTAGCTACATGTTGATATCAACACACACATTGGCCACATTTCAATGTCGATCATGCGATATCACTAGTGACATTCATTTAGTTTATCCAGTTTCTTACTGAGTCCATTGCACAATTTCAACTTGGACTCAGTTGTTGCATCCTTATTGGTATGCAACCTTTGATATCCTATTGCATCGGTTTGAAGGAATATTATTGGTGAATTGGCAATGGCTTTCATGTTCTTGACGCTACTCCTTACATTTCCGACGCTTTGAACTCACGTTTACTGAGTATGAGTGCATTTCTGGGCATTTTTCGTTAAGTGTTTCCACACATGTGAATCACCCTGCTTCATCTGTTATGCTCTACCGACACTCCGGATGTCTTTTTAGAGCATTTGAGTACAAATTCGCTACAATTAATACTCAGAACGTCACTGTTGGCTAGCATCCGTACCTGACGATTATGCAACCACGCACAACGGGCATAAAGGTGTCCGCCATTTTGTATTTGTTCCAGATATCGACTTAAGACAAATGAATTATTGTTACCTGATAGAAAGCCTATCAATTCATATCCATTTAGACCAAGTTCGATTTGGCAGATTATTCGGGACTCCCTACGTTCCTTTGGGGAATCCCTTGCGCGTACAATGGTAGGATTGTGAAACGTGAAAAATTCAATAGAGCAGGTATGACTTCTTCAGTGAATTTTTTACCCGCCCTCTTTATGTTGGATAGTTTCCGAACTATTGGCGTCCAAAAGTCATTTTCCCACGCTTTCGGCACCTTGTAGATCTGAAACTATGTCCGATAGCAGAAAGTTGAAGAGAACTTTTTTTCTTGTCTCAGTGGCAGGAGTCACCACCCAAAAGTTGTAACACTTATTTTGCAACACCCAATATATATGCGTGTGTGTTTGTGTGATGTTTCAATACATCATAGTAAACACAGCCCTACTAGCAATAAAAGCTCGAGTGCCCAATCCTGAGTCTCTTCTAGAAATCTTCCCTTCACGAGAGGCGGATATTCACACGTTAAACTACTTTCTGAAATACTTGCTATGCTTGAGTTCTCATGAGCTATTGTAACATCTCTTTCATAGAATCTGATTACGTTAATTATATTACAGTCACAGTGCATTGATTTTGTATTCATATACAACTGAACATTATATTCTGGTTCATCAATTGCAGGGTGCAAATCTACATCATTTAAAATTATGTATATTATATTATTGTTTCTAAGATCAATTTTTAGATCTTGTGACGAATATACGAAATCAATTGATGTGAGCTTCTTTATGTTGTTACCAGATACATTAAGGAAACGAATTTCTTTCCATTGCCTCCACTTTGGATGTATCCCTGAAATGTTATTGTTTGCAATTTCAAAAGTTTCGTCAATTACGAGATCAGAATATTTAAATATGTCAATTTGGTTATTTCCAAGATTAAGAATGTTTAGGTGAAGATTTACGCCGAATAAAATATCAGTAATATAATTAAACGACAAATTGATTAATTTAATATCTTTTGGAATGTAAAGATTAGGACCTCCATGACATCCATAAAGGTTTCTTGAAGGATACGGTAAATAAATCAAATCTTGAACTTGCAAAATCTGATTGTGACTTAAGTCTAAATATACTAATTTTTTCAAGGTAGTCAATGAATTCGTGTGCAGACAGTATATTGCATTGTTCTGTAACTCTAGCTTTTGAAGTGAATTTAGATTAACAAATATTCTATCGTCTATCAAAGTGTAATTGTTGAAACTTAAGGATAGAACACGAAGCTTTGGAAGATTATATGTTGTTGGATGACCTTCTGAAAGTCTGTTGTGATCAAAATACAGGGTTTTAATATTTCTAATATTTAACAAAAAATCGTCTGGAAGGTCGTAAATTAAATTTTCACCGAAATCGATCTCTCTTAAATCATCAGTACCTTCCAAGAAATCGGATGAGACATATTTAACTCCACAGTTTCTCATTTCTATCTTACGAAGCGATCCTATCCTATTGATCTTTATATTATTCGTAATATTGGGAGCATAGTTATTTGAAATAGAAAGAATTGAAACATGTTTTTCAAATGTCAGGTTGGAGAGTGATAAGTTATTATTTGATATGTTAAAAGAAGAAAGATAATGGTTTGTAAATACAGATATCCAATTATCTTCGCTCCAAGATAATTGAGTAAAGCTTAGATCTACCACAGAGAAATACCCGAGACCACTAAGTGCATTTCCAGCAAGCGTTGTAAGTGGGTTATTATTTAAATATAATTTTACTAAAAATAAAAGAGAATTGAAACTTTGATTTGGTATTGATTTTATTTCGTTATGAGATAAATCTAATACCTGTAGTAAAGTTACATTTTGAAACCACTTTGAATTAATCTTTTGGAGTTTGTTTCTACGTAGGTATAAATGTCTAAGACCAGTAACTTGTTCAAATATAGCTGGTGGTAAATCTTTAAGCTGATTATGGTTAGTAATGTGTAAATTATACAAGGCACTAAGGTTGCGTAACAAATCCTCCGGTATTTCTGATAGATCTGAATTAATGAGATATAATTCCCATGCTATTTGAGGGAAGATACCACTGTGAACATTTTTAATATGCGCATATGATATGCTAATATTCTTAATTACAGAAAAATTAGTTTCGCAACTGATGAGCTTAGAGAGTGTTATGTTACTAAAATCTAACGACTCATTACTACTAGCTTCTAGGTACAATTCAAGATCATATTTTGATTCTAGAAGACAATTGGTAGAGTCAGTGAGCTCCTTCATAAATTTACTATTTATAGTGCAGTTCCTAATTGTTATTATTGTGTTCTCTCTACTTGTATTTCTGATATCTTTGAACGACAAAAAAATGTTTCTTGGAATATGAAAATCAAAGTTAGTGAAACATATAAATGTGAAATTCAGTTGTTTCTCATCTTCCTTATACACAATAGCAGTAAAGTTATGACCACAGTTAATTTTCGAGTAATGGACAGAATGCACTAGAGCACATTGTGGAACTTCGTTGTTAATAGTCGAAGTGAAGTCACGTGACCCAACGAGAATTATACAGACGAGAACGAGAAGAATGAAGGTATTCCATGAGTTCTTCATATTGACTCTTAAGTCCATGAACCAATTGATAGTGTAATTTAGCCCAGTTACTCCACACGTTAATTACCTTTAAACTCTCTGAGTAATCCTTATTATCTGAAATAAATAAAATAAGAAGTAATTTACATGCTCCATAGAAATTTAATAATCAGTTTAATATTAAACCAAAACTATTTTAAATAATTTGTTACACAATTTCTTAATATTGAAATAATTAGATAACTAAATTGTTTGGACTAGGTCACAAATCATTTATAGAAGAAGTATTTTTTTTAATCCAAAACTCAGATGAACGATGGATATTTATTTGTGTTACTTGGAAAATATTATTAATAAAATTAGATCTTTCTCGTATTAATTTTATATGAAAATAGAAATACATATACGTGTATATTTTTAAGCTACTTTATATGCAAGAATGTCCTAGTTCCCTTTCCTAAAGGATATAATCTGTCATAAGAAAGTTTACATAACCACTCGTTGAAAAAGTTTTCTACTTGTAAAGTACGTGAAAAACCAAAAATAGGTCCACAAATTAATACATTTTTTTCCGCGCTAGTTATTACAGAGCTACTATGAATGATTCCGTCGTATTAAAGACGCTATATTCCTCGTCCACTTTGCCCCGAAAAAAAAAATGCGATAGGAAACGCTGTGCAGATAGGCCACCCAGGTTGCACGTTCGTGTCCCAAGGTCGTACACTCTCTCTCCTCTCTTCGTCTTTCCCATACTAAAATCAGCAAATAACGTCAGCACAATTTTAATTTCAAAATATGCATGTATTAGTATCGATAAAATGAAAGAATAAAAGCAGGACGAAAGTAGATTCATAAGTTAATGGAGGGAGAAACTTAAACACACATACAATGAAAAATTGAAATCAATAAATGTCTATTAGACAAAGGTAAAGTGTGGGAGAGATAAAATGAAGAAGGAAAGTAAACACATACAAAAATATATAATTTTCACATAATAGAAAATAATAAACATAGTAACATAATAAACGTAATAAAAAAGAAATGTATGTTATAAAGTTACATTTCCAGAAATCCAACAGCAATATGGTAGTCACGTTTCAATTTTAATTTTTTCAGTTCTGCTCGAATATATGGAGAATTTTTGAAAAATGTATTTAGTCACTTTCAACATAAAGACCAAACTTGGTACTCAAGTTAAATTCTCAATTTCCAGTGGACCTGTTGAGTTCTGAGACACATCTGGGATAATGTCAAAACTTTAACATATATGCTTTCTTTGCGCGTGTCCGCTTGCAAATTAGGCGGAGTTTATTGAACGTACATATCCGAACTACATTATTGTAAACCCAGTAGATAACGTAGGTAATATCTTCCATTCCAGACTACTAACGAATACTAACAAATTAATAATTCCATTTTCTGCTGAATTTCTATCAGAAAGAGTCGATATTAGAAGTCCAAACTGTTTCCTAATGATAAGTTACAAATGTTCAAAAGCAAAACTGGATATTTCTTATAGACGTATCACAAATGGATTTTGTGATATTTTAGTAATTTTAAATACACTTACTAAATTGTATTATAAACTTAATTCAGTTTGTTCACGTATGGTCAATTTAATTCATGTTCTGTCATGTAACTTGCTTTTGGAAATGTGTATTTAAATATGAACATTCTCTATATACAAAGTTATTGAAAAATAACTGGGAACCAATGTTAATTGTTATTGCTTTTCTAACAATTTAATTGCCAAATAGCAGTAGCAGCGTACAAACATATTATTCCTTGAATTTCAACACACACACACACACACACACACACACACACACACACACACACACACACACACACACACACACACACACACACACACACACACAATACTTGAGTCGTGAAGAATTTCGTTGCTAGGCAATTACAAAAGATTCTGATTGGCTAAAACCCAATCAGCTTATTTACCCCTACCACTATTTTTCCTCTGGGTCAAGAAAAATTATTCTTCAACTAGCAGCGTTAGAAACCAAGAAGCAGGGAGTGCATTTCCATACAGCGTAACGTTTTACCAAGGGAGGACTTGTGAAGCGTTTGTGTGTGAGTGATCTTGAAATCTAATGAAATCTAATCTAATCAAATAGGATAATAATGAACAATAGTTAATAGCCGTGGACAATAGTAGATAATAGTGGATATACTGTATGTACTAGAAGGATGTTTTACAGTACTCAAAAAGTTTCGTTGTTGGATACGAACTGAAAGTAGTAAAAATTATTAAGATAGTGTTAAATCCCTGTTCATAATTTAAATCTATAGAAAAAATATATAAGTTGTACAATTTGGCTACAGGCATTACCTTCACACACCCTAGGACTGCACCTTCCAAACGAAAGTTTTCGTATTGCAATTGCACTTCGCCTAGGAGTAGACATCTGTGAATCACACAACTGCTCTAAATGTGGTGCATCAGTTAAGCAGAATGGTCTACACGGTCTGTCTTGTATAAGTAGCTCCGGAAGACATGTGAGGCATTCGTACGTGAATGACATTATCTGGAGAGCACTCACATCGGCGGAAGTTCCATCTGTCCCTGAACCTGTGGGGTGTAACAGATCTGATGGCAAAAGACCAGATGGCATGACGCTGGTACCATGGAAGAGGGGAAGGATTCTTCTCTGGGATTTCACCTGCTCTGACACTTTCGCGTCATCTAATTTGACTCTTTCTTCTTCTCGAGAAGGAGCTATTGCAGCCCGCCGAGAATGCGAGAAAAGAAGAAAATATAAAGATCTGCTCAATAGATACATGTTCGTGCCCGTAGCCATTGAATCGAGCGGTATTTGGTGTCTCGAAGGGCTCAATTTCATCAAAGAAGTAGGCCAACGTATAGCACACCTTACTGGTGACAAGCGGGCTACTACTTTTCTGATACAACGTATCAGCATAGCAGTTCAGCGAGGAAATGTGGCTTCCATTTTAGGTACATTACCTCCTGGAAAATCATTAGAAGAAGTTTTTCTTTTATAACTAACTGTTCAGAATTTGCTGATTATGTGATGTTGGAATGTATAATGCGTATGCTGCTTTTTTAATTTCAACACTTCCAGTGTACCCGTAAAAATGTAATGAAGAAATAATGGCCATTTTTTTTTAAACATTCAATTAGAACTGGACAATTACGCAAAATTTGCAATCGATCAGTGAAAGTAATCTTTCTAGAGCCTGTAGTTTTAGAGATCTCATTCTCGAAAAGTATGGGTCTCGGTGGTTTGATATATTCCGTTTTAACCCTTTGACTTTTTTTAAAGCATACTTTTATATGTACGACTCCTCTAATGTGGGATATTCCTGACATCTGTACACAGTTTTGGAAACTAAACACACGTCTCCTAGTTGTACAATTATGAATAAATATTATTATTCGTATTGCATATTTACTACATAATCTGAGGTTCATATCCGAGTGTGAAATAAGTAAACATATATGTAGTTATTTGTCACTAGTTAGTTCAAATAAAATAGTGTCATTAAGATCATGTGAGGTTACCAGAATTCAATTTCTGGATTTCTTGAACCCTATTTTCTATTGTTGTTGCAGCCTTTTCCGAAGTGTGCAGACCACTCAGCACACACTGAGAAAAAAATTGTAGGTGGCGTACTTAAAAAGATAGGTTACATGCGTAATTCCTGTAGTTTTTGGACTTAACGTACAACAGACGTATAACTGAAACCGCATGTTTTATAATACTTTCCGTATAAGTGTTCCATTTATACGTACTTTCCATATGAAACAATACAGGCGGTCAGGATCTCTCATACAAATGGATGTATATAACATATAGCTGGCGAAGGTAACATAAGTATAAGCATGTGATATACGGAAAACTGTTAGATGCCATACATCCTGCAACGGCATGATATAACATCTAAGGGCAGTGCCTATATTGCATACGGATAACGTATGCTCCGTACTGATTTCTATAGTAAGCAAGAGGATACCGTATGTTTGTACAATATACCGCTGTCCGGAGAACGGATTTTTCTCTGTGCACAGAAAGGAGTAATTGCCAGAGGTGGTAATCCTGACTATTGTGTTAAGCTATTGCAAATTACACTTTAGAGGTCACTTTCCCTGTAGTTAGGTGGATAAGGTATCCCCTTAAGACAAGCCCCTCTAGTGTGATGATAGACGTATTAGACCTTTCATGTTTACTGTTTCCAACGCGAATAAAATAGAAGGTAGTATAGTATTTTCAGATAATTACAGGATGGAAGCGGATTTGCGTCAAACTATATAAACAAAACCATCTCTTGAAATAACCGAAAAAGTGGCCATTTTCTAGTCAACTCTGAAGATTTGTCTCTTCGGAACATGGAGTCTTGATTTCACTTATTGCAAATATAACTTATCCTATAGCATGAACACGCCAGAGCTGAAACGGGTCATCGCATCAGTCTGATGATGTGAGCTAGTTTATGGACCGCCACTGCGTCCAGGATTTGAACCCATGCTGACTCTGTGATGCGATTGAGGCTTGAACCCGGTAGAGAAAGATGAAATTTTACTTATTTCCTTGCAGTTAACAGTATTCCTTTCAAAGGTGAACAGGATAAGAGACATCCCCTTAACACGAAATATACGACTCTCAAATTACCAGTCAATTAGATTTTCCAGAGTGGGTCGATCGAATCATTCGAGTCAAGTTTTGGACGAAGAGGCTTCTGTTTGTGTTAGGGCTAGTCACCAAGACAAGAAAGGTGGTTCTGTTTTACCTGTGGAACACCCACTCGCATTAAAAGTATGTGTGTGTGTGAGAGAGAGAGAGAGAGAGAGAGAGAAAATGCAATGCGTAAGAAAGGGAGATAAAGATGACAGAGACAGAGAAGAAGAAGAAAACATGAAATGAAATCTTTGAGTTTTACGTCCCACGGTTATACCGGTTAGGCTAGAGGAGACGGTGATGAAGAGAATGAATGAAATGGTGGAATGAAGAAAGTGGGAGGAAACGGGAGAACCCCGAGAGCACCCGCGCAGTTTGTCCACCACAAATTTCACTTGGCGGGAGCAGGGTTTGAACACGGGACCCCAAGCACCAGAAGTGAACGCTCTACCACTGAGCTTGGCTTTCATCCCCCTATATAAGCTGAATTGCGAAGCAATGACGGAACACCAGACTATATGCTATAATTTGCATATTTTGTGATAAATAATAATTATTCATACTACCATTTGATTAAATGTGATTAATATGCTTTTAATAATCTAATAACTAATGAAACAAATCCTATCAGAAAAACAATTATTTAATAATTAAGTGTTTTATAGGAATTATTTTTTTCTAATAATGTATCCATACATGTCCACTGTGCAAGAAGATACTGACGCCCACACAGGGCGCGGTGAGTGTGATTCTCGCTACGAGCGAAGATGAATCATTTCATATTGCTTCCCACTTGACTTTTATTTGTTTTACAATTATAGTAAAATGTAAATATTATAATTAATGAAACTCCCATAGTAAATAGAAAATGGACTACTTCACATTGTATCTGTTTATTTTATGTGTTTGGTAACCATAGTGTGCAGCCGCCCTTGTCAGTCTGAAAGCTCAGATAACGCGCTAATTAATGGTGTAATTGTGGATGTCACAACTGACAAGTTACGCCCAGGATTTTGTAAACATTGAATTTGGTAGAGCATAAAGTACAGGATCTTACCTGGGATGCGTATAAATAAAATCAAGCATATATAAAAGAAACAGATTGAGACGTCGAAGGGGTTGAAAAGGGTGAGAAGGGAATAACTGTTGGGATTGGTTAATCTACTTGCACTTACTTGCAGGTTTCGGCGTTTCCTTCTCGACGATTCTTCCTGTGGATTGATGTCCGTCCATAATTCTCTCTGGTCAGTTGGGCGTAAATATGGTCGTGAATTAAGGGTCTACGAAGCCCGGGCAGGAAAACTAACGTTGCGAAGATAGCAAATTTAATCAAAATCGAAATTGCTCTTTAACGAATTATTCGTCGTAGCTGATAGCTATAACGTTAGCTAAGACAAAGTGCTCTCTAGGCTAGAGCAAGGTAAATTTCTCGTAAACTTGGAATCGTAGCTCGTGCACCTACATGTTGACTCTCTCTAATACGATCCTGACTACCTCTTGCCAAAAGTCTCTCAATGGTTTTGTTCAATGTCCCTTCTGGGTTAATATCCTGGGGTAATATCCTGACTATTTCTTCAGTCTCGATGAAAATTGCGTGGGCATAGATTAACCAAAGGTGAGATGATGATAGGAAAGGCTCACAGGGAAACAATCTGTCGTTTTTATTGATTAAGAAGTTACATGTGTTGAAGGAATTAACAAACAGCAAGAAAACTTCCTTGTAAGAAAAGTAAATGGACTTAGAAAAAATGCAAAGTGATTCAATTTTAAATAAACGATTATGCTTTTTACTGCATAGAATTTTAAAATAAAATATCCCAAAGTCCGAAATACAATGCTTCATTATATATCCAGATAAACATATCTTCACAATAGTGACATGGAAATCGTCAACGTAACATATGAAATTCATGTCATCACTAGTTTCTCTATATAAAGGATGTTTTTAATGTTAAAATACTTCAAAAGTTCCACTTGCCTACCAAAGTATGCAAAAAGGGCGAAATAGAGTAGTCTACGTTAATTAAAATGGATGATAAAACCAGCATGTATGAGGAATGAAAGGATTCAACAAACTGTGGATAAATTTCTCATTTCCAGTGATCAGTGTTTACGCTTACCGATCGACTGACTTTCGTAATCGCAATTACGCGTGCGGGAATATCGTTCATCTGTCACGGATATATACGAAAGGGGCCAAATCAATTTATCCACAAAATTTATTTTTGTTAGTATGATATGATCGTTGTGATGGTCTACAGTTTCAACTATATATATATATATATATATATATATATATATATCAAATATATATATTCAGTGATTTTTAACTATTTCACTTAATTACATTAAAAATGTGCAATTTTGCATATTACACAGTAATATTTTTTTGTTAGAAGAAAAGTATTGTGTATGCATATATTTTTATTATGTTTACAGATTCCGCAGTGCTATAGGTTGGTATCTTAAATCACGGAATATATGGAGCAGGAATAAATATTACTTCAAGCGTTACCTGAACTCTTAACCGTAACTCAGGGTAAACTCAGTATAGAACAATCAGCTGGTTCAGCTGAGGTGAACACAGGTATATACCACGAACACGGTCCAAACTTAATATTAATAGCCCAAGGTTCGAATCCTGTCTTTCACCATCTTCGTTATTCGTTGGTTAATATGTGTACTTGTGGGTTGTTATCATCCAGTCCAAGATTCTGTTTTCTTTCATGAATCAGTACAAGGACGTTCATGAATCAAATCCGATACCACTAAATCTGGTATCTAGAACACTGACTCGCAGGAACACGAACCCAGAACCCTAATCCTGTTATAATATTCGGAGGTGAATCAGGAATTTATAGGATATTCATCTAGGATAAAACTCTCTTATCATTCTCGGTTGTGTTTACTGTAAGAAGAGAAAAATTAGAATACTTGGCATAGTTAATCTTTGAAAGATTGCATCCGTGAGGTCACTTTCTTCTTGTCATTTTCTATAAATATTTCGAAGTATTTACAAAATAAACTACCTAACAAGATATCAGGTTTCATATTCTTTACAATAAATGTTGGTACTTTGAAAAGATGAGCAGTTAGTTTATAGGTTAATGTATGTATCCTTTGATTTGTAGTCTCTACACCAGCAAAGATACCTAAAGCATTATTTGAATGTGGACGTCACTTAGCGGTAGGAAATTTGGCTTTCAAATTCTATCGGATTGTAAGTTTATTTACGCTCCCGTATCCAAAATACATGTAAGGAGAATATTCTTTGCCTTGAATGGTGTGCAATGAAGAGAAATACGCATTATCCAAAGACGCACAATTTTCCTTCTCATCTTCTATAAGAAAATATACCTTATATTAAGATTCATTAGCGAAAAGCTTCGATAACATTTTATTTTGTAGGAGATGGTTAACATCCATATTAGCGCACACGAATTAATTCTCAGTAATCAGCTGTGCTCTCAGTTTTCCGAATTACAGGTCGTGTTGGGCGACACCATAAAAAGATTTTCATTTCGTCGGACATCTAATTTCTCACATTCCTGGCCGTCCCGTTACACCTATTGATTGACAATCTTAATTCTTCCCACACTATGGATTGTTTCGTTACAATGGAGGTGGTAGTAAACCATACCTAGGAAATATATTGTCATCTCCGAGGTCAACTTATAAAATTTCGTCTATTTCTACTATTTTTATCGTCAGACTGGACAAGTCTATTATTCACAGAATTGGGTGATGACATTAAATTCTGTGCACTTGTTATTTCTATTTGAACTTCGAATTCCGTTTGTATTCTTTTCGCGAAGTTCAGCTGTGGCCTTTGAAATTGCCTTCGATAATTATCCTTTAAATCTGTGGTAACCCTTGAAAGATTCACCTCACTATATTCTTGAATCTCTATGATCTGCAACATATGGTCATCTAGGTGTTTACTTGGAATGACTTTCAAAAATTTAGACTCGCGACTTGAAAAACGGTTTAATAAAATGTCTATTAATTTTCCTTCGTTATTGTTCCTACATATTGTCTCCACAGGATTCCAAGCGAAATCAAAGAATGCTTGGTATTTGTTCTATAACTCTAGTGCGTGAGTTATAGCTATCGCTTTTGTCACGTTTATCGCTTTTGTCACGTTCCAAACGTTGTGATACAAATTGTTTTTCGAATATACCTGACAAAATCATCAAAAGTTCTCACTTCATATTGTATATTTCTAAACTAAGTACCTGCTGTTTCAATTATTCACCTCGATAGAATCACTATTTTTCCCGTTTCAATAGGATAGAATAACGTGAGCGTTTGCCTAAATTCACGTAAAAAAAACTTGACGGCTCCGTTCTACTGCAAATCAAATTTTGGAAAATCTAGTACTCACTACATCTAATCCGTTTGCCAGACTCGACTGAATTTGTGTTCATAAATTCTATAAGCTTCAACGTCTCGGCATGTTTCTCTTTTATGGCATTTGCTTTCGTTACACCTTTTATAGGAGTCTCTACTATGTAGTGTATTATCAGATCTTTTCTTTTATTGACAATTTCTTTCAATGTCGGACAAGTAGATTCGGATAACCAGGGCATCCTTACTTCAGTACAAGATGCCACCCAGCTCCGTTTCAACGCAGATAGAGTATATGAAAGGCTAATAGTTGGGACTGCTGAAGTTGTGTATCTAGTTACAGAATTAGTGGTCGTGGGTGTGATGTTAACTGGTTCATTATCACGAGCTTCCTCTTTAGTTTGTATCAAATTCAATTTTTGAAAGTTTTTCTATACTGATCTCACGCGTCTATTTAATCTTTTCACTTCAGCCTGTTTAAACTGGTATGATACAACTGATGTCGTTGCTTTTTTGATCAGACACTAATGTTAAATAAGTATGACCTACTTCTTCTTGCTTATGGATTAGAGAAACTAATTTAAATATCATTTCTGCTATCCTTAAGTCTCTCTCAGTTCCCTTTATCTTCACTTCTTGTACCTCTACATCCATCTGCCAAAATTTATTGTATCCTATATGTATTTACTGTAATGTACTATATCCTTTTGCAGATCTTTCTTAAAATCAACTATCTCCTTTTTAAATTCGTTCAGTTTGGAATTCACTTATATGAAGAATTTGGTGAAAGAGTAGTCGGTACTAGCTTCCACAGTAGTTTTCAAAATCTCTTATAGTTGTGAACAATTATTTAACATATGCGCCATCATATCCTTCGATTACACATTTTCATTTTCACTGTCATCTACTCTTTCTTCATCAGTATTGACGTCTTTTTATTGTTTAATTTCTTCTTCTCTTTTTCCGAATCACTATTACTATATGAGCTAGGTTCCTTTTTCTTTCTTTATTCTTTAGTATGATAGAATTCTTTTTAGCAGGTTGTTCTTTGGAAATGATTTTAAACTATTCTTTACTTATTTTCCTTCTCTATATAGCTATTATCACCTTTCTTTCATTTTCTCTGCAGTTCTTCTTCACGGTTTTATTTTCCTCTTATTCTAATATTTTTCTTTCATCAGCTTCTCTTTATTTTCTTAATCGATACTGTTTTCATAACCTAATTCCTACTTCTTCCCTTGTACGTTTTCCTGATCAACGTTAGTTAAGAATTTCGCATTATCAGCTTCCTTTTACTTCTGATTGCATGGAATACAAATGCAAGGGACTCACGGAGGACTCATGTCTTCGGAACTTTCTTCATTAAGACTTACACATGAAAAATGATACCAAGTTTCACAACGGCTACATTGTATCACTTTTCTTTGTCTTGTATTTCTGCACTGATCTTCAAATCACAGCAGACGCAAGTAATTTCATCACTATCAATATTATACGTTTTCTTCTTCTTAATTGTAGCTAGGAAGAGCCTTGTCTTTCTCTTCTCTTTCTATCTATGACCGTTTCTTTTTTTTTTACAAATTTCAAATTTTAAAAATAATTTTAATAATAATAATACTCAATTTTTCACGATATCCTACAGAATCATTCGATATATTTATTATTTTAAAGGAAACATGGAAATATATAAAATAAGCTCAAATTTTCCCATGGTACTTTCACGTATCTACCTCTTTCTAACCAGTACCTTTAATCGCATTAATATCTTGAGTATTGATTTCGTCGTTTTATTGAAATGCTTAAACTATAACGCTTCTTCACGCTTGTTACTATTTTCATTTATTATAGCTCGACTACTATTTAACTTTCTATACGCATACAGAATCCTGGAATTCTACATAACTTGATCAAATATTATCATTCTTATTGAGAGTTTAATTGATGTTTTCTCCCTTAAATAACAGATCGCTAACCCCGCGCATAATGGCGCGGAAAAAATACAATTAAAAGAAACAAGATTATTCGAGGAAGACGAGGTAACATATCGGGAAATATATATAACTTAATGTAGGAATCTTAAAAAAATTAAATTGATTATAATGCCAAATGAATTTCAAGGAAAAAATCATAATTTCCATAACATTGTTTTATATTCATCAGAAAACTATATAATACAGCTGAGTTACATTGTTACAGCTTTAAGTAACACTATACAATTATAGCCTATTTGACTCGCGTTGTTCATCTTCTACAAGATTACAGCATATCTGCCAAAATCCAAATGCATCAATGTTTTCAATTTGACATTAATTATACTATTTTATTTTTGATATCCAATTGTTTTGCTATTGACAATAGTTGGCCTTTCGTTGTTTTGGAGTAGTATAGGTTGGTTACTTCTAGCTCACTTTTCTCCCTCCTAGTCCTTGGCAAATATTATTTAACACAGAAGGTTAGTGCAAATACAATTCTAAAGTGACATTGAGTAGGGTGCTTTGCGCATAGGCTTTTATGACATTTAAAATCTTAAAATACATACAATCTAAAATCTTACATCTAAAATTACAACTCTTCTATCTTATAATGCCCCCATGGAAGTGTAGTCATCCCATCCTTTAAAACACATCTTTTATCATCAATACAACTTAATGCTACCTTGTTTACTTCCATACTGTACAAGTCATGCTTATAACTTCTTATTAAATTCACCTTAATATTTATCTTTTTCGAACTTGATTGAATACATTTTTGATCTTAAACCAACAAATTCTTCTATGATCGTTCCTTTAAGTTCATCTTTCATCTTACCAAGTATTTTCTTATTGATCTGAGGTATCTTATACCTGTTATCTTTGGAGTTATCACTCGTGTCGAAGTAATCAGTGTAATTTTTCATGTCATTGTACACATCTTCTGTTTGAATATGGTATATATAACTACCGGTATCTGTATAACATACTTCTGATTTGTGTTGGTATTTTGGTTTCATCACATTATAATGGATGTCGTACATTAAATATTTTGATAGATCTAAGATACTCATTCCAACATATATCGGTTTATTGAAAGTTAATTTGGTTTTATTCATTATGATCGCACATAGATTCTCAGTATAAATAATTCTATCTTTAAAATTTGGTTTAGCAATTAGCTTGTCTACTCTTGCTGGCCTACATTCTATTTTTATAGGTTTACATCTCTTTTTAATATTTTCCATAGTTTTTCCAAAAATTGAATTGTTCATTAGCTTATAAAAGTCTTTCTCAAAGGCATTTGTTGCTCTAGTTCTCATCTGCGTGTTTAAATCTATGTAATTCTTTAACCAATCTGATTGTTGAAACTCTATTACTCGATGAATTTTCTTAAGTTTTTATCTAAGTGATAAACATTGTTTTAAGTTTCGATAGTGAATTATATATTTTTTTCCTTATCGTATAAAGTTGTTAACAGCTTTGATTGTTTTGAACCAGGCGGACACATGTTTTGAGGTGCTATTTGGTAGTCTTCGTTTCTATTATATAAAAAAATTAATCATTTTCGTTATCTAATACAACAGCTAATACTCATGTGACGTGGGAAATCTTAATGTTTATTAGTATATTGTATTAGTCTTCGAGTTTCATGGGATTACCCCATCAAAGTCATTATTGATGTAATAAAACTAATTCATTTTTAAGGATCTTCCTCACCATTATCACTCTCGCTATTACTATCCCAATTTGATTCTAGTGTATATCTTTCTACTGCTTCTTTCCCTTTTTCTTTTAATAACATTTCTTTTTCTTTTAACAATATTTGCTTTGCCAGTAGTGTTGCTATCAGTTTAAGATCTTCGTAAATAAGGTTAAGTTTATTATGTATCAAATCACATTGCTTACCCATATTTATTATATCCAAAATTTAACAAAATTGAATTATTATTTTATTCTTATTATAAAAAACGAGGTTATGGAAAGGAAAACTATTCCCCAACTTAAACAATACTGTAGAGAGAACAGAATACATGGTTATTCGAATCTTAGGAAGGCAGAAATAATAGCCTTAATCAACGAGCACAAAAATAAGTCTTTAGCAACAACTGCCGCAAATTCACAACAACCAAGTGAACAAGATAAAACAATGGCGAATAAAGACGAACTTATAAAAGACATGATTCAAAAATTAAATCCTGAGCATATTGTAAACTACTTTCAAAATTCGCTTTGTAGAAATATAGTTATAGATGCACTTAATAGTCGAAAATTCAAAGAGTGGGAACAAATTTCAGAAATAAAGAACTTTCCAATGACTTTCTACATACCTTCGAAAACAAGATAAATTGGAATTTAGTTACATCAATCCATCACCTATCACTTTCTTTTATTGAACGTTATGAAGAACACATCGATTGGGTCAGATTATCAAACAGAAAAGACTTACTTAAACACGAAAACATTATTAATAAGTACAGTGATAAACTTTTCTGGGACAAATTGTATGAACGAAGGTATGGTTCATGGTATTATCATCATTTAAAACCAGAATTTGTACTAAACCATAAAGAACATACAAGACAAGATATTCATTGGGAAGATTACACGCATGAATACTCTCAACAATTGACTGGAGATTTTCTTAACGAGTTTAAAGAAGAAGTTGATTGGATCATGTTTAGTGAAGAAAATAACTGGAGAAAGTATTCGCAGAAACAAGTTATTGAGGATTGTACACAATTCCAAGAATATTTACATTGGGACATACTCTCTTAAAAACATATTTACTCAAATTTACGTTCCTAAAAACCTTTAAAGATAAACTCTATTGGGATATAGTTTCTAATAGTTGTGACATCCCAAGAATAGAACTAATAGCCTCCTTGAGAGAATTTGATTCTCTTATTGATTGGTACGATATTACACCACTGCTAGATAAAACACACGTGAGAAAATATCAAAATAAAGTTTGTTGGCCAAAAGTTAGTTTACACGATAAAAGCGAAAAATTCATTCTCGATTTTCAAAGCAAAGGTTTAGAATTAAACAGGATAATACACACTTGTTGTGATAGGAAGTTCTCTGAAGACTTTCTAATAAAAATCAGAGGCAAGATTGATATGTTTGAATTTTTAAGAGTAAATAAGCATGTTGACGATTCCCTCAAAAACAAACTAATACTACTCTCAACAGGTTTATGCTTAATAAAAAACTCAGAAGAATGCCCAATATGTAAAGAAACAAAAACTCAATTGTGTAAAACGACGTGTAAGCATGTGTTTTGTGTTGAGTGTATGCTTACCTGGTTAAGAGATAATAACACTTGTCCTTTGTGTAGAACAGATATTAGACTTAACAACAACAACAATAATGAATATCCTGAAGAATATCCTCAAGAAAATCTTAATTTTGATAGCCCGGTTTTTCCCGATTACATTGAAGAAGAAGAAGAAGAATAGACAGGATAGTACTTGGAACTAGCAACAGTGAAGATTGATGTTGAGTAACTTGTTTTAGTTTTAAATTTGTTAAGCTTTTATGAAAATAATAATCATAAAAGTTTTTACATGGGATTAGATATTAACCGATCATATAAACAATCAATTTCTTTAACCAAATCTTCTTCCAATAGGTATGTCCAAAACTCATTACCCTTACCTTTACGAGTATCTAGTTCTTGTTGCACTAGGTTGAATAACTTAATACTGTTAGGATTTCTAAACTTTTCGTATATTGTCTCATGATCTGGATATTTTTCTTCTGCTTCATTAAAAGGCTTGTATAGACTTCTCTTTGGCATCTGATAGCATAATAAGGGAAAGGATCATTTAATTTGTTGTTCTTGTATATGATTAGAGTTTCCAAAGAATAAAAGACGATAGAAATTATTTTCACATTCTTTAAATTATATCAACATGTGTAGAAATAGTGTGTGCTATGATTATCTAACATAACTACTAGTTTATTTTCTTTTGTTCGTGTGAGGAATTGATGGCGAAGTGAGAGAAGAGAAAACTGCCATTACAGTGATCCGGATTCGAATCCCGTCGTAGCATTTATTATTTTTTCTTTATTGGAAGGTATTGTTTACGTAATTGATATTGTAATTCTGTTATTCCTTTATTACTATTATTATTATCATTATTATTATTATTATTATTATTATTATTATTATTATTATTATTATTATTATTATTATTATTTGAAATCGAGACTTGGCTACATATTTTATGGATTTCATGTCTTTTTGTTGAATAATCAACATACTCCTTTGAAGGGGACTTGGCGGAGGGAAATATCATTCTGTTGCTTTTTGTTTGTTTACTTGCATACTATACCAAGCCTGGATACCACATTTCATCCTTCTACGTCTACAGGAAGTACCAAAATGTTTTGATGATCATAAAAGAGTAAGTGAAAAAGTGATGAGATCAATGAGCTTTGCGTATTAACAACATTTAAAGTATCAGGTTGTAGGAAAACTATGACAAATGATGATTTGTGGATATAATGGAGTTATTCGGATCATGCAATAGTTATGATATGAATGGCTAAGATGTTGAGCGTTTTGTATATTAATGTTGCCTATTGTTTGGTCTAGTTTACAGATTTGACAACACATAGAAGATGGAAGACCAAAAATTGCATGTTCTCCATATTTTATTGTTTTACTTCAGGCAAGGGAAGAACGCGCTAACAGTGTTTGTGATTGTACTGTCTTCAATTTATCTGTGGTTTTGTCTCTGTTCTTAAGAGTTACTGGAAAAGTGTAAAAGTGAGTAAAGGGATATTCCATGTCAAATCAACAAGTCATCAGACTTCACCATCTCAAATTTTTGTAAAAAAAAATGATGCACAGCTTTATTACAGTGGGAGATGAAAAAACCCAAATATCACCTCTCTCCTCCTGAAACTGTCCCCATACAGGATGTTCAAAAATGTCATAAAAAGGCATTTTTTCAGTTACAGTGATTATCAAAAATTGACATAAAATCGTTAATATGTGCACTAGAGACGTGGAACAAACACGATTAGAAAGCTTAAAGATTGCTCTACAAGTTGTATTATAGTGAAAAACCTGTAAAGAAAGTAACAATTGAAAAATTCAATTTAGAATGTGAATTTTGAATTTCGCATAGAAAACCCCATGCCGTAAACATCGCCAGCACCTAGTGGCCCACTTGCCAGTAAATGTCGATCGTAGCTATAGGGACTCGTCGAAGGACTACCGCTAGTGTGGCAGTGGCCGCAGGGTTTTCTCGAGTCGAAAGAGAAGTTACCACCGCATAGCAGCGAGGACTTCATTTTGGTCCACGCTTCTTCGATTTGTTGCGGAGAATCGCGAAGGAACCAACACGATCTATCACCAGTAATGTGCAGCGGTTATTATTATATATTATTTTTTCCTGACAAATTGTTCCTAAAGTGAGCTACGTAGGTCAAGAGTAGCCTCTGGCTCTACATCATGAAGTGAAAAATCTTGAGATGAGTGCGTATAACTGTATGAATTTAGATGACAACTTTAGCCGATCATTTGAAAGTGAATATGGGAGAACCATGAAATAAAGTAAATAGACGCGCATCATTTTGTTATAAAATTACATGGCGAACGGACTTTATCTTATGTCAAAAGATTATCGTCGAATATACATGGTTATAGGAGCACTCTGATGAGCCAAATTAAAAATACCTCAAGGAGTTACGCCTCTACAAGCGACTTTTTATTAATCGCCTCCATGGCCAAGTCGGAACAGCAGGCGCCTGGTAATCTAAATGTTGGTGGTTCGGGCCCACTCCGTTAAAACATTATAATTTTTTAAAGTGTTTTTCAGATTCTCCTTAATGTAAACAAATTACGAATATAGGCGATTTAACATATTTTGGGGTAGTAATTTTGTGGTTCATTGGCGTTTTCTCGCGTCTCTGCCACTGGAGGGGCCGCTCATGGTATAATTTTCAAAATGGAAGAGGGGATAAATCGGACCGTCGCTGCGGGGTTGGCAATATTTGGCGAGATGTCGCTAGTTGCACATCGGTTGTCCGCCAACGCTTACGGCATGAAGTATCGTGTATTAACGTTAATCCGAAATACATGAGCTCCCGTCGATTATCGAACCAAGCTGTATTTCTTCATTCTCAACTTGTTTCTCAACATATACGTTCATTTTCGATAATTTTTACAAACTAATCCATTATCTATTTACCATACATAGAAAATGCAACCCTCCCCATAAAGGAGAATGTTAAAAATCCTGGGAGATGTTCTGTTCATTTTCAATAAAGAATTAATATACAGAATTTCATAAGTTTAACGGCTTGTGAGAGACTTAATTTTTTTTTGCAAATATTCGGATGCACACTATCCCTTAGGATAATATTGTAATGAACGCAATATGATAACATCTCAGTTTGGATTAAGGCCTAACTATATACATAAAGCCATTTTATTTGACTGCTATTTGGGCGTGATTATTAGGCACACATAGTTACATTTAATTTTTTATATAATAATTTTATATTACATAGATTCAAAAATGTATTGTTTCCAGTAGTTAGCTCCTCTAAAATTCACAGGCTGTGTCTCGAAAGCCAAGTAATAGTAAACGTCCTATTGCTATTATTACAATTACAAATATCCAAACGCTGTGCCTCGTCCTTTTTGCACTTAGAGATAGTCAACCGTGGTAAGTAACCAGAAACAAATGAAAAAGGGAAATGGAGGTCTTGAAAGTAAACTGTAGACCAATTGACCAGTGTTAAGAAGCATAATTTTAAATCACGCTCAACCCTACTCATAGAAGCTAAATACGCGGTTCTGGTAAGTTGGAATTATCTCTTTCTGGCCACATAGAAGAAATATAACAAAAATGAATTGTCTGTTACTGGCGGTCTTCGTGGCCGAAAGCACTAGCGCAATGGGCTAGTAATTAAAATTCGTTTAGTGTCGGTTCAAACCCGGGCCAAGGAAAGTAGTTTTATTTTTATATTTTATTTTTAAAATTTTCAACACTTTTATCATTAAAATAAGAAGAAAATAATACTAAAAAAAGATTACGTTACGTGTGCAATTTTGCTAAACGAATCCACGGTGTAAGTACTAGCAGTAGTAGTAGTAGAAGGAGGAGAGGGTTAGAAGTCCCGCAGGGCTCATTTTGTTCCACCGTGTGGCATGATGTAAATTTAAACTAAACTGCTTCTTCAATTTTCTTCTTCAATTCCAACAATTTGACAATGTTCTTTTATTACTACTATAGTACGCAATACATACACAGAAGATTTAGAGAATAGATTTTGACAAGCTGCAACAAATCAGAAATGTGTTTTTAGTTTCTATGGCAAGGGTCGAGTGTGAATAAAAATATGCTGTTCAAAAGGTGCTGTCTATAATGCAGTGAGCAGAGTGCATCGGTGGGTCACAGTGGGTCACGTTGGGTGGTGGGTGGCAGTGGTTCGCAGTGGGTAAATTGCTGGTTACCCACGACCCATCGACCCACCCAGAAAACTTGATCCATTTGACCCACTAACCCACTTCCACTCTGGATTTTGACACTACATTGAAGATGGAAGACCAAAAATTACATGTTCACTATATTTTATTGTTTTACATCAGGCAGGGGAAGAACGTGTAGTTATTTTTACTGTTCTCAATTTTTTTTATGTTTGGCCCCTGTTTTTAAAGTTAGTGGGAACACTATAAAAGTGAGTAAAACGCGTAAAAATAGGAAGCAAGGTACTGAGAAAGGTTCGTTAAATTAATTAACTTAAAAAAAGCAATCCAGTGCCCTGAAACACCAGATTTCAATCAATATGAGTATATGTCCAATGCCGTGCCGTGAAAAATCAGGGCCCGAGACAAGAGCATACGACAGCGCCTCCATAAATATGAGTTGTCAATAGAAAGTTGACTTCTCCGGACTATTCTTCCTGCATAATACTTTACTATTTTATTATGAGTGATAATAGAAAGTTTCAGCATTATTACACTGGAATCGTAAAATGTGTAATTACTGAATTCACTCAGCTCCATTTTTCGTTCTCCCAGAAATGTTATGTCTTAAGGTAGTGGCTCAAACGTTAGATTCATCATGTTGGGGACGCGAGTTCGATACAGGATGTGGAAATTCAGCAAATTTTTAAAATTTGCAATACTCATACTTCTGATGTATACTAACATGCAAAATATTCAATTTCTCTGGGTCTAAGAGTTGAGACGACTTCCTTCACAGGTGAAATGTTAACAACACAAAATTACGTCATCTGTATCAACCTTGATTTGTAATGTCTGGAAACCTAACATGTTTGGACAAGAATTGATGAATACATAAGGGATAACCACGTCCTTACTGTTGTAGTATGGGCCAAAAATGAGTTCCAAGGAATTGTTCCTAGCTGTGCACAAATTGCAAATAGTGATCGAACTTACAACGCTAGTCACGGGAATGATCCTATTTAAGATGCTACCTGACCTTTCTACCTAACAAAGTTTTATATTTCATTTCTTGTCATAAAATGATAATTCTATCTGTAAATCTATAAACGTAATAATATTATTGCGTTCATGTGAAAACCTAAGAAACATCTTATATGCTGTATATATTTTCTATTCGCATGAATACCTTCAACTATGTTACTTTTCTCTCTTTCTGTGATAATAATAATAATAATAATAATAATAATAATAATAATAATAATAATAATAATAATAATAATAATAATAATATAGAAATAACACAATTACAATACCAATTATATAAACATTACCTTACAATTCAGAAAAATTAATAATTGCTACGACGGAATTTGAACCCAGGGAACTGTATGGGAGTTTCCTGCTTTCAGATTAAAAAAAAAAACATATCGCCCCAACCGGAGTATTGTTCGCCACTGGCAGCTCATGTCATTTCGACGTATTCCAAACACTACAGGAAAACGAACACAGAAATACTGAGTACAGTTAAAATTCCGACCATGCTCTTCAGAGGAATTCGAACCCCTAGTGGATTGAGCCTCATGATCAGAAGCCGAACGCTTGAGATCACTCGGCTAGTGCCACAAGCTCAATTTGCAACAAATTTCTCATATGAAAATAAAAAGATGAAGTAGTAGTTATGGAACATAAACATAGAACTGTCTAAATCTACACGTGGTGATCAGAGGCGGACTTGAAGTGCAAGGGTCCACCCGGAGAATGATGCTTAAGGGACTTGATGAATATAGAGTTGGTTTGGAGTCTGGACTACGGATTTATTAATTTAAAACTTAGCTGGAGACTTGGATGGCTAAAATATCCTACCCAGACGAAATGTAGAGTTATGTGCATGTCTATAGCCTCTATGTGGATTAATACGGCCCTGGCCCTGGTAACGTCTTCCTCTTGTTATTTCTATCGAGGTAAATTGCTTTGTCGCTGACATCCCACAAGTTCGAATAAATGAATTATATATATACATAGTATGGCGCTAAATTCATTGTACAAAAGCACAGAGGAGTGATTCCTGAGAGTGAAACAAACAAAAAAGATCCAATAAACATATGGTGCAAAAACACACGTCTTAGAATTCTGAGGTACTCACGCCACACATTTTTATGGAGGTAGTTGTAGAATACTTTATATCATGTGCCCGTAGTCAAACTCCCCCTTAAAAAATTGTTGTGGAAGCACCTCAGGATTCTGACAGACATTTTTGGATAGGGCACATACTAGTTCCCAAGTGGTCTTCACCCAACTACGGTAGGTCCGATACTTTTGGAGCTATGAACCTTTAAAATTCATTTTCTCATGTTTTCGGCAGCCTATAACACGTAAACGATGGGGTTTTCACCCTATGTTTATTGGCAGTTTTGTTTGTTTTACTCTTAGGAATTACTCCTTTGTTTTAGTACACCGAATTTAGCGCCAAACTGTACACATAAAAAACTTTCTTTTACCACTTGAGAATTTGGTAGAAAAAATATCTACTGCAAGTTTCTGGCTACCGAAAATTTCAAAGTTTAACAAAATTACCCATTAAAAATACTAGTTCTCAGGAAATAATGTTTTTTTGTTCTAGAAGTACTCAGAAAATAAAGTGTTTTTTTCATATATTCGTTCAGAAGAGAAACTAATAAATATTCATATATTCATTCATTCTGTAATTGTAACTAACAGTAAGAAAAAAGCTTTATTTCTTCTTCTAAGTAAGAGAAAATATATATATAAGAAAAGTACAAAGCTGCAAGCCGCAATAAATAACTTTATATTTAATTATCAAATAGAAAGATATTTCCTGCTTTTGGCTATATACGTACTTTTAGACTTCCAATCTACGCTATCCATATGAAAGGGAAGTCTTATAGAACGGCTGTGTACGTCTGTGTGTCTGTCTGTCAACAGGTATCACATCAAAATCGGTAGCAGCTATTGACAAGCAATTTTCGGGAATCGATCCAGCATCCCAATAATAGGTTGCATCTCCTTCAACAACCTCCTACTTAACAGGTAACCTCAAATCACCTTGGCAGTCAATCTGTTAAACCGGAAGTGGTAAAAATCGAAAATTTCCGGTTTCAAATTAAAGACCACGAGTAAAAAACGGTAATAGCGATCGGCAAACGGTTTTCGGAAATAGGTGGATATGAAAGGAACCACCTTAACTCCTGCATTTCTACTAAAACTGGAAGTGGTAGGATCCACTACTACTTCAGGTTTCAATATTTATTTTTATAAACTTAAAAGGGTAAGAGCTATCGACAAACAGTTTTCGGGAATCAATTCTGCATTGCCAGAATAGGTTCCATCTTCTTCAACAATCTTACTTAAACGAGAATTGGTAGAAGTCGACCATATCTGGTTTCAACAAACATATTCATAACTCATAAACGAATATAAAACAAGGCTAGCGATAAAGGGTTTTCAAAAATCGATTTAAGGTCTTAAGGGGACAAACCACCTGCACTCCTGCATTTCCACTAAAATCGGAAGTGGTATAAATTCACTACTACTTCTGGTTTCAATATTGATTTTCCTAGACCTAAAACGGTAAGTGCTATCGACAAGCGGTTTTCGGGAATCGATTTAGCATCCCAAGAATAGGTTCCATCTCTTTCACCAATCTTCGAGTTAAATCACGAATAAGGAAGGATTTTCGGAAACGTATATCCTAAAAGAGTAAATGGTAGTTTTTTTCATGGAACTGTATCTCCCAGATTTCTGAAGTTAGGAAGATAAAACTTGGAACACCAATTTACCATAGAAGGTAACTTTTTTTTAGCTTTTTTGAAAATTCCACACCTTAGAGGGGAATTACACGTACGTACTATTTTACACGTACTATATTGGGCATATTTAAGTTCGTCGTGTCCTGATTAATTTAGTTGCTTGAGGGTAAGTGTGAGGGCGTCATTTGAGTGTGGGTGTGAGCAAGGGCGTGGGTGAGGGCGTCGATTAAGGGTGAGGGCGTTAATGGAGGGTGATGATGAGGGCGTTAATGGAGGGTGGATGTGAGGGAGGGTGAAGTTGAGGGCTTCAGTGGAGGGTGAGTGTGAGGGAGGGTGAAGTTGAGGGCGTCAGTGAAGGGTGAGTATGAGGACGTCGATGGAGGGTGAGTGTGAGGGAGGGTGAGGGGAGGGCGTCAATGGAGGGTGAGTGTGAGGGAGGATGAGGGTGGCCGTCAGTAGAGCGTGAGTGTGGGGGTGTCAATGGAGGGTGAGTGTGAGGGAGGGTGAGGGGAGGGCGTCAATGGAGGGTGAGTGTGATAGAGGCTGAGTGTGGGGGCGTCAATGGAGGGTGAGTGTGAGGGAGGGTGAGGGGAAGGCGTCAATGGAGAATGAGAGTGAGGGAGGGTGAGGGGAAGGCGTCAATGGAGGGTGAGTGTGATAGAGGGTGAGGTGAGGGGCGTCAATTGAGGGTGAGGGAGGGTTAGGAAAAATGACCATCTCTGAAGACACAGTTAGGAATGGTAATTTTTACAACTTCAGCTACAAGTGGCTGTATAACGAGCACACATTCTGTTTCCTATCCCTACAAAAAACCGCGTCCCTACAACATTTGGAACACAACTGTTCTCTTAAAGGGAAACCATACTCCTGCAAAAACCTATGCTGTTTTCTTTTCTTGCTTTTATCGTTAATTCCATGATCTCAGATTCACAAAAATGTTGTATTCCATGCACGTGGGCATAATCATTACAACACAACCTGCCAACATATCTATCTTCTTCCTTCGTTTTTCTCGACTAACCACTCGCCACTGCGCAGACGCAGTTCCCATTCACTGACGTGGTATCGAACATTTGAGAAGCGCTTCTCGTCAAAATAAATAAACAAACTTGAAAACACAACGAAAGGCGAACTCAGGTTTTATTTTCCAATCACTCGCTAATTAAATTAAAGTCGCCTTGTTACCTCCTTTTTAACATCCTAGATAATCAATGAATAATTCCTAAAGGTATGGCGTTTCTGCTTTTTCCCTAAACGGGAAAGTCGGTTCATCGTATATTTCCTTATGTCTTTGTTACTCTTGGATACGAAAATGTAGAATATTCCATTAAAATCATGATACTGTAAGGAAACCGTGCTAGACATGGAGTTGGAAACGCGAGTTGTGGCTTGGAAAGAACTGGATCCCCTGAGAACATCGGTGTTAGAAATTGTTTCCGTGGCCCGAAACCCAAGATTTCGATCCCTATATGTTTGGGCTCAGGTCCCTTATCTTCGATATCAAATATATTGCGCCGTCCCTTACTGATAAGAGGCATCACATTATTGTCTTGTAATGTTCGGTTGAATAACATTCAGGTTGTATAATAAGGAAACTTACTTTCCTGAGCAAAACGCAAGTAGAATATGTCATGATTCTCCTTTGGGTCCCGATTTTTCGGGCTTCGGGCTCCGGGCCATATTTAAGACATTACCGGTTTGCTCAGGGAAAACCGACCCTTTCCAATGCAAACACCCACGTCCAAACTCCATGCTTCATTGGTAAATATAACAAACCCGCCCCTTTACTTTCGGGGCCCGATATCTGTAGATATCAGGTCCCGAACTCGATTTGTGACATCATTGCTGTGATCAGAGGACCACGATCTTTCCATTGCCACCTCCTACGTCCAAGAACTACATATTTCATTGGTGAATAGAAGGGACCCAGATTCGAAACTTCTGAGCTCGATTTCTTTGACTTCGGCCCCATCTCTTGACATCACCGTTATGTTCAGGGGACCATTATTTATTGCCACCACTCGAGTCCAACAACTCCATGTCTAACACCGTTTACTTAACATAGAAGAAACAGCTTCATGCTCTTTGTATGTTATAGATTGCACTTCACATTATTGAATACATAATTTATGGACGAGATTTCATTTTCGATTTAATAACTTACATATATCTTTTAGACTTTTTTAAATGTCATATTGATTTTTCAACAAACAAGGGTACGGGTTGGGCAGGACCCCATTTCTCTACTCCCCCTTTCGCTAGCACTGCGGGCCCATTAGTTACGTCTGTGGTTACTATGAACGAGAACGGAGTTTTGAATTAGTTGTAACTAATCGAGCAATATGTTAAGGGATTTTGTAGAGGGCAAGGCCCACCCGGAAATTTTTGGGTATCCGGGTGGCCCAGTCCGCCTCTGGTGTTGAAAAAATTCAAAGAATGTGAAAATAATTTATGTCGTTTTTTCTACTTTGGAAATTAAAACTTATCGTAAAGACGAAATGTAATGTAAATCGGGAACATCCCTGCAAGCAATGAGCAGCGCCGTAACTTAATTTTTTCTGGGGGCAAGCATTAATAAGCTTATTTGGGCCCCCTCTTTTCAACTTTTTCATAATCTTTATGGCCCCCCGGAGCTTGTGGGCCCTCCCGCACGGCAAAGCCGGCGGTTCCGTGAGTTACTCCCTGGGCCCATTCCATACATGACAAAGATAGTTAATGGCACAATATTCATAGATATCAAAGCCATACGAATAAATGTTATTTCTAGAGCTTCGAATAGTAGACATTTTTACTGAAATGTGTCCACGACTCATTTTTGTTCTATTTGCATTTCGTGCGCTATTTTGTTTTAGTAATGTAGCGACCCTATTTGATGTTTAATTTTTAATTTCAGGTTCGTATCGTAAATGGATTAAGAAAACTTTGTGTCTAAATGGGGCCCCAGGAACGACGTGTAGCTTCTCTGCGGGGCAGTTGCCCCCTGCCCTTCACAAGTTACGACTTTGCCGATGACGTAGCCTCAACTTGAAGAACGTTTCCTGATAGGTTCCTCATTGAAGAACGTCTACGTAATTTGTTTTTGATTTAAACAAGGAAATCTCGAGTTAGTCATTAAGACACTCACCCAAGTTGCTTATATTTTCTTGTTTATATTTTCATTTATATTTTGTTTATATTTGTTTGCTTTTGTTATATTTGAGTATCTTGTTTATATTTTTCCATGAAATGATTTTAACAAGGTACTAGTTTGGGTGGAAGGTTAAGTGACGCGGTAGTTGAGTGGTTAGCTCATTGAACTTCTATTCGGTATGCACGAGTTCGAATCCCGGCGAGACTGAATCATTTTCAAGTGTTCATGTTTCAATTTTAATTTCAATTTAAATGCATACTCAGTGTGATAAGCAAGATCTTCTCTTCTTTAGTAAGAAAAACATGTTGGAGGAAGGAGAATTGGAGATGGTCTGTAAATGGAGACGGTGATTTAAACTTATTTCCATTAGTTGTTCTAGATTTGATATTTTCGTCTACTTTCAAGCATTTTCTGATTCATGTGTGATCAGTGTTTTTATTTCTTTGAATTAGAGTATATAATGAAATAATACATTACACACAGAACAATATTGAGGTTGATCTCAGAATGGGGAAATGTTTCTTGCGTTATCTACACACAATTTTACTTGCATAAAGACTTGACTCAGTGCTAGAAACTGCTGTCAGTGCCGAGAAAAGTTACGTATATGTTTGGTTGCATCTGTCTAGGCGTTCTCAAAAATACGTACAAATGACCTGGACCCCAAGTTATTGAATTAGAGCACTTAGGGGGTGATACTTTGTGAGTGACTGTACATTCTCTGAAATGAAAGCTTGAAAAATGATTTTTATAAGTTGGGCTGGCGGAACTATAGAAATCCTTAAAGTGAACTTTCTTATAAATACACACTTTGATACGTATTTTACTCACTTTTCATAATTGATTACGTTCTCCATAAAAGTAAAAATTTCAGTTTCACGATGCTTTGTACACCCACGAACTTTAGAATCTGAAGGTTGGAAATGTAAGCAATGATAGCTTTTTCCAGTAGCAGAATAGTATCGCTGTATGTATAATAGTTGTACAACCAACATTACATTTTATGTGCTGATAGGCGATGATGTAGAGAGATATGTTGATAATTTTGAAATATTAGCCCAGGTGAATAATTGGTCGGATTTGAAAAAGAGATGGATTTTAGGTTCCTTGATGAAAGGTCCTGCGGGTTATTGGTTTGTCACACTTTCGAAACAGTCAGACTTTTCTGATATGACATATCCGCAATTTAAACAGAGGTTTATTGATGCGTTTAAGAATTCTTTGTTACCTCAATTAACGGAAGAGGAAATGAGGGCACGTGAGCAGAATGTGACTGAATCTGTAGTTTCGTACGTATATGCTAAAAGAAACCTTATACTATCCAATGACAAAGATGCTCCGGTTAGGAAACAAATTCAGCTTATTATAGACGGACTTATTCCTGAATACATGTGGTTGGCAATAAATAAGAAATACGGTACTGTGGAAGCATTGCTTCAGGATTTACTTGAATAAGAAAAAGCTAGTGTGTGGCTTCAGCGTAAAGCAATAGAGAAAATCATGAAGAAAAATTCATTTTTAGCAAATTCTTCGATTCAGTTTAATCCTCCGGAGACTACAGCATTGCAACAAACACATGTATTGCAAACTCAGCCTTCTCAAGTTCCTGCTCGGACTATGAACTCTCCTGTTTCCGTTTCACAGCCGAGAGAAGAGTACAAATATCAGTTAGCTGCAATTCAGAAACCGCTAAATCAGCTTAGTCTAAAAGTAGTTGAGAGTGGGAAAAATACTGACCAGCGTAACTCATTTAGACGTAATAATAATAACAATAGCTTTAGATGTAATTTTTCCTCTCGTAGGGGGAATGGCCAGAGATCACAACACAGTGAATCTCGTGACCACAATAATAGTGGCAATTCACGGAATTCCAGTAGACTTCCTGTAATTTGTCACAAATGTGGCAAAAAGAATCATTTTGCTCAGCATTGTACGAGCAATTTAAACTAGTACGAGAGTTGGTGATGAAGGACCATTGAATCTTAAGCGTGTTAAAGACCCTATATACATAGAATGAACTCTAAAACATATTAACGCTATTATAAGTGGAAAAGAGGGACCTATTCTTCTTGACTCTAGTTCTCAGATTTCGTGTATAGGTTCTCACATGGTTCCATGTGGTGCTAAGTTAATGGATACCTTTTTAAAAGGGGTTACGGGGAACAGTTTGTCAGTTAATAAGATAGCTCTATGTCGATTCCGGTCGAGATCGCATTTTTTGTCATCCATTTAAAGTGGTTCCTACGTATACTTATCCTCCACTTCTTGGACCGGTTTTTTGCTTGCACACAAGGCTAACTTAGATCAAAATGAATTGACTTTAGAAGTTACAAGGTTCGGAAAGATTCCATCATCAATGTTGCCGAATTCTTCTCATGTTAATTATGTATCATGCATGTGCAACTTTAGTCACACCAGTTTTTAAGGTTTTGTCTTCTGTATGGTTGCCACACCGTACAAAAGCGTGTGTTACACTTACCAAATATTTTGATTTGGTAGGGTCTAGATATTAGTTGCAACCTAACAAATTTTTAGCAAGTACTGTCAATCTGTTAGTGGAGGAGTCATATGTGGATAGCGTTAATTCACATATTTGGGTAACTAACACCAGCAAGAAGCGATTTCTTTTATGGCGCAATAAGATCTTAGGTAATGCGGTAGAAGATAGGGAAGAACATTTGTGTACTAACCTTACGCTTGAAAATGGTTCTCAACCACCTAAAAGTGATCCATTTAACTGTACTAGAGTAAATGTGGATCCTGACCTGTCAGATAGTGAAAAAGAACGTTTTTATGATTTAATAACGGAATTCAAAGATGTTGTTAGTTGGTCCCCGAACGATTTCTCTCAAGCCCGTGGCTATGAGCATGAAATTCAACTAAAAACTGACCAGCCATTAAACGTCCGTCAATGCGCGATTCCCTATCATTTACGTGAAGCTGTTAATGAACAAATGCACCAGTTACTAAAACAAAAGGTTATTAAAAATGTAATAACCCATACAACAGCCCAACCATTTTAGTTCATAAGAAAATTGATCTTATAGATTTATTGCTGATCTCAGACAGTTGAACTCTTATATTGTTTCCACAGTCTTCCCCGTACCACCTATTCAAGACATTTTGGTACGTTCTATTGGGGAAAAGTATATAAATATTAGTGATCTTTCCAGCGGTTTCTTTCAAGTGAAATTGACTGAAAAGAGTCAACTATATACTGCATTTTCGATTCCTGGTGACCAGCAGTATTGTTTTTGTTCGTTACCACAAGGGTGCATTACTTCCCCAGCTCCATTGATCGATTTGATGAAGTTAACACTAGCTGGTTTGGAGAAATATTCTGTGTATAGTCACCTCAATGATATTCTATGGGCATCGGACACAATTGACGAAGTTATTGAAACCACCCGAAAGTTATTCGAGAGATTGAGGAGTAGAGAACGATCGCATTAGTGTTGATCGTCCTCTACTCCTGGATCGTCCTCTACTCCTCTACTCATGGAGTGTCGATCTCTGGTCGCATTACGTATTCCATTCGAAATTACAAGCGCCTGAAAATTCAGAAACAACCGAAGAGATTTTTAGGACTGTGAAATTATATAGACAAGTTTTCAACTTTAACTCAAGATTTTATAAAAACTGCTTAAAAATAATGTTCCATTTAAGTGGACTGCTGTCCAGCAGCAGACGTTTGAGCTGCTTAAGGATGGCATTTATTCAGCCCCAACTCTTATGCAATTTCACCCGTATAGAAACGTATTTGTTTATAGAGATGCCAGTGTCCATGGTTTTTCTCAATGTGTTACTCAGACGCTAATATTTTACGTCACAAATATTTAGCAATTGCAGTTGATCATAATACCAGATATGTTGTTACTGCTACTATTGGCGACCAGACTGCAGCACCTTTAGCTAATTTTCTTTATAATCACGTAATACTTCGATTTGGCCTTTGTAAACGAATTGTGCAAACGAAATGTAAACGGATAGGATCAAGGGCATTTACTGGTTCTTTATTTCAGGAGTTATGCAATTTTATGGACAGAAGATGGGTTGGGTTTTGTAAAACCAGCCTTTGACTAAAACCGCGAACACCGAGTTGGTCCAGAAAGTGTGTATAGGATTTTGACGGAGAAAACATGATTAGATGTCAGGTCATGGAGCTACTTCGATACTTGAAGGTATTGTAATCAGCTGACATATTGAAGGGACTTTACATTACAAACCATTACATTTTACAGACCTAAAATTCTTCTTTACCTCCTTAATTCTGCTGCATCTTTTGAAATATGTATTTTGTGTATTTCATTTATAAGTACAATATAGTACATTCTCGAAAACATAACATGGCAGGATATTCCTCCACTTGGAGGGAAAACTATTACTACCTCAGAGCATCACTTAGAGAAACAACCACGAGATAAATTTGCAGAAATTCCATTCACTTTAAGTTCTAAGATAAAAGTAGTAGTCCCCCCGTTATGGCTAGCCGAGTCAGCAAAAATCTTTGTGACGTCATAGGTCAAAGGTGAATGACCTTGGCCCGGGGTCAATGACCGAGGGGTACCTAGGACCACCCCCTCTAAATTTTGGCAGGGGTACCTTGGCCCACCCCTTAAATTTTGGCAGGGGTACATAGGACCACCCCCCCCTTAAATTTTGGAAATTGCCAAATCTAAAAATTGGGTGTGGTAGCCTAGGACCAGGGTATGTACCTCTATTAGTATTGGGTGTCTATGTCGTTCCCTTTCATGGGTAAAAAATTGCCAAAAATTGAAATTTCGGGGGTTTTTGACCTAATTTATCCCCTTGGATGAGGTGTTATTACCTTATATAGTTATATGGGCGTATACAGGGGTTCATTACCTTTCATAAGACATGGGTATATTAATGCACCCATTGAGAAATTTGGGAGGGGTACCTTGGCCCACCCCTTAAATTTTGGAAATTGCCCAATTTAAACATTTGGTATTATAGTACAGGACCCTAATATGTATTATGATAAATTTGGATGGTCCACCTCGTTTCCTTTTAGGGGTACCAAATTGCCAAAATATAAACGTAAGCAATACGTTATACCACGTGTTTGGTTTTTGGCTCAATTTATCCCCTTTGATGAGGTGTTATTACCTTATATGGTTATATGGTCATGTATAGGGGTCCATTACCTTTCATAAGACATGGGTATATTAATGCACCCCTTGAAAAATTTGGGAAGGGTACCATGGCCCACCCCTTAAATTTTGGAAATTGACCAATTTCAACATTGGGTATTATAGTATTGGACCCTAACATGTATTATGATAAATTTGGGTGGTCCACCTCATTCCCTTTTAGGGGTACAAAATTGCCAAAATATAAACGTAAGCAATACGTTGTACCACGTGTTTGGTTTTCGACCTAATTTATCTCCTTGGATGTGGTCCTATTACCTTATATGATTATATGGTCATGTATAGGGGTCCATTCCTTTCATAAGACATAGGTACATTTGTGCACCCCTTTAAATTTTTGGATGGTCCACCCCCTAAATTTTGGCAGGGGTACATAGGACCACCCCCTTAAATTTTGGAAATTGCCAAATCTAAAAATTTGGTATGGTAGCCTAGGACCATAGTATGTACCTCTATCAGTATTGGGTGTCTATGTCGTTCCCTTTCATGGGTAAAAAATTGCCAAAAATTCAAATTTCGGGGTTTTTTGACCTAATTTATCCCCTTGGATGAGGTGTTATTACCTTATATAGTTATATTGGCGTATACAGGGGTCCATTACCTTTCATAAGATATGGGTATATTTGTGCACTCCTTTAAAAATTTGGGAGGGGTACCTTGGCCCACCCCTTAAATTTTGGAAATTGACCAATTTAAACATTGGGTATTATAGCACAGGACCCTAATATGTATCTTGATAAATTTGGGCGGTCCACCTCATTCCCTTCTAGGGGTACAAAATTGCCAAAACTATAAACGTAAGCAATACGTTATACCACGTGTTTGGTTTTGGTCGATTTTATTCCCTTTGATGATGTGTTATTATCCTATATAGTTATATGGTCATGTATAGGGGTCCATTACCTTTCATAAGATATGGGTATATTTGTGCACTCCTTTAAAAATTTGGGAGGAGTACTTTGGCCCACCCTTAAATTTTGGAAATTGCCCAATTTAAACATTTGGTATTATAGTACCGGATCCTAACATGTAGTATGATAAATTTGGATGGTCCACCTCGTTTCCTTCTAGGGGTACAAAATTGTCAAAATATAAACGTAAGCAATACGTTGTACCACGTGTTTGGTCTTTTGGCCCAATTTATCCTCTTGGATGAGGTTCTATTACCTTATATGGTTATATGGTTATGTATAGGGGTCTATTCCCTATCATAAGACATAGGTACATTTGTGCACTCCTTTAAAAATTTGGGAGGGGTACTTTGGCCCACCCCTTAAATTTTAGAAATTGCTCATTTTATATATTTGGTATTATAGTACTGGACCCTAACATGTATTATGATAAATTTGGGTGGTCCACCTCGTTCCCTTTTAGGGGTACAAATTGCCAAATTTTAGTACAACCACGTGTTTGGTTTGACCTAAGTTATCCCCTTGGATGAGGTTCTATTACCTTATATGGTTATATGGTTATGTATAGGGGTCTATTCCCTATCATAAGACCCTTTACATTTGTGCACTCCTTTAAAAATTTGGGAGGGGTACTTTGGCCCACCCCTTTAATTTTGGAAATTGACCCTTTTTACATGTTTGGTATTATAGTATAGAACCCTAATATATATTACTATAAATTTGGGTGGTTCACCACGTTTCCTTTGATGGGTACGAAATTGCCAAATTTTAGTACAACCACGTGTTTGGTTTTGGCTCAATTTATCCCCTTGGATGAGGTCCTATTACCTTATATGGTTATATGATCATGTATAGGGGTCCATTCCATATCCCCTTAAATTTTGGAAATTTTCCAATTTAAGCATTCGGTATCATAGTACATGACCTCAACATGTATCATGATAAATTTGGGTGGTCCATCTTGTTCCCTTTCATGGGTAAAAATTACTAAAATATAAACATAAGCAATATGTTGTACCATGCGTTTGGTTTTTGGCCCAATTTCTTCCCTTTGATGGGGTTCTATTACCTTATATGGTTATATGGTCATGTATATGGGTTCATTTTCTATCATAAGACATGGGTACATTGACGCACCCCTTGAAAAATTTGGGAGGGGTATCTTGGCTCATCCACTCGGTTTTAGAAATTGTTTTAATATAAGCATTTGGTATCATAGTACAGGACTTCAATATGTACCACTATAAATTTGGATGGTCCACATCGTTCCCTTTCATGGGTAAAGAACTACCAAAAATCGAATTTCGGAGGTTATTGACACCTATTTAGCACGTTATATGGTTTATTACCTTTATATGTTTATGTTCCCTTTTAAATTTGGGAATTATCAAATAACAAAATTCGGTAAACGTTTTCTAGGACCCATTGGTGTTCCTCTTATGGCCAAATATTCAAAATTTAAATGTTATTGACCTGCTTTATTATTGAATAAGTACAGGATTTATTACTTTTTTTCATAAGACACAGGTGTATTTGTGTACCAATCTTAAATTTTGGGAGGGGGTACATTTCTTATTGTCATATCAATAATTGGTAAATGTTCTTTGGGTAAATCATTGTGATCACGTGATCAGTTATTGACCTATGATGGGATTAGGAGTCCAGGACATTGGTACATTGAAACTTTGTAGGATAATTTGAGAATGCGTCATTGGTATTGATTATTACAGCCAAATATAAACGTAAGCAAGACGTTGTACCACGTGATTGACCTTGAGTTTTAGAAATCTGATAGCTAACCTTATTGAATCTTATGACTCATAGTCTTAAGGGAATACATGCTACAACACTGGCAAAGTATTGTTGATGCAATTTGATTGGCTGATCACTATCTTTCCTGCAATCTGATTGGCTGATCACTATCTTTCGTGCAATCTGATTGGTTGATGAGTTTTAAATCTTTTTCTGCATTCAGTTTTGTTTTAACATTTAAAAAGTTTGAAACTTTGGTTTGACATTTTTTCGTTTCCAAATTTTTTGTTTAAAATTTTTTGTTTGAAAATTTTCAAAATTTTGTTTGAGATTTTTTCGTTTGAAATTTTTGTTTGAAAATTTTTTCGTTTGAAATTTTTTGTTTGAAAATTTTTGTTCGAAAATTTTGTTTAAATTTTTTTGTTTGAAATTTTTCGTTTCCAAATTTTTTGTTTGAAATTTTTTGTTTCAAAATTTTGTTTGAAATTTTTTTCGCTTCAAAATTTTGTTTGAATTTTTTTCGTTTGAAATTTTTTGTTTGAATGTTTTTCGTTTCAAAATTTTGTTTCAAAGATTTTTGTTCTAAATTTTTGTTTCAAAGTTTGGTTTGACATTTTTAAAAGTTTGTGCACTTATTAGTAAAGAACTGGAACTGTTTAGAACAAAAACCTTTGACAACATTGTGGTGCAATAGTACACGTCAGAACCTGGGGTTGTACTTGAAATGAAAAAACACAATTCATTGAAATGGATCATTTTATTACACTCCACATACATCCATACCAGATAGTGGTTCTGGATATTGTCGATACAATGTATTTTGAACTTCTTGCACTAGTTTGTCTTTAGCATATAATTTTAATTCCAATTGAAGTCTTTAAAGGTCTATTGCGATATCAATTGGTGGAAACTCAATGTCCATTTGATCACAAATAAACTGTTTATCAATACAGGTATGCACCCACGAACGATGTTGACAACCATCACAATATCTAGATACATGTTGTACAATATGCATAACACATTTTTCAAAATAGTACTTTTTCAGGAATATACTAGTTTTGTTGCACACTTCCACTGCATGTTTCACACACTGAAATACGTTGATGAATTTGTTCCATTCTGTTTGTGTTAGATACACCATGTTGCGAGGGACATGGAATGTACTCTTTTTACGTAACAGCACCATCTTCTCTTCGAGGACCACTTCATGATTTGAGCCTAATGATTTGACTATGGTCACATTTAGCTCATCGTTCATTTGGTTGATTCGTGCCATTCTTCACAGGTCAGTTGTACACCAAATTGTTCTGCTTTGCCCAATCGAATCACTGGTTCAAATGTTCTAGCACTGATACCAATCATCACATGTTTTGTTTGTTGGATAATAGCTTGCGAAGATGAATTCTTTATCGTTAGAAGTACACATCTTTCCTCCTGAAAAGCACTTGATCAAATGATTTCGTGGGATGACACTGTATTGGTTGATTTATAGTTATTGCTGACGTCATTGGTAAGGAATGTGCTGACGTTTGAATTCATGGTTTCATCACAGTTCCTGACGTCATGCTGACCAACCAAATTCATACAACTACAGCTGACGTTTGAATTCATGATTTCATCACAATTGCTGACGAATCCGGCTGTGTACTAAATTCAAACTGATGACTTCGACCCAAGAGTCTTTTATAGCATAAAGATACAGATCCAGTATTTAAGAAACGCAGCAGTGCTTCTTGTTTTGATGCTTCCATGGGTAAATATCTTGCTGGTAAAATTATATTCTTATCATTTTCAAGCTTCACTACGATTCTTAATCCAAACTCTGTAGGGATCATTTGGCTAGCTAAGATTCTATAAGGTACATTCTGTTGTAAATCAGTAATCTTGGTAAATGATTTCATCACATCACGTGTGTTTAGAAACTGCAGACAAGTAGCCATGATGATGTTATCATGAATACTAACGCGAACGATAATGCAAACTGATGACGTTTCATTATCATGTTCTGACGTGCACCACAATGTTGCCAGAGGTTTTAGTTCTAAACAGTTCCTGTTCTTTACTAATGAGTGCACAAACTTTAAAAATGTCAAACCAAACTTTGAAACAAAAAATTTCAAACAAAAATCTTTGAAACAAAATTTTGAAACGAAAAACATTCAAACAAAAAAATTTCAAACGAAAAAAATTTCAAACGAAAAAAATTTCAAACAAAATTTTGAAACAAAAAATTTCAAACAAAAAATTTGGAAACAAAAAATTTCAAACAAAAATTTTAAACAAAAATTTGAAACGAAAAAAATTTCAAACAAAAAAATTTTAAACAAAAAATTTTGAAACAAAAGTTGTCAAAAAAAATTTCAAACAAAATTCTGAAACAAAAAATTCAAACAAAAAATGTTTCAAGCAAAAAAAATTTTCAAACTAAAAAATTTTTACGTTTCACGGTTAACCGTCAAACTTTATCCGGTTTTTAACTATTCGATTAACAAATAAACGGTTTTGATCATATTTATCATTGAGTGCAAAATGTTGAACGAAAACAAGATTTTTAAATGTAAAACAAAACTTAAAAACTGAATACAGCAAAGATTTAAAACTCATCAACCAATCAGATTGCACGAAAGATAGTGATCAGCCAATCAGATTGCAGGAAAGATAGTGATCAGCCAATCAAATTGCATCAACAATAACTTTGCCAGTCTTGTAGCATGTATTCCCTTAAGACTATGAGTCATAAGATTCAATAAGGTTAGCTATCAGATTTCTAAAACTCAAGGTCAATCACGTGGTACAACGTCTTGCTTACGTTTATATTTGGCTGTAATAATCAACACCAATGACGCATTCTCAAATTATCCTACAAAGTTTCAATGTACCAATGTCCTGGACTCCTAATCCCATCATAGGTCAATAACTGATCACGTGATCACAATGATTTACCCAAAGAACATTTACCAATTATTGATATGACAATAAGAAATGTACCCCCTCCCAAAATTTAAGATTGGTACACAAATACACCTGTGTCTTATGAAAAAAAGTAATAAATCCTGTACTTATTCAATAATAAAGCAGGTCAATAACATTTAAATTTTGAATATTTGGCCATAAGAGGAACACCAATGGGTCCTAGAAAACGTTTACCGAATTTTGTTATTTGATAATTCCCAAATTTAAAAGGGAACATAAACATATAAAGGTAATAAACCATATAACGTGCTAAATAGGTGTCAATAACCTCCGAAATTCGATTTTTGGTAGTTCTTTACCCATGAAAGGGAACGATGTGGACCATCCAAATTTATAGTGGTACATATTGAAGTCCTGTGCTATGATACCAAATGCTTATATTAAAACAATTTCTAAAACCGAGTGGATGAGCCAAGATACCCCTCCCAAATTTTTCAAGGGGTGCGTCAATGTACCCATGTCTTATGATAGAAAATGAACCCATATACATGACCATATAACCATATAAGGTAATAGAACCCCATCAAAGGGAAGAAATTGGGCCAAAAACCAAACGCATGGTACAACATATTGCTTATGTTTATATTTTAGTAATTTTTACCCATGAAAGGGAACAAGATGGACCACCCAAATTTATCATGATACATGTTGAGGTCATGTACTATGATACCGAATGCTTAAATTGGAAAATTTCCAAAATTTAAGGGGATATGGAATGGACCCCTATACATGATCATATAACCATATAAGGTAATAGGACCTCATCCAAGGGGATAAATTGAGCCAAAACCAAACACGTGGTTGTACTAAAATTTGGCAATTTCGTACCCATCAAAGGAAACGTGGTGAACCACCCAAATTTATAGTAATATATATTAGGGTTCTATACTATAATACCAAACATGTAAAAAGGGTCAATTTCCAAAATTAAAGGGGTGGGCCAAAGTACCCCTCCCAAATTTTTAAAGGAGTGCACAAATGTAAAGGGTCTTATGATAGGGAATAGACCCCTATACATAACCATATAACCATATAAGGTAATAGAACCTCATCCAAGGGGATAACTTAGGTCAAACCAAACACGTGGTTGTACTAAAATTTGGCAATTTGTACCCCTAAAAGGGAACGAGGTGGACCACCCAAATTTATCATAATACATGTTAGGGTCCAGTACTATAATACCAAATATATAAAATGAGCAATTTCTAAAATTTAAGGGGTGGGCCAAAGTACCCCTCCCAAATTTTTAAAGGAGTGCACAAATGTACCTATGTCTTATGATAGGGAATAGACCCCTATACATAACCATATAACCATATAAGGTAATAGAACCTCATCCAAGAGGATAAATTGGGCCAAAAGACCAAACACGTGGTACAACGTATTGCTTACGTTTATATTTTGACAATTTTGTACCCCTAGAAGGAAACGAGGTGGACCATCCAAATTTATCATACTACATGTTAGGATCCGGTACTATAATACCAAATGTTTAAATTGGGCAATTTCCAAAATTTAAGGGTGAGCCAAAGTACTCCTCCCAAATTTTTAAAGGAGTGCACAAATATACCCATATCTTATGAAAGGTAATGGACCCCTATACATGACCATATAACTATATAGGATAATAACACATCATCAAAGGGAATAAAATCGACCAAAACCAAACACGTGGTATAACGTATTGCTTACGTTTATAGTTTTGGCAATTTTGTACCCCTAGAAGGGAATGAGGTGGACCGCCCAAATTTATCAAGATACATATTAGGGTCCTGTGCTATAATACCCAATGTTTAAATTGGTCAATTTCCAAAATTTAAGGGGTGGGCCAAGGTACCCCTCCCAAATTTTTAAAGGAGTGCACAAATATACCCATATCTTGTGAAAGGTAATGGACCCCTGTATACGCCCATATAACTATATAAGGTAATAACACCTCATCCAATGGGATAAATTAGGTCAAAAAACCCCGAAATTTGAATTTTTGGCAATTTTTTACCCATGAAAGGGAACGACATAGACACCCAATACTGATAGAGGTACATACTATGGTCCTAGGCTACCATACCAAATTTTTAGATTTGGCAATTTCCAAAATTTAAGGGGGTGGTCCTATGTACCCCTGCCAAAATTTAGGGGGTGGACCATCCAAAAATTTAAAGGGGTGCACAAATGTACCTATGTCTTATGAAAGGAATGGACCCCTATACATGACCATATAATCATATAAGGTAATAGGACCACATCCAAGGAGATAAATTAGGTCGAAAACCAAACACGTGGTACAACGTATTGCTTACGTTTATATTTTGGCAATTTTGTACCCCTAAAAGGGAATGAGGTGGACCACCCAAATTTATCATAATACATGTTAGGGTCCAATACTATAATACCCAATGTTGAAATTGGTCAATTTCCAAAATTTAAGGGGTGGGCCATGGTACCCTTCCCAAATTTTTCAAGGGGTGCATTAATATACCCATGTCTTATGAAAGGTAATGGACCCCTATACATGACCATATAACCATATAAGGTAATAACACCTCATCAAAGGGGATAAATTGAGCCAAAAACCAAACACGTGGTATAACGTATTGCTTACGTTTATATTTTGGCAATTTGGTACCCCTAAAAGGAAACGAGGTGGACCATCCAAATTTATCATAATACATATTAGTGTCCTGTACTATAATACCAAATGTTTAAATTGGGCAATTTCCAAAATTTAAGGGGTGGGCCAAGGTACCCCTCCCAAATTTCTCAATGGGTGCATTAATATACCCATGTCTTATGAAAGGTAATGAACCCCTGTATACGCCCGTATAACTATATAAGGTAATAACACCTCATCAAAGGGGATAAATTAGGTCAAAAACCCCCGAAATTTCAATTTTTGGCAATTTTTTACCCATGAAAGGGAACGACATAGACACCCAATACTAATAGAGGTACATACCCTGGTCCTAGGCTACCACACCCAATTTTTAGATTTGGCAATTTCCAAAATTTAAGGGGGGTGGTCCTATGTACCACTGCCAAAATTTAAGGGGTGGGCCAAGGTACCCCTGCCAAAATTTAGAGGGGGTGGTCCTAGGTACCCCTCGGTCATTGACCCCGGGCCAAGGTCATTCACCTTTGACCTATGACGTCACAAAAATTTTTGCTGACTCGGCTAGCCATAACGGGGGGACTACTACTATAAATGAATTAATGCAAAGAAAACGAAAATAATAATACGCATCATACAGAGACCGAAAAAGTATAGAAAGCTAAACAAAATGAGAAAGAAAGGAAAGAGGGAAAGGAAAGAGCGAAAGACATGGGAATAAATTAAATTTAAACGCTTAAGGATAAACAGTCTACGATTTCACCCTGCGTCTGTCTTGGTTTTTTTACCCCCTTATGGGATAAATTTTTCAGTATCAATCGAGAACCTCATTTACAATGTTTAATTCCTTCCAAAAAAGTAACCCTTAATCCAGGCTGGGATTTCAACACAGGAGGCTTAGAGTGACACTCACACACACCGTCTACTTATCTACACAGGCCATATCAATTATGTTCTTAAATCAGCCATTACCCAACTATTGTCAAACGTGCTAAATCAGCCATTGTCTGCGAGTTACTCCAGTTCCATTTGAAGTTTGAATTGAAGACATGAATTGCTAAACATCTCAAGTCCACTCTTTTTGTATTTTTTTCTTTTTTATGTTAGCATCTATGCTTCAGGGGCATTCACTTGCATAATACGTAAGTACAAATCAAAACTTTTTAAATAAAAAAAATCAAAACAATTTAAGCTAAACAGAATAGCATCCCAAGTATAATCTTCTTGTCTTTCTTCTAAAAAAAAAAAACTCCTGTGGACTAAAGATGTTCTGCAATTCAGATCCTTAATTTGTTTATGGCCTTTAAAAATCTTTGGCTCGCAGGCTCCTTGCTTTCATAAAAAAAACATTTCTTCTGTAGATTAAAATAAAAAATGAATTAATCTTTATTCTTGGGAACTTACTGTTGCACCAACACACAAACACACATGGTGTAACAAAAACGTACGGCAAAATTTCAGGTGTGAATTCGTTATGGGTAAACAAACAAAATGGATTATATGACCATATGTCGGAAAATGCATCATTACAGAGATACGGACATTGAACCACCTAATGCTTGAAATAGTCACATTCTGATCGCTTCTTAATGTATCTCAATTTAAACCTCAATAACTCAAACCCTAATTAAGCTAGGAAGATAATTTTGGTATCTAGGTATTTCTAAAGGATGGTGCTTTCCGCCGATATGTATTTTATGTATGTGGACGAGTACCACGGCGGACATGGGTGGGTAATTACTTGTTTTCTGTTTTTTGTATCAGAATTTTGGGGATGGCATTCCTTCCCCCTTGGGGATACACTCATAAAATGCTTGAAATAGTCACATTCTCCACTCATAAAATGCAGAACAGCGGAAAGCTTCATTTTTGCAGGAAGATAATACTACAAAAATTATCTTTTTGTCTTAATTAGTGTTTGCGATATCGAGGTTTAAATTAAGACACATTAAGGAGCAACCAGAATGTGACTATTTCACATCATTAGGAGGATCAAGGGCCGAAACTCTGGAACGATGCATTTCCCGACATATAGTCATCTGATTTTTTGCTTGTTTACCCATAAGGAATCCATCCATGAAATTTTGCCATACCTTTTTCTTACACCCTGTATATACAAGATCCGTTTTTTAGATTTACTAAATCACTCTATTCTACAAAACGTGTCATGAATAATGTGGTCGCACTAGTAATGACATCGCATAGCGTCGTTACGTAACACACACAGTATAAATAAGCTTCGAAACCACAAATTGCAAGTTCTGCCGCAGATAATTTGGTAAGGTGTGTGCTTGTTGAGTGGGCAACCTAGGTTCATACCACAGCTGGTACGGTTTCTCTCCTTTTCCCTTTTAAAATATATTTCTATGTGTTTATATTTCTTGTTAATAATTACTTTCTTGCATTTTTGTACATTATCTTAAGTTAGTCGGTGTTAAGTAGTAAGAAGATTAAAATACATGTATGAGTACTTTATCCGTGTGTAGTCATATATGTATCTTTACATATTTGTTTCTTTCTTTCAACTAGTGTCGCAACAAGACGAGGCAGAGCCCTTTCATACGAGACGCGGGACGAGACAGACTACTTGTCCCGTCTCGTTTCCGAGACGAGACGTTTCTTCAAATGCCTCGTCTTGTCTCAAGTTTCAAAAATGCAAACTCAGTTTTTTAATTGTTTATAAATTTATTAACTCGGAATAAATTATTACCATCGAAAGTATACCAGCGTTTATTATTTCAAATGACGACTATCCTAAAAGAACAAGGAAGGCCTAAAGTTATTTTTTTAATGATTCTTACAAACACTTTCATTTCCATTTTCCAACCGATCCAAGTTTAAATATTTAGTGATACTGCTCCAGATGCAAGTAAAATGTTAAACTATTCATGGAGATCATTGTTTCAGAAGATTTCATTCCGAGGGGTAGTGATTATATCTATGTTTAAAAATTGTTTATAGAAATACAAGTTCTCTTAATGCCAGTTCCGTCAGTAACTAACCATTGTTTCATGAGTTTTCTCGTCCGAACAAAGACAGAAACGTGTAGGCCTGTTTCTGTACTGAGTTTGAAAGGATGCTGGTTTGACGATAAAATTTCGTTTCTTTTTAGTGTTTTATGATGTTACTCGAACGAAAGCCGTTTTTGAAATCGGAAAGTCACATAGGCCTTCTTATTTTTTGAATTGGCCAGAGGATTTGAAAAAAGGGTTTCCGAATAAGTGGGGAAGGCTTGCCTTTTGACTGTACCGACGATGTTGACAAATATTTCTGTCACAGTTATTCATTACTGGTAACCATTGGCGCCCGAAGGAATTTTTAAGGGGGTCATCTCAATGGTTGCTATATTACGTCTGGTATTTAATGTACGTAGTTTGCTATATTACGCATACACTTCCGTGAGAAGTGAGTCGAGCCCCTTCCTCCTTCCTTCTGGTGACCGTGGTTGAAACTAAGTAGTAGTCGTTGTTGGAAGCAGTGTTTCTTCCAGACATGTTTTTGAGGCGCTGCCCCCTGGAACTCTGAGAGTGTCCCTCACGGGGAGACCATAATAATATATATATAATATAATAATAATAATAAATAGAATAGTACCAGCAGTACCCCCCGAATCCTAAATGTATCCCCCAGGAACATTTTTCCTGAAATAAACACTGATTGGAAGATTGTAGTCGTGTTGTGTGTTGTGGTGATAACCAAACGAATGTGGTTAAAAGCTGTAATTTTAACCACTTTTCATAACAGCCCCTTTTTGTGGGCCTGGGCCGCTGTAGTGTTGCCACAAGACGAGACAGCGTAAAGTCTCCTCTCGTCTCGTCTGGTGAAAACACTACTTTCAACCATGTGGGTTACTGCCCCGATCTTGGACATTTCGTCGAAGGGATTTGTGCTACGAATAACAGATTTTATTCGAACTAATTGACCGACTCCGATGCCATATTGTTCCAATTTCGCCTATTCGGAATGTAAATGGAGTAAACAAACATACGTCTATATGGTTACCTGAAAGCGGTTCCGTATTCAATTCCTGGTGAGGCACTCGGTCGAAAAAGTTTAAAATTTTTTCAGGCCAACAACGCTGAATGAGGTTTTCCTTGGTTTTCCACATTCACATCAGGCAGATGCCGGGGTGATACCTTAGATTCCAGATCGCTTCCTTCCTTCCTCAATCCTTTCTTCCTTCTCTTTCCCCAGAAAGTGTGTTCGCCCAGGGACGTATTCCCTCGAACGTGACGGGCTAAATGGTCTCAGATGCCGAAAGCACAGAAATCTAAATTCTAAATCCTAAATTTACAAGGTTACTTTGGGGGAACATTGTTCTTTCAAAATATATTTCTATATATTGTAGCCCAGAGCCTATATGTTTAATATTTATTTCATTTAATTCTCTATTTTGATTAATTATTTTTGTTTTCTTCAAAAGTCAGAAATTATCCATTCAGTTATTTTAGCAGAATGAGGTTAAGAAATATTAAATAACAAAAACATTTCACAAGCCACAAGTTGTGTAGTTAGGTTTATGTAATAATTATATAATGTTGGAATCAAGAAAGACGTGATGCGGCACATTATTGTAACTGATGTGAAAGAGAAAAGAATCTCATATAGTCATTACTTGGAAAGAATTAGGAAATTTGTTGTAACTAAATTTTGTAAATAATTGTTAACACAGACACAATTTCGGAAATGGTAAAACTGCCAGTAAAACTGCCATTCTGGAAATTTTTATCACTGATCAACAATGACGAAACTGAGAAGCTTCCTGGAGAAGGAACATTATGCCTCTGACTTAATGATGTTGAAGCGGAATCCTGAAGCAAGGAAGCTCAACAAAATCAGAGGGTAGCTGGACTCAAGGGTCAGTCGGATCAGTCGAGTCGGTCGAGACAGTAGAGGCAGTCGAGGTAGTCGAGACGGTAGTTGAAGTCCGGAGAAGTTGATGGAAAGACAGTCACGTCAACAACGCGAGATTCGCGTGACAGGGTCAGATATAACGAGTTCGAACATCCAAGTACACGTTGACCGAGAGATACGAGCCGCGCTGTTCCGAGAATACCTAAGTTCACCATGTTAGCTTGAGACTCCATAGAAGGATCTCGTTGATGCAAGGAGAAGACCGAGCCCACTGACGTTCCAGGAGGTTGTATCTGCAGGCCCACATCGTTATCAGCACGCAAGGGGAAGTCCAAGAGCCATCAGGTATGTGTTCCTTCTTTGAATCTGTTATCAGTGATATAATGTCCGGCAATATCGCTATCATCATCTGGCCGGATTAACTTATCCGCTCTACACACACACACACACACCTCACACATTTAATATTCTGACATAAATTGAAATACATGAGCATAATTCACTTTAAATCTGATTTGTTATTTCAAGCCTTTTGCCTCGTACATGATTTAAGTAAGTTAGCTTATTTCCCGTTCATTCTAGATGGTGAACGGAAGCTAACTTCCCGTGTCATCATCCCCAAATTTAGACACTGACACAGGGAAGTTCACAATATTGATATTTATTATTATTACTTGCTTTCTTGCATCTTTCCTACATTATCCTAGATTAGTTATCATCAGTTAGAATAGATTATGTAAAGTTAAATACAGTTATGTACGTTTACCGTTTCGTTTCTTTCTTTCAAAATACATTTCTATCTGATCACATGTATTGTTAATAATTTATTTGTTGCATTTCTTAATAATTTATTTCATACACAAAACAGATAAAACAACTCATAGCATTTTAATTACACAGCACATAGTTCTTTGACATAGAGGGAAATCTCGTTTGGTTCTAGGAACATCCAGTATCAGCAATGGGAATTTCCCTTATCCCGCTTGTAATTCACACACTGTCAACAGATATATGGTAGAACATTGTTGAACATTTCTCGAACCACCTCATCACACTCCTGGCCTTGTGACATGGTGTATTATCTTGTCGAAAAATGCCACTACCGTTGGGAAACATGGTCGTCATCAAGGGGTGTACGTAGTCTGCAAGCAGTGTGCGGTACGCATCGGCCGTCATTGTGCATTGCTCGAGCTATACTAGATACATGCTCACGTGTATGTTCCCCAGAGCATTATTATTATTATTATTATTATTATTATTATTATTATTATTATTATTATTATTATTATTATTATTATTATTATTATTATTATTATTATTATTATTATATTTGAAGTACAATCAAGTATCTCGACATTAATTATTAGTTTGAATTAACTGAATTGAGCTGAAAATTAAATCTTGATTTCGAAAGATTAACTATTAAGTTTATGCGTTCTGTACCTTTCTAAAGTAATAAATTCTGGAATTGGTTTCAAGGCTTTTTCTGACTGAATACTTTCTTCAAAATAATATTAAAGGCTATAGAAAGATTTTCGAGACATTAAAGTCGAGTCGAGATTTTTTACGAACAGATCCGACACGACTCGTGTCTCGACTCGAAAATTAGAGTCGAGAAATACGTTTGTCTCGACTCCTCTCGAATTTTACAAAATGTGTCTCTACTCGAATTCCAGTCGAGATTCGAGACATGTCTCGACTCGTGCGCTTCCCTAAATATTCATATTTTAAATGTGCCATACTAGCTCGTGGAAAATGACCCCGAATTTACCGAAGTCTACTTTCTTCTTGTTAGATTAGTGATCATGGTTTAGGAAAGATTATGCAAAGTCAGATATGGTTATGTATGTTTACACTTTCGTTTCTTTGTTTCAAAATGTATTCCTATCTATTCCCATTTATTATTAATAATTTATTTCTTGCATTTATTAATAACTATAAGAAAACTCATTATTCGCATGGTGGCTGTATTTGGAAGTCAACGCCTGTATTAGTATCACCGTTGATTTCAACGAGTACGAAAAGTATGGATTTGACATTAATATCGTCATCTTGGATTATTTTTACGTCAGCTATCCCCTCCAGTAGTCCGACCCGCAAACAAATGGGGTTAATTTGGAAGTTAATGCAATCGGAGTTTCACCATTGATCACAGCGACCGACAAAACTACGAATTCGACACTAATATTGGTCATTTTCTACCACTTATACATGTCCCTGTAAACGTCTCCTGAGACCCCCTGGTTCGATTTAAAAAAATGCTTCGTCTTGATCTGGGACCTAAACCTAGGTACCCGAGATTAAAATTTGGTAACTCTTGGGCCTCTCGCCTGGTCTCCAGGCAGCACACAGATACATACATACAGACAGACACACAAACATACTTTTTATTTATAGTAGATTAGGTGTATTTCAAACAGTGTTTCCTCCAGAAGTTTTTTTAGGGGGCACTGCCCGGCCGGAGCTCAGAGAGTGCCTCCGGAAGGGACCAAAATATAATAATAAGTAGAATATCAACAGTGCGTCCCGGAATACGAAGTGTGCTCCCCCGGAACATAGTTTCTGAAAGAAACACTGATTTCAAACACAAGAGATAGAACCAACGGCGCCGACTTTTCAAAATGTATGTGGGTGCATATAAATGGCGGGACGTGTTATATTCAAGGAAGTCTCGAGTTTTTTTTGGTTGATTTCTTTTTAGTTGAAATCTTTTATGAACACTGTCATAAAGGGCTGTGCTGTGATAAGGTAAAATATACCGGTAATATAAGGATAAGTTAGGGTTGTCCCAGCTCGGCTTAGCACGGCTTAGCGTACGCGCGTTTGGCGTGGGAGACCCGGGTTCGAATCCCGGCGGGAGCTCATGTGGTTCGGATTCCACGTTAATCAGTAGGTCCACGTCTTATATAGCCTCGCTGCTGAACGGGACGTAAAACTTAAAGTCAACTCAACTCGGTAGCACGGCTGACTTAAACGTAAAGAAACAGGTTTAAACCCGGGTTCAAGTTTAATTACTTTAATGCATATTCCCAACATTTATAATCGTGATATTTTTAGTGTATATTTTCAACAACTTACATGATGCACAATGAGTGCAAGAGGCAGTGATATTATCAGCACGTTACTAAAAGTAAATACTACATTCATGAAAAAATCATCATAAAAGAAAATAATTTTAATGGTGTTGCAAAAATAACTTGCAAGGATTTTGTTGTGGACATAAAGTATAAAATGACTAACTTAGTGTGTTCCTTGGTTGCCTTTGCACAAACTGTTCCGTATACGTAGCGCCCGTAGATTTAGCGCCCAGAATTTCTGGCTCACAGAAATAATTTTATATTGATTTTATCTCACAATCAGGAATGTCCAGTTCATTTTACCACTCTTGCCACAGGTCGTTAATTCCTGTTATTTTGTTACATCCATGTTCCGTGTTCTTAGCGTCCACTAAGTAAAACTGTTATGAAGAGAGAGTGAAAGACAGAGAGACCAGCCGACAGCACTGATTATGACGCTTCAATGAATCATAACCTCCGGGGGAGAGGGTGAAACGCAGAAACGTAGTTATATATATATAACTTTACGCCGTGGTATGCAATGCTCTACCAATATTTAAATGTGCTATAAACTAAGATTACATATGTAGCTTTTAATGTGAAAACTATGTAAAACAGACGTAATTTAGAATACCGCAATGAGGATAAGGCATACAAACAATGGGGAACATATTCTCCGACTGAAAACCGGGACAAAATGTAAAGTGGCGAAGCACCGGGATAAGAGTCTTCATGGACGCCACGGTGGTTCAGTGGTAGAAACACTCATATCTGGTTCATGGGGTCCCTGGTTTGATCCCATTTTGCGTCAAATGGGCTTTGTGGTAGTCAGACGTTGCGTGCATGGATAAACTCGGGGTTCTCTTGTTTCCTCTCACTTTCTTCATTCCACCATTTCATTCATTCTCACAATCACCGTCTCCTCTATCCTACTCCCATCTCCTTAATCGTGGGATGTAAAATACAAAGATTTCATTTCAAGAGCTTCCAAACCGAGACTGTTCCGGTAAAAACCTGACATATGATAACTCTGGCTATATAACAACATCGGGTTCGATACTAAAAAAAAAAAAATCAAATTATCATATGGTATTACATAGTTTCAGAAAAAACATCTAACAAGCTAGCCGCATTAATTCTGATACATATCTCACAATTTTATGCGTAATATAAATCTACATAGATAAGCAATTGATAACATACACTACAAGCACTGAAAAACAACGTAACGTTCTATAATAAAAAGAACGTTACTTTACGAACCAATAAGCTAATCGATCAACGAACCTTATCCTACACATTATACCCTAAAGGTACATCCTTATGCAGTAATCAATTCAACTCAGATATTGAATGAATATGGTGTTTCTTTGAGAACAATCTATCACTAAGTTGAACAAGCGCTTTTGAAGGCAAGTCGTCTTCCATTTTACCCTCTTCTTCGGTAATTCATCTCGCTACTCTTGTTCGATGCAGTTGAAACCATGGTCTCCTTTTGTAATGTCCATCCACAAAGTAGGATGGACAGGTTCCACCTTTTGGAATTTCAAATTCGAAGCGTCTATCAATTTATTCGTTTGTGTCTCTTTCTGTAATGTTGCTATATGAACGGGTGTGTTGCGAGGAAACAAAAGAGGTTATCAAAGAAATCAAATCGTAAGATCACCATAAGATGACAGTCGCATACTCCAGAGACTACCTGATACGTAATGTTAATTAAAATAACTTAGGAATTCTTCAGTTTTTTCTGGTACGACTTTCTAATTATCCCTGTAAAAATTCGCCAAACCTAACTCCTGCAGTATGTACTTCGTGTTCGTGTGACTTGTCTGGAACGCTTTGGCTTAAAAACTTCTCGTACTAGCCACGTCTGGTTGTAAATTTAATTTACATATTCCATTATTTGTTTGTTTTACCCCTCCCCGCTGATCTAGTGACAAGCACGCAAGCCTTTGGCGTATGAGGTACAAGGTTCGATTCCTGCTGGGAGAGCATTGAATGACCAAAGTGGTTCGGATTCCAATATAATCAGTAAATTCAAATCTTCTTTAGCCTACTCAGCAAAACCATGGAACGTAAAACTAAATACAAACCTTTTCAGAAGGAAACTTATTTCTGCGTAATAAAATTTAAAAATTAATTAGTCACATGAAATTGTTTTATTGGATTGTAACGAGTTACAGTATAATTTCTAAAGACTCTTCTCATACAATTCTGCTGTTGTCACATGCAACACTTCCCAAGTGTTTCTTGTCTTTTGGTCCTCAAATTTATCCAAATTTTGGTAGGGGCTTTTACCCCTTAAAACAGTTCTCCCCAGAAAAGAAAAAGCACGTATTCGTTTATTTCATGTGTAATATCTACCTGCCAAATTTTATCAAAATCGGAGTGTTATAGTTTGAAAATGTTACATGTCAGTACATTCATGTAGTTTGAATTTGCGGCAGAAAGTTCTTGTTTTGTGCTCCCTCTTTGCTGGAGAGAATTTCTTAGGCTGTTCCTCTTCAGTATGCTGGGAAGCTTCTATTCTCCGTGATTTCTTCTCAACGTTGGCGAACTGCTAACGAGAAGAAATAAAGAATTTACCGCATTTCAAACTTTTTAATGTTTGTTTCTCGTTTGAAATTACGCTTTGATGACACAATACCATAAGTGTTAAGTCTACTTACATCAGTTATGTCAAATACTGTCAAAGGACATTTTGTTCATAGTTTGTTGTGTAACAGCGAGAAATATGATGTTAGTGTGAACGTCTGATTTTGTTGTGTTGTAATATATGATAACTTTGAGTTTTTTCCTCCGCTCTAGAAGTGACCACTTTAGGCTAGTTGTGAATTTTGTTTTGCAATTGTAAAATGGCTTATCTTACTGGGTATATATTGTCAAAAGAGACAGCGCACCCAAAAAATGAGAAGTTGTTCGTCTACACTCATATTATATGTAAGAATAAAATTATATTGAAGAGCGTGTGAAGAATCCGCAACTTCACGAATTAGGAACAATTCGTTATCAGGTATTCTAATTGCGCCGATGTTGTCATCAAAACATAAGACAGCCCTTGTAGGATTACTTTTCTCCAGAGTTTTGCTTTATGCATTAGCTATAGGTGCTACGTTTCAAACTTCTATCCAACCCTGGATGGATAAGAAAACTACTCAACATCTCATTTCAATATCGGTACCTGAACAAGAAACTTCAGTTGCATTTGTATATAAGTCTGCTAATATTTTATCGTCTGTTGGGAATCAATTTCTTCATCGTTTATTGATTTACCAAAAATATTCCGCCTCTACCATCAACAGTGACGTGTATTGTTAGTGATCTTTTAATCTACCACGTGCAATGATCAAAACACACTAAAAATAAACAAAACTTTACATACAATCACTGGCAAAGCCAGGATTTCTATTCGGGGGGTCATTGTCCTACTACGGAGAACTTGTTTTTGTCAATGTGGAGACTGAAAGCGCAAATTTAGGTTTTATTCTAGGAACTTTTAAAAATTTTGGGGCTTGGGAGTCCAGATCACCGGAAACTAGCTTCTAGACAAAAGCAACTATTATGCTTCTGACAAGAGACTTATATAAGTGAATAAATAAAGAAAAGCTACTACTAAAATAAGCAAAATTGCAAATAATTAAATCAATCACACTACATAATAACACATAAAGTTGCAATATGCTATATCTGACTTCATTGAGACAGTTAGAAGATTATCAGAACGTTAACTCCACTACGAGCTACAATCTCAATCTATACTGAATCTATCCTCATATTTCTTCATTAAGGCTCAAGTTTAATGGACCCACTCGGTACCCAATGCTATAAATTTTAAAAACTATCACTTGACTAACGGAAATGAAAAAAAAACTTAAATAACATAATACAAGAACACAACCAGGGAAATGTCATAGAATCTCAATACTTACTAAGCGCTAGTAATTATTCAAGAAAGTATGCGTACGAGTGCAATGGACCCACCTGGTAGTCCTAGGGTTAAAAGTGTATCCTTGTATGGATATTTAGATAGAGGAAATACTAGTCTTGCCGAATTTCTTTAACTACTAGCGATATGTTGCATTAATTTCAAACTAGGGTTTAAAATGTAATTGATTGCATTTAGGGCGGCTTATAACACTGAAAGGAGTCGTTTTATGACACATGTTTATTAGAACGTTTTATTTTCATTTGATATAAAGAATTACCCAGCAAGTTTTGGCAATTCAATTTTTTGACACCCTGTATTTACGATAGGAAATGAAGTTATGCAATGTGCATAAATAATTGCTGTTTTCCATGCAGTAGTATTTGCATTAAGACGCGAGTAATTATTATTATTTAAAAGTATATAAATTTTAAAATAACACTGGAACATGAATTCACATCCGTATATGAAAATCTCATAGGTGATATGGTGATGCTCTTAAGTCGTAATTAAATTGTACGTAATTACAGATATATATATATATATATATATATATATATATATATATATATATATATATATATATATATATGAAAAGTCAGAGTGTTAGAGCTGACGGTGGTGAACAGAAGAGGAAGAAAAGAACACATTTCCTTCAACTTGCCTAACGGGTTTTAAAAGTGACATGACAATTTTGCAGAAAGAATAGCAGGATCTTTCAAGTGAAATATCCTTATTCTTTAGTCGTCAAAAGAGAGGGGATGGGGATAGATTATATGAGTACGAAATTACATTTATACATATAAACTAGTTCTCTCTTTGATCAACACTAGCACACTGATAAGTATCAAATATTTTCTGGGCGCTAAGTATACGATATTATATGTGGGTACTAAATCTAAGGGCGCTAAGTATACTCCACGGCACAAACACACTTGAAACAAACATTGTTTTAGAGGTTAGAAATTTTAAGTTCCATCTCTATGTTTTAATTGTTTATTTTTTATAGTGGCAAGTGAGAAATATTTATTTTATTATGTTTCTGCGAAACTTAAAGGCTTGCTGCAGTGCTCTGACAAGATTATTTGTGTGAGTGCTGGAGCCAGGGAACACCAAGGAGGCGGCGCGCATGGATAGAACAACCCCAAGCATTTTTTACACAGCATAACGTTGTTTGGCATAGAACGTTGCTACTGTACTAGCAAGTTCCAGCTAGTTAAGCCTTTTAGTAACAGCCGGAGGCAGCATTCTGTTATATTGTTGTAGTGAGTCGCGTGTTAAAATACTCCTAGTATCAGCTTTTCATTGTTCTATTGACCTTGAAGGACCAACACATGCCTTTCGAGGAATACAAGTTCCCTTTAATTCATGAGGTTGATATAGAAATGATCTTCCAACCTATGCTGTGCATAAATGCTGGAAGTCTTATAGAACGGATTTATACGTGTGTGTATTGACAGATATCAGATAGTAAGCGATTTTCTGTCATTGATTCAGCGTCCAAAGAATAGGTTCCATCTCGTCCGTTAACTTTATATTGAAGCAGGATGTGCTTCAAATTAACTATTTCCGGCTTTAATATTTAACGACATAGATTAAAACTGCAACATACAGGGAGAAGTATTTTTCTACAAAGAATTCCTTGTGTGAAGAATTCATGATTATTCAAAATACTTTACCAAAACCGTAAGTGGTTGAAATTTATTATTATTTCCGAATTCAATACCGATTTCCGTAGAATAGAAACGGTAAATGCTTCAAGATGCGGTCTTTTGCAATTAATTAGTTGTCCAAAGAATAGGTGACCGCGAACGCGTGATTGCGAGAACATTCGAGGGAAGTGGTCGGAAGCGCGATCCCAATTGAGGTAAGTAAGCACGAGCCCAGTTGAAAGAAGTGGGCTCGAGTGCGAGTGAGCCTAGTGCAAAATGTTCATCTATGGTTTTTGTCCAGGGCTGTTTTTGCTTACACGGTATTTGAATGCACTGCTTTCGTCTTTGCGTGGTTTTTATTCATGCGCTGTTTTGTTCAAGAGGTTTTTGCATGTGCTGTATTTGCCCACGTGGTATTTGAATGCGCTGATTTTGTCCTTGCGCTGTTTCTGTTATTGCGCTGTGTTTGTTCATGCGCTGTTTTGTCCACGCGGTATTTGCATGCGCTATTTTTTTCTTCCGGAGTTTTTGTCCATGCTCTGTTTTTGTCCACGCGGTATTTGCATGCGCTGTTTTTGTCCTTGCGCGGCTTTTGTCAATACGCTGTTTTTTCCACGCGGTATCTGTATGTGCTCTTTTTGTACTTGTGCGGTTTTTGTCCATGCGCTGTTTTTCTCCTTGCGCTGTTTTGACCGGATACCATTAAGATAGGAAGATAATTTTAGTAGCAATGTGTTTCTGCAAAAATGAAGCTTTCCGCTCTACTGCATTTTATGAGAGTATCCCCAAGGGGGAAGGAATGCGATCCCCGAAATTCTGATACAAAAAACAAGAAACACGTAATTACCCTTCCATGTCTACCGTGGTACTCGTCCACATACATAAAATACATATCGGCGGAAAGCATAATCTTTTAGAAATACATAGATACCAAAATTATCTTCCTAGCTTAATGAGGGTCTGAGTTAAGAGGTTTAAATTGAGATACATTAAGGAGCGAACAGAATGTGACTATTTCAAGCATTAGGTAGTTCAATGTCCGTAACTCTGTAATGATGCATTTTCCGACATATGGTCATATAATCCATTTTGTTTGTCTACCCATAAGGAATTCACACCTGCAATTTTGCCGTACGTTTTTGTTACACCCTGTATATTTGTGTGTTGGTGCAACAGTAAGCTCCCAAGAATATAGATTAATTCATTTTTTATTTTAATCTACAGAAGAAATGCTTTTTATAAAAGCAAGGAGCCTGCGAGCCAAAGATGGTTAAAGACGGTAAACAAATTAAAGATCTGAATTGCAGAACATCGTTAGTCCACCGGAGTATTTTTTTGTTGTTTTTAGAAGAAAGACAAGAAGATTATATTTGGAATGCTATTTTGCTTAGCTGAAATTATTTTGATTTAAAAAAAATGTTTTGATTTGGACTTACGTTTTATGCAAGTGAATAGCCCTGAAACATAGATGCCGACATAAAAAACAGAAAACGAAAAATACGAAAAAAAAGACTACACTTAAGGACTAGTATGTGCTCTATCCAACAATACATGTTTTAGAATCCTAAGGTACTTACGCATCAATTTATATGGATGTAGTTGGATAGTACTTTATATCTTAGGCCCTTAGTCAATCTCCCTCTTTAAAAATTCTTGTTGAAGCACCTCAGGATTCGGAAACACGCATTTTTGGATAGGGAACCAACTAGTTCCTAAGTGAAGTCTTGACCCGACTACGGTAGGTCCCATAGTTTTGGAGCTATGGACTTTTAAATATCATTTTCTCATGTTTTTTGGCAGCCTATAATACGTAAACGATGGAGTTTTCGCCCTATGTTTATTAGAAATGTTTTTGATTGTTTTACTCTCAGAAATCACTCCTCTTCTTTTTGTACAACGAATTTAGCGACATACTGTATCTATCCATCCATCTATCTATCTATCTATCTATCTATCTATCTATCTATCTATCTATCTATCTATCTATCTATATATATATATATATATATATATATATATATATTTATCTATCTATCTATCTATCTATCTATCTATCTATCTATCTATATATATATATATATATATATATATATATATATATAGATAGATATAGATAGATAGATAGATAGATAGATCGATACAGGGTGGTAGGTAACCCTACCGACAAACTTTGGGAGGTGATTCCTTACATGAAATGAAAGAAAAAAGTTCTAATAAACATAGGTCGAAAAAAAGTCTATTTTCAGAGTTATGAACCGACAAAAATTCGAAAAATCGCGTTTCGAAATGGATCTATCTCAAGCGGTTTAAGAATCTATAGGACCTCAGAATCTATATGACCTATCTCAAGCGGTTTAAGAAATTACATAGGAAGTAGTATATGATCTATCTAAATATCCATGTTTTACCATCCTCCGTTATCGGCGAAACGAACTCACCATTAGTGCTTAAAGGAGTATCCTTGTACCTTAACTTCCTTTTTACACTTCATTTCGCCGATAACGGACCATGGTAGAACCATAGATATTTAGATAGAGTTCCTGTGTAATTCCTTAAACCGCTTGAGATAGGCCCTATAGTTTCTGAGGCAGGGCGTTTCGAAACGCGACTCTTCGAATTTTTGGCGATTCATAACTGTGAAAGGAGACTTTTTCAACCTATGTTTATTAGAACTTTTTTCTTTCATTTCATGTAAGGAATCACCTCCCAAAGTTTGTCGGTAAAGTTACCTACCACCCTGTATATATATATATATATATATATATATATATATATATATATATATATATATATATACTTCTCCCTCCCCCAAGTTGCGATGCCGGATTTGGATTTAACATCTTACATCTTAGCAACCCCGAAAACTATACATGTTGTCTCTAATATTGGTAATTTTTATTATTTTTATACATCACCCCTTTCACTTCCCCAAACTTACGGGGCCCATTTTGGAAGCAGACGTAATCGGAAGTATCACTGCAAAACTAAGCGACCAAGAAAACTATGGATTCGATACCTTTATTGGTCACTTTCGTTTTATATATATATATATATATATATATATATATATATATATATATATATATATATGGGGGGGGGAGGATGAATCAATCACCTTCCCATGTTGCAGGGTACCGCATCGGATGTGTCATTGTTCTCCTCAGTGACCCCGAAGAACTATGAATTAGACATTGATATCGTTCATTTTCAATCATTTTTAAATATCTCTCATCACCCCTTCCCCTAAGATGTACAGCCAAAGTGATATGTCTAAAAAACATCTTAGATTCGAACCTCATCTATGTGAAAAATTTGATTGAGATCGGTCGGGAATTACAAGAGTGATGAGATGAGTGAGTGATGAGTGATAAGTTTTATTTATAGATATTTTCCTTTTCCTCCCCCTCTCCTAGGTTCTACCATCAAAGTGGAATTACAAAATACCTTCCAGTCCAGAATCTCATCTATGTTGAATATTTTATTCGGATGGATTAAGTGGATCAAGAGGTATTAAGTCACAAACCTAGTCATTTCTATTTTATCTTTTATTGTTTTTTCGATATTTCCTCCTCCACTTCCCGTACGTTAGTCCGTCAAAGTGAAATGATAAAAGAACATCCCAGGCTTGAACCTCATCCATGATAAAAATTTGATGGAGATTCGTCGTTTGGTTCAAGAATTATTAATTTATATTTATTTATTCTTATAGGTTCCCCTCCTCCCCTCCTCTTAGCTTTATTGTCAAAGTGAAATAATCAAAGTGACCTCTTAAAAACTAAATATATTCACTTTTGGCATTTTTTCTCTGGGTTGGTTCCACAAGGCTAAAATTTCATTATTCTAATCCTGCTGGAAGTGCTACACATTTTAAGATGTAGAACGTGTCCCATATAAATAACATTGCAAAGATTTTTCAGTTCCCCATAAAACCACTTTTCAGATGGAATTTTTATTTTTGGTGATTTACTTAGTTAACGGGAACGAAAACTTATAAGTATACCGAGCGTACATAGGTCTAGAAAAGACCCTTTAAATAACATGGGGAATTTCTTTATCGTCCATTTAGACCCACTAAAACTTAAAAATATTAACTTTTGGCAATTTTCCTGTCGGTTAGTCCCGAATAGCTACAATTATGCCAAATTTAATCATTGCAGTTTTACACGAAATGCCCAATAATTTTGGGGTGTAAAAGGTGTCCCTTATAAATAACATGGAGAAGATTTTTCAGTGTCCCGTAAAACCGCTCTAGTGTAAATTTGGAACTTTTTATTTACGTGATTTACTTAGGTAACGCTACCGAAAACCTATAGGCGTACTGAGTTTCAAATTTTAATTCCAATTAAAAGTACCTAAAATATGAGATTATAGGTTCAAAAAAGACCCATTTAAATAACATGAAGATATTCTTTATCGCCCCTTTAGACTCTCTAAAACTTAAGAATATTCACTTTTGGTAAATTGCCTGTGGGCTAGCCCCAGAAAGGACTAACGCACAGGAAATCATGCCAAATTTCAACTTTCCATGTCAACGAAAAGTATCCCTATATTTTATGGCAGCTCATGTAGTTTTATATAGTTAGGATTAAAACTCCAACAATCATTCCGTGATGGAGTGCAAAATTATCTTCGTAGTGCACAAATTACATATAAAGGTTTTAGCTTTAGTCAGTTAACTTTTACTGCAGTAATGTGTTCAAAGATTTGCTAATAATCGCATTATGGAGGCAAAATATGTAAGGTCCTTAGCTCGATGACTTCAAGAGGATGAGAGGGAAAAGAAGCTGAAAACGTAGTTCCAGAACTTACCTATAATGGGATCTAAATAGCTAGAATTCAAAATGAAATAAAACCTTTTAAAAAAAGAAACAACACACAAACGAGGAAAGTAAATCTGCTGAATGAAATGGAATAGCGTTACGGAGGGATCTCAAGCACAGTACGATTCAGTACGAGTTGCTTCCTGCGGACACTTTTGAGGTTATTGACCTTGGTCATGGACGTCACAATATTTTATTCTGAAGCATTTCCTTTTCATGTAGTTTCTGTATTCGTACATTACAGTATATAACACATATTTATAAATTATTGGCCTTATTAAGAAGTCAGAAAATATAAATAAGAGGCGCATTTGATATAAAAAGTATGTTTAATGGTATTGGTGCAGCAAAAAGTAATTATAGAATTCGGCATTTGTTATCTGACCTGCCTTTCCACCACGTTACGGTGGATAGTCCGGAGTGTATTGTATATACATCTACAGGACGAGACGGAACGAGAAAGTATCAACACGAGTCCAGTGAAGTTTCGAAACGATACGAGAATCGAGACAAGATAAGAATGAGCCCTTCAGGAGTCGAGACTAGACGAGACTTCTAAAAATATTATGAAGTGATACAAGAAAATACTATTTGTCGTCTCGTCTCATGAGCAAGAACACAACACAAACATTTAAGATAGCTAAAACTTCACCCATGCTACTACAGAGGGACTGGAACCCAATCGATTTCACCTCAAGGTCGTCAGCTGAACTCCACAGACTGTTTGGAGTCACCCACGTGCTACCACTAAGCCACCGTGGCTCTCTAATCTAGAAAAAGAAATACCAGTCAAGATATACTTTACAAAACCTTATAATAAATACAATATTAAGAAAAGAAGAAAAAACGTAAATTACCTACCAGAAAATACTTTTCTGTTTTGAGAAGAAATTCATATTATCCAATAATTTAGTGTAGATTCTTGCTTTAAACTGAGTTCCTCTGCCTTCTAATCTAATAGTGTTTATGTACTAGAAAAATGTTGTTGCTTGACAACCCCGTACTTCTTGCTTCTAAACTGATAGAAATGTGTTGCTGCTTTATATTATTGAAAGTGAAAAATGTATTCCGGTAGCCTTTGATTGCTTTTAAACTAGTTGAAAGCGGCTGTAATTATGTTAAAATAGCAGAGAAGAGAATAAGATTCGAAGAAGCTGTTTGCCTTCGAGTTCTTTTTTGCCTTTTACCCTTGACGTTCTTTTTACGTTAATTTAAGGATATTTAGCTAAAATTTAACATCAATAAAAAGGCAAAGTTATTATTGCATTAGTTTTTACATGGTTATTTTATTTTATGGACAAACATGACAGACAACTTAATTACATTTCATGAAACATTTAAAAACTGTATTTTTCTTCTATGTATCTATCAGATAAATTAAAATTACAATGTGCTATATTAATAGAGCTGATATAAATGTAATGAAGAGCTCTCTCGTTTCTAAGAGGTTGGCGTAAATACACTTGGAGTGAGAGACCCGAGTTCGGTTCCCGGCAGGAATTCATGTATTTCGAATTCCACAATAAGCTTTAGATTCACATCTCATATAGCCTTGCTCCTCAAAGGGACGCTATCTCAAAATCAAAGGAAATGTAATTAAGGACATGCCTTTTGAAAATACTCGAAAAATATATAAACAAGAAAAGAACCATGAACGTTGCTAATTGCAAAATCTCAGCCATGCACCCTCGTAACATTTATCATCCGACAACTTACGATGGAGTTGAAACGTGCAACTGAATGATATTAAGTTTCATCCGGATGTTGTTTCTGATTTTTTGTGTGTAACTCCGTGATTTTCACTTAGTCTGACAGAAAGTAATAATCTTGGTGGCCAAGCTACATTAGTTGTTACATAGTTACCACACATTTTGAGCACCGTTTGCATCAAAAGGCTTTAGAAAACAGACTAGCAATAAAAAATCTATGGACATGTATCATCCACCACTAACAGATAAGACATGGGATCGAACGGAGATCTTGGCACCAGTAGTGCGTACTATGCCGTTCAATAATCACGTCTCATCCAAACGCAAAGTTTTCTTTTAGTAATTAGTTTTATAAAAAAAAAATAGTGACAAAACGTTATTGATTAAACAATATTTTCTTCTAGGTTCTAGAGGTTAGTAAAAGTAAGGTAATGTAATAATTTAAGGGAATTATTAACAATATTTTATTAGATTTAATTAATTATAGAATAGGCATCTAGGGTAGATGATATGAGTCTTTCTGATTAAATCGGTGACTGAACTTATGTGATTTGAACTGAGGGGTACATCTCCAATAGGAATTGAACCCAGATACACGTAGCAACAAATCACCTGCGATAATGGCTCAATGACGAAGACTGAATGCAACAAACGCGTGGCAACAAACGAAAGATCTATAAAGGTAGTTGCCCGAAAACTGCCTATGAACACCAAGAAAGACGATTTAAAGGAATAACTTTTACAAGTGGGATACAAACCAACCAGCGCTGAACAAATGTCACGCAAAAGCAAGACGGATGCCACCAAAATAATGATGCCTCTGTTGTTGGTTACTTTAGAGCGAACTGCAGCTGTTAAAGAGATATACATTATTAACAACTTGTTCCATTATATGGTTCAAATCGAACCCTACAAGCCTCCCTGAGTGCTGCTATGTTACAGATGCCAACTCTTGGGACATTCTCAAGACACTTGCCAAACCAACCCCGGTGTTTCAAATGTGGCCAATTAGACTTTACACAATCCTGCAGTAAATCAAACTCCTTCACACCCGCCATCTGCCAGGGAGATCACCCTGCAAATTATGTGGCTGTTCTGTATTTGAATCATATTCTGAAGCTCTCAAATTGCCGGCACACCAGCCGAAGAAACAAGATAAACTCCAGAAAAATCTCCACAGCCCCTCAGAAGAGAAAAACTTCCATTCCCACTACTGTTCATATCCATCCTGTGGCTACGGATGACGAAGACGCTGAAACTCCCCCTTTTTCTCTCACACACTCAGCTTCTGCCCAACAACCGGGGAACCTTCACGACGATCTGGACTTATATAAGTCCGTTCTTTCATTCCTCAATGGCTTAAATTTCCGCATAATAATAACACATATGGGTCCATACCAAGTGGTCCACAGCAGGTTGCTCAACCATCTCCGAAAATTATATAAATTAGAATGTGATGAACCTTGTATATGAGAAGGTCAATAACATTATTTACGTTGTCGTATGTACAAATGTTTCTAATTGGCGGCCATCTTTGCTGTCGGTGGAGTGCCAATTCTTGCATTTGCAAGCGTTTACGAAAACTACGGTTGATCTGGACGTACGAATCAGACGAACACCAAAGGAAAACGAATGTTTAGAGAAGAGACTGAGGTACAATAAGAATATATAGTTTTGCTTCTAAATAAATATGCAGGGCTGCAAACCAATATATGAAATCGCCAGAAAAGTACATTTTTAAAGGGGTCGTATTTTGGGATGGCATAAAGTGGGGGCTTCGTGAGTTTTGTGCTGAATACTGTTGCATGTAAAGAGTCTGCAGAAATATCCACAGCTATGATAGTATCTTCACCGTAGATTAATGGGGGTCTGAAATTTGAAGTTTGTGATTTTGATGCTATTTTGGGGTGTAATATCTCAGGAGGACAAAGTGCTAAAAATGCTGCTGAGGGAACAAAGTAATTCTGTATGTGAATAGAGTATTGCAAAAAAATCATGACTGCTATTACGTGGAGAAAAGAATGAGGACATGGTAGAAACGCGGAGAAAGCACATACGTGACAATGGTCGTAGCCCGAAAAAAATTAAATGTTTGGATATGTTTCATGCTAGATCTCAAAAACTACGCGAGGTGCAGCAATTGGATCCGCTTTTGTTTGTGTTTAGTTGGGCAAAACCTTGCGAGTGGCGTTTGTTGCATATTTCTAGCTCCATGATCATTGCCACGTCTTTATGATAAGGGAGTTAGCTCACCGTTGCACCCACGACACACATTGTCGAACTAAACGCGGTAGTAAGGCAATTAATGTATAAGCAAAGTATTATTAAAATCCAATCCGAGTTACAGAAGTTAATATGTTCACAAGGTTGCGTTATATAGGATAGGCTAGCCTTTTACTAGCTGGGGGGTTCTTACCCCAGACTCCCGTATTTGCTAGGCCTACGGTCTAGAACCTATGAAAACTACCATTCTACCAAATTTCAAGTTTCTTTTCGTATTTCAACTATCTAAAAGATAATATATTTTGTATCACAAGAATACACCCATTGAAATAACATGGGAATTACTTTATCCCCTCTTTAGACTCTTTAACAACTAAAAATATTCACTTTCGGCAATTTTCCTGTCGGTCCCGGAAGTCCCGGACGTCTACAATCATGCCAAATTTTATCATTCTAAAATTGCCGGTAGTGCGTAAACATTCTGGGGTATAGAAATTTCCCTTTAAATAACTTTGAGAAAATTTGAGTTCCCCATAAAACCTCTCCACGGTCGATTTTTTTAATTTTGGTGATATACTTAGGTAACGCTAATGGAAAGGTACAAGCATATCCAATTTCAAGTTTTTATTCCAAGTACGTAAAATATGAGATTATAAGGCCGAAAAACGGCTCACTTAAATAACATGGAGAATTTCTTCATCTCCACTTTAGACCCCTTAAAAATTATAAATATTAACGTTCGGCAAATTTCCTGTGGATTAATACTTGAAAGCTACAACCGTGCAAAATTTCAACTTTCCGCGTAAACCGGAAGTACCCCTTTATTTTATACCAGTTCATGTAGTTTTATATACAGTTAGGAAGGATAGATGTAACGCAACCTTCTGAACATATTAACTTCCGTAAGTCGGATTGGATTTCAATGACACTTTGCTGATACATTAAGTGCTTTAATACCGTGGTCCAGTTCGCCGATGGGTGTCGTGGGTGCAAGAGGGAGTTAACTCCCTTACCATATAGACGCGGCAAATATCATGGAGCTAGAAAGTTGGAAGCCATGTGCTCTCTAAGCGTTTTTACCATGTCCTCATTCTTTTCTCCATGTAAAATCAGTCACGATTTTTTTGCAATACTCTATTCACATACAGAATTACTTTGTTGCCACAGCAGCAATTTTTAGAACTTTGCCCTCTTGAGATATTACACCCCAAAATAGCATCAAAATCACAAACTTCAAATTTCAGACCCCCATTAATCTACGGTGAAGGTACTATCATAGCTGTGGACTACGTTCACAACATGCAACAGTGTTTAGCACAAAACTTATGAAGCCCCCACTTTATGCCATCCCAAAATACAACCCCTTTAAAAGTGTATTTTTCCGCTGATTTCATGTATTGGTTTGCAGCCCTGCATATTTATTTAGAAGGAAAAGTATATATTCTCCGTGTACCTCAGTCCCTTCTGTAAACATTTGTTTTTGTCTGGCGTTCGTCTGATTGGTACGTCCTGAGAACCGTAGTTTTCGTAAACGCTCGCAAATGCAAAAATTGGCACTCCACCGACAACAAAGGTGGCCGCCATTCAGGAACACTTGTACGTGTGACAACGTGAATGATGTTGTTGACCTTCTCATACACACGGTTCGTTTCCTCAAATTTTTATAATTTTTGGAGATGGTCGAGCAACCATTTTCACCATCTTTTGACCACTTCAGATGGATTGACCCATATTAACGTAGGTAATAACCAGTTACCGACAAACCGCAGATTCAGCTTCCAAGGGTGCAGTAGTAACAGTAACACTTACGAAAATGGTTGACGATAGTTGTTTCTAAATCCGGCGTCCTACATTACACACGTATTCTTGCTACGGAAAATGCAGACGATCTCGAGAGGTAAAAACAAATGCTTCTTAAATTTCCAACACATCATAAAGTTGATGTAATGTTTATCCAAGAAACACATTTTACTGCTCGCATCACTACTTGGCTCCTACCCAATTACATTGTGTACAAACAGAGTAGAGTTGTCAGACAGAAGGGACGATTGCTGCTTATCATCAAAAAGTAATTCTCTGTAAGATTGCTTGCAATACCACCTCTACTTACGTTGGAGGCCCTTCGTGTTCTAGTAATAACTCCATAAGTTCCATTAATATTGGTCACCGGGCACAGATCCCGGCAACACACTTAGCACTCATAGACTTCGGTAACATTACTAACTTAGGGTCAAAAGTCATCTTAGCTGGAGACCTTAATGCTAAGCATGGAGAATGGAACTCTGTTACTCCAAACACTTCTGGAGTCCCTTTGCATCAATATCTACTTACGTCCAAATTCATCATCTGTGCCCCACTAGACCCAACTCATCATCCAAAATTTGGCGGACAACCCGATGTGCTTGACGTTGCTCTTTGCAAAGATGTATCCTTTACTACCCGTCCTTATGTTATTTCGGATTTAGACTCTGACTATGGTTCAATCATTTTTCACATCTCACACTGCAGCATCGCCCATTCTATTGTCAAGCAAATAGAAACTGATTGGGATGTATTTAAACCAGAACTTAACACTGTGATCGATCTACGAGATTGACACGCCATTGTTGAGGACAGCGATCAAGCAATTTCTCACATCACACCAACACTTCGTAAGCAGAGGCAGCGAGCTTCACTATCATGATCTCTCCAACTCATACAGGTCAATGTGACAGTCTATATCTGCAACTTTGTCTCCATTTAAAATATTGGACTAGACGCCGATGGTAGCACACACTTTATCCAGCATACAAGACACTGTGAATAAACTGTGTGCGAAGCTCAAGATGTTGACTCAGTGACAAAATCAACAGCACTGAGAAGACATTTCGACATGTTACAGTAAATGATCGCAAAATTTGGACGTACTCCAAATCCTTGCAACATGCTACAAATGCATCTAGAGCTAGAGTTCTATCAGTCGGAAGCTGCTATTTTTGCTAACTCTCTGGAAAAACAGTTCCAGCCCAATATAGCACGTCTCGATCCCTGTTTCAAACGGCACAACAGAACCATATTATGTTGCACAGGTGCTCAAAACCCTACACATGGTATCACCTTAGTAACCGCTCGGGAAATAGAACTCCACATCAAATATCTGTCTGCAAAAACAGCATCTGGGAGTGATGGAATTCGAACTAAGATGCTAACACATTCAACTAAAATATTATTGGTCTTTTAGATATATTTATTAAATGCCATCTTTCAATTCTACTACTTTCTAAGTAGTATAATCTAAACTCGTATCATCACCATCCCTAAACCTGGAAAGAATCCACTGCTCCCGGACAACCATAGGCTTTAAGTCTTCTGTAAATTATTTGAAAGGTTTTCCTTTGGAGACTGAAACAGCATGTCGTCAATTGTGATCTTCTACCCTTCCATTAGTTTGGGTTTCGTGCTCAACATAGCACTACTACGCAACTCCTACGAGTAGTAGACCACTTAACAGTGGCTTTCAATAGAAAACACCACACCCTTGGAGTATACCTGGATGTCTCAAGAGCATTCGATAAAGTCTGGTTAGCAAGACTCTTATATAAACTATACACCCACTATAGTTTATATAAACTACACGATCCGGATTAGTAGAATATTTCATGTGCCTGTTGACGGTGTCAAATCCTCGTCTAGAACTATTAAAGCAGGTGTTCTCCAGGGCGCTACACTTTCACCGCTTTTATCTAATCTGTATACGGCCGATCTCCTGACCCTACCACATTTTTTGCGTCCCTCTAAATCTAATCTATGAAAATGCATTCATTCCTCACGCCAAGCACAGTAAATATTTGAGCGTGACTTTAGACCGTGGACTAACGTTCACAGCACACATCAAATATATAAAGTAACGAGCATTATAACGCAAAATCGCAGCATTATACCCCACCTTTCGCTGCAGTTCAACTTTTCGTGAGGTCCAAGTGCACATATTCAAGATGACAGTCCTGTTCCCACTTTCTTATAAATGCCCTGCCTGGCAACATGCTTCCTAGAGCCACCTTCAAACACTCGAAAGTATGCAAACTAGAGCCGGTCGTATCATCACTGGTCACGGCAGATATACACACAGCAACCAAATTCTGGAAGATTTAGAGCTGCCCCCTGTTGGAGAAGTTCTATGTCATCTCCACCGCAAGTTCGGGCGTACTTTACCCAGGTATATTCACCAAGCTATTTCTAGCATCCACATCAAATACGCTCTACGGAACGTGTACCGCTCGCCATGTATATAATAACTTTCTAGAGCTCGTACTAAGGTCATCAGCTACTCTGCGACACTTGCAGATGTAGCCTACCATACCAACTAACACGTTAGTAATATCCACCTCTCCATCTGCACATCTGTATATCGTCTCTATCCCATCCAACTTATGGAGTCAGGGGCTTTGGCCAGATACTCTACAAAGAACTTCAACACTACCATGACCGTGTTGGAGTTGAATTAACACATAAGTAACACGCTAAAGTGGTAGTCATTTTGTGATATTTCTACACCCCATTTTTGCTGTACATTAAATTTGAAATATTCAACGGTCAAAAAATAATGTCTTTTACACTACCGCAAACTACCAAACTGACAACTTACGTTGATGTTTGTCATGAGGTAAGTGGCATTATGCCCCGATGCAATATAGCACTAGTTACGCCATCTCTTGAAATTCTCTCAAAAATGTTCACACCCGATAAAACTAATATATCTTCCTATCTTGTATGCAGTTCCGGATTTACGTATAAGCTAAACAAGCTATAGCTTAGGACCTCTCTCGCTTGGGGGCCTAAACAATTTAAAGAAAAAACTGATTGTAATGTAATTTCCAAATAACAAGAAAAAACAAATGAGATAAAATGCACACACAACTATGGTGTTTTGCATTGTTATGTACTAGGTTCTTATGGAGCAAGTAATAGGGCTCTATTTCTCAGATCCACTTATAAGGAGGCCCCTGTTACCCAGCACCGCTTATAATGGAGCTCCCGTTTCCCAGCCCTGCTTGTAATCGACCCTTGTTTCTATTTAGATATCAATTAAGTCCATAAATTAGCATACTGGTATAGCATATATTCATACCTAAAAAACGGGGTCACTGAGTCACTGGGTCAGACTGGGTCTGAGAAACCCGGAAGACCCTTGGAACTCATGACATATTAAATCATTGGATACTATGGGGCCTAATAGACGCTGATCTTGTTGAAATTACAGACATGAAATTTGGTATTACAACTTGTAAAAATGAAAGTGTATTGAAATCTTTGAGTTTAACCATTCACACTTTTACCCTTGGGCTAAGGAAGACGATGATTAAAGCAAGTGAATGATGATGGAAGAATTGGTGGAATGAGAAATAAGAAGATAGGGCAGTACCTCGTAAAAACTCACGAGCACGATCTAGTTCACCACAAACTTACTTTGGTAGGGATCGAACCAGGGACCCCACGCACCAGAAATAAGCGCAGTACCAGTGAACCACACTGTGCTCCCTTGAACGTTTCGAGGTCAGCTGAATTCTCTATAAAAGGTTCATAAGGAGGAATACGACATACTGACCATAGGAGGAATACGACATACTCGAGGAGGCATTTGCTAGTATTTATATACAAACGTTTCAGTTATTTTCCATTTTTATCCAAGAAATACATTAAGTGGTTGAAATTAATGCATTATGCTCATACTTTACTAAATATCTGGTATCACTTCGTTGGAAATTGCATGTTAAAGTAGCATCATGTAAAGTGATCAGAGAACATGAAGGCAAACAACATTTTAAAATCTTATTTTCTCTTTTTTTCTTATATCCAGTACATGCACAATTACATATTCGAAGGTTAGCAGGTTCTTCTCTCTCAGCGCGTAGAAACTAATTTCTTTCAACATCGAAGAGAATAGTTGAGATTTTAAAAAGATCACTCTATAATTGAAGATAACAAAAGCCCATCACCATAGGGCAATTAAGCACAATAAGAGAAATATAGTTTATCACTTCCAAGAATTTAAGAAGTTACGAAATGAACTTAAAAAAGAAATTAGAACAGCATATAGTAACTTTGTTGCGAATACAGAAAACACGTTACAAACTGATCCTTCCCAGCTCTGGACTTTTCTTAAAACTAAGACCCAACACCTTAATTGTAACACGCTGACATACAATAGCCGAGAATTAGTTAGTAATGACGATATTGCAAATTCATTTGCTACATATTTTCAGTCAGTCTATAATAACGAAGATATCATGGATAGCAGTAGTAATAGTAACAGCTCATATGAGACACTGGAGAAATTAAGGATTCTAAAAATTGAGAAGGCTGAAATTAAAAGGGCAATAAGAAAGCTGAAGGGGAAAGGAACGATAGGACCTGATGGTATTCCAGATTATACATTGTATAATAAAGGGATGTGAAGAACACTTTCTACTTCCACTCTATATTTTATTCAACCTAATTATTTCTACTTGTAAATTCCCCAGTAAATAGAAAATAATAAAAGTCTGTCCCATTCCTAAGTCTAATAATGGTAAAGATATTCAAAATTATAGGCCTGTATCAATATTGAGTACTTTTGCTAAAGTGTTTGAATCTATTATTTATAAACGGATTGAAAATCACATAAAACTATCAATTTCAGAATACCAGCATGGTTTCGTCCAGGGTAGATCGACAGTCACAAACCTCAGTATTCTTAACAATTTTATAGCATGCACCCTAGATCAAGGTGGTCAAGTAGATATTATCTACACCGATTTTGCGAAAGCATTTGATAGAGTAAATCACAGGGTACTAATAGGGAAACTTTGTCAATTTAACTTTTCTGCAGAGTTAATTGGGCTGTTTGAGTCGTATTTGAGAGACCGAAGGCAGTTTGTTGTATATAAGGGATACAAATCAACCGAATACTTGCAACTATCTGGTGTTCCGCAAGGGTCAAATTTAGGTCCTCTACTATTTGTAATATTAATAAATGATCTTCCTAGATGTATAACGTATTCCCACAAATTGTTGTATGCCGATGATCTCAAACTTTTTAGATGTATAAATTCCATAAATGACTGTAATCAACTTCAACAAGATATAAATTTAGTAGTGAAATGGTGTCAAAGTAATTTATTGAATGTAAATATTAGTAAATGTAAAATCATGAGTATTACAAAACGTAAAAAAAAAACAGTGCAATTTAAATATTCAATTAATGAGGCTCAACTACCCGTTGTAAGTACTGTCAATGATTTAGGAGTAATGTATGATACGAAATTTGAGGAATTAGAAACTTAAAATATACAAAACGATAATCATACCTTTTGTTCTGTATGGCTGCGAAACATGGTCACTTACTCTGAGGGAAGAACATAGACTGAAAGTATTTGAGAACAAGATCCTGAGACGAATATTCGGACCCAAGAGGAACGAGAATGGGGAATGGCGGAAACTACATAACAGGAACTACATAATTTATATGGTTTACCCAACATTGTTAGGGTCGTCAAGTCTAGGAGGCTTAGATGGGCGGGTCATGTAGCTAGAATGGAAGAAAGTAGAGACGCTTTCAAAGTCTTGACTGGAAGACCAATCGGAAAACGACCATTAGGAAGACCCAGGCGCAGATGGGAGGACAATATTAAGATGGATCTCGCAGAGATTGGAATACAGAGTAGAAACTGGATGCAGTTAGCTAAGGATAGAAGTCAGTGGAGAGCTTTTGTGAACGCGGCATTGAACCTCCGGGTTCCATAGGCCATAGAGAGAGAGAGAGAGAGTATGATACGAAATTTACATTTGAACCTCATATTGATAAGATAATAAATGAAGCGAACAGAAATCTTGGGTTTATTTTAAGAATTAGTAAGGAGTTTCGTAAACCAGCCACGCTTCAAAAATTGTATCAAACTTACGTTCGATCCAAACTCGAATATGCGACGCTTGTATGGAACCCAGATACAAAAATTAACTCACTAAAAATAGAAAAAATCCAGTCCAAATTTCTTAGATAACTTGTATATAAGGAAACAAACATTTTCCCAAGAACTGAAAACTCTAATTCATTAAATAGGAATTTTGAAACTAACCCTCAAACAAAGAAGCACGTTATTTGACATGATATTTTTATACAAGGTACTTAATAATAAACTAGACAGCAACGAATTGCTTTCGAGCTTTCAAATAAACGTACCAGGTAGAAAAGCACGTCCAGAAAACTATAACTTCTTTCATTGTGCAAAAGCAAGGACGAATATCCTAAGTAAGTCGCCAACATGGAGGATTAGTGCAACCTACAACAGACTCTTAAAAATGACAAATACTATAGATATTTATGCTGATTGCCTCACAAGGTTTAAAAGGAAAATTGTAAATATATTATTTCATGTAAGATGAGCACTCTAATTGGGTATAATACCTGTTGTGTTCTGTTTCAATAAATAAATAAATAAAGAAAGAAAGAACTGGGGATACAACATCCCTGAACCACCTAGAAAACTGAAAAACAGTAGTGCGAAATTCTTGACTTTCTTAAAAAATAAGAGACAAATGTTAAAGATATATAATAATAATAATAATAATAATAATAATAATAATAATAATAATAATAATAATAATAAATTACAAAACTGTGTAGTCACTATTACAGATATTTTTCTATTAAGTGTAAAGGCAGTGAATAAAAAAAATATAAAGTTCGAATAAAATACTAAATAAAAATAGAAACAGAGTTCCAACCGGGAACCGAACTGTAGGTCCTTAGAGATGTGAAGCTTTCCCAAACATAAACAAGACGCAAAACGCAAAAGTTTTGAAACTTGCACTGTTTACAACACAATTCTTTATTTATCTACGTTTATACACTATCACCTTCAAAATAGTCACCTTATACAGGAATACAGCGCTCCCAGCGCTTCTGTCACTAGCGTAATGTGTCCTGGAAGTCTTCTTATCGAAACATATCAAGCACCCTCTGGACACTATTTGCGCTGGGTCTTCGAAATGCTGTCCGAATGGAGACCTTTGAGCTGGATCATTTGCTTCCAGAAGATAGCAAGGTTTGCAGGAGCCAAAACTCACAGGTAGGTGGGTGCGGAAAAGCAATCATCTTGTTTCTGCGGAGAAGCTCACGTCTGAGGAGAGCTCGGTAACAGAGTGCATTGTCGTTGTGGAGTAGTCAGTTTTCTGCGCGGATTTGCAGATTTCGCCCGAATTTAACGTTCTCTTGTTATTCTAATTTGCTGTCTGACGAAATCACAGACGTGGTAAGGCAGTGGTCAGATTATGATTCCAATGTACGCAGGACGAAGTCTCTTGGCGCACTGACTGATGAAGGTCGGTGCTCGCTGTGCCTGTGCGTACAGCTTTGTGTTGTCATCTTTCGGCGTTTTACAAAACTAGTCTAGAAACTTTTCGATACTACTATGGCTATCAGCAACACTACCGAAATCAGAAGTGCTTGAAATTTGCTACTAATTCCGCTTTCAACACTAATTTCCATATTACAGAAACAGTAAGTGATATATAAATGCAGTTTCCGTCAATCTATTGAGCGTTACAAGAATACGTTTCGTGTCGTACTTTAACCATCTATTCAAACTGGAAGTGCTTGAAGTTAACAATTTCCAGTTTCAACACTTACCGCGATAGAAAAAATGTAAGAGATGAGGACAAACGATTTCTGCGAACGATTCATGTTCTCAAGAGAATATCATCGCAACCAACAGCACTCTACTGCAACCGGAACTAGTTGAAATTTACTACTGCTTCCGATCTCAATACCGATTTCCGTAAAACAAAAAATGTAAGAGATATCTAGCACCGGCTTCTTGCAATTGATTCAGCTTCCCAAAAATAGATTCAATCCCACCGGTTAACCTTTTATGCAAACAGGAAGTGGTTGAAATTAACTATTTCTGCTTCCTGCGTTTATCGCCATTGAACAGAAACCGTAATGTATGGCGACAAACGTTTTTCTGAACCAGTACAATGTTTCAAAAGTATATGTCATTGCGACTCCAACCACTCTTCCCAAAATTGAAGTGGCTGAAATTTACTAGTTCTTCCGGTTTGAAATATAATTACCATAAACATAAACTGTAAAAAATATGAATCTTTCTATTTTATTTGATACATCGTATCTAGAAAAGATTCTCTTCTACCTTTATCTTCTATTCAAGCCGGAAATAGTTCTAATTACCGATTTCCGGTTTAAACATTTATCACTAGAGAACAAAAACGGTAATGAATGACCTAATGTCTTTTTGATATGGGTTTAGTGTCCGCGAAACAGATTCTTACTTTGACGTTTTTTACCCTATTGCACCGTACTACTTCAATTCTGAGTATTGAATACGCACAGTTTGAGAGCCTAAGGCGGGAGACTACTAAATATTTTTGGAAAACTAATATTTTTTTTCTTTTGCCCGTTTTTCGTAAGTAGAAAGAGGTAATAAAATGTAACTTACCACAATAATAGATAATGTTATTCTGCACCCAAAAACTTACATAAATTATTACAAAATAAATAAGTTATTACAAAATAAATAGAAATATTATTTAAAAAGTAGTAAACAAAGAACATAGAAAGCATTAAGTCATCAATTACCGTTGAGTTCATTTTTCTAGTCGCTGCCTTAACTTAGATCTTTTAGTAATCCAAATTCTGGCCACACTGTAATTTCTATAGATGGCAACCCTGAAAATTCTTCAGATTCCTATTTTCGGATGTAGAATGACATTATCTATTATTGTGGTAAGTTATATTTTATTACCTCTTTCCACTTACGAAAAACGGGCAAAAGAATAATTATTAGTTTTTCAAAAATATTTAGTAGTGTGTCCACTTAAAGATAAATATTATATTTCGAGTTTCACCTCACTACTTCAGGGATTCATGAGATAATCTAGAAGAATTTGATTTCTTGTTCCTTGCTTTCGTGGCAAAGGGGATATTCTGTCTAAAAAGTACGTTTGCAGTTGTTTCTTTGTTTCTCCCCTGCCTCTCTCTCTCTCTCTCTCTGAAGGATTGTGTTTGGGATCGATTAAAATAGAAGGGAATCATCAAAAATGCCGACACCGCATAACTGGGAAAAGATAAAGTAAAACAAAAGAGTGCGAGCCCAATTAAGATCAGTGAGTTCGAGTCAGAGCGACCCCAGTGCAAAGTGCCCATCTAGGGTCTACACATGAGTGAAAGGACTTCAACTAGCTATCGCTCTTTGTGTAAGCTCAATCAATTAAGTAGTGTAGGTGAATGGGTAACGAGCAGGAGATCCAGGTTGGAATCCTCGTAGGTGGGAACTCTTTAATATGATTCAATTTCTATATCAATCTACACTCAGTATGATAAGCAAGATCTTTTCCTGTGGAGAAGGAAAGAAATGTTCGAATGACGAGAATGAAAGGGAATTGTAGTAGGTCCATGAATGGAGATAAAAGATTTAAGAAATTATTTCCTTCAATTGCTCCGGAATTGATATTTTTAGTTAATTTTAACAATTTTCATACTCATGTATGATCAGTGTCTTTTTCTTACATGCAGTATATTTTAAAATATTCCATTATACACACAACAAATTAAGATGCCATTGATATATAGCACTCGTTGGACAACACACTCCAAATGATAAAGACAGATCTTAAAATGGAGAACTTCCTTCATGCAAGCTCCACAGCAAAGGCATGTTTCAGTGCCCCACAGGGTTACCAACTGTCGTCTCATGATTGGAAAGTTAGGAGTAAGTGGATAACATCTGTCCAGGCGTTTGTGATACCAGCAGAAGTAATGGAGTTATAACAGTCAGGGGTGGGGGAAGTGGACAATTTTGCTGTTGACTGTAGGAAAGGTTGTACTTTGATTTATTTACTGGGTTTGTTGTTGTATGGGAAACTGACTACGTGTTTATAATACAGGGTGGTCCATAAGTCTTAGTACAATGGAATATTTTGGAAACAAAGATGATTAAAGCAAATCTGGCTAGCGGAGGGCGAACTTGGGTAAAGGAGCTACCGATTGATACATGCGTGGTGAATGGCGGCCATCTTGTATCCATGTTAATTTTTTCAGATGGGAAGCTAGGAATGCGGCACATGAATTAACACTGTTTTTGCCGGGATTCGATTCTCTGTGTTTCTGTTTGGGAAGGCAGATAAAACAATATTACTGGGTTCGATTCTTGTATGTCCCTGTAGCACAATCTACAAGTATCAACGAAAAGAGAACATAAATATTGTGAGTCGAGATTCGGACCATGGGTTATTAGCATTGAATTAACACCATGTTCGTAGTATATCCATGTTTTCACGTCAGCAAAATCAGCTGATTGTTCCATGTATCGATTACCCGGTTTCACGGACAGAAGCGGGGAAATTGGGTTAAGTATACCTGTGTCCATTTCGCAATATGGTTATTAGAAAACTATATTCCTGCAAGGAATAATCAGGCTCTTGGTAATATATATTCCACTCCATACATTTACCTGGGAAGAATAATATCTTATGGCACTGCATTGTAGCTGTAAACATAAAGATTACAAAAAATATATACATGCACAGTATGTGAATAATTTATCTGTGGAACAAAAAAATATATATCGTGCAACACACTCACTGATACGCTTTTCACTACATGATTCGATTTGGAGATTAACAAATCATTTATTATGTACACATGTATAGGAAATCTAAGTTTTAAATTTTCACTTACATTTACTGGTGCACTTTAATAGGAAAAATATATTATGGAATATATACTTACCAGGCCCTTTTCTTTATTGAAAAACGGACGCGGACGCAAAACGGCTACGCGAATAATTACGATTACGTAGCTTTGTGTACCGGAAAACGTGAGCACTATTCACAGTAGGATAACTTATTCATTTCTTGTCACCATTAAGGAAATGCAACTTCACTAGAAAGTAATTCTTTTTAGCAGGATTTTGGCCTGTTTTCCTTACTCTTTCCATTACGTTCGTTGACGACTTAGGCTTAGCTCCTCATACGTTATTGTTCCTCTATCCATTGTGGTTGACGACGATTTAACATCTTGTTTTTTATACTTGCTTTTGTAGATAACTATAACATCTATGAACTTTTAGTAGTGAATATCCTCTTGAAGGGGTTACTTTATATTTGTGGAAGCACATTTTAACCTAATCTTTTGAGTGGGTAGAGGCAGGATAGTCAGTTGCTGCCTCTTAGAATTAAAAAAAAAAAAACACTGCCCACCCTAAGTGGGCGTTGTTCTCTTCACAGACAATGGGTACGTAGGAATACACCTTTTAACAATATATATATATATATATATATATATATATATATATATTTCCTGTAAAACATTTAGTTTTTAGGAAACAACTACTGTTTTGGAAACAAGTACATGGGTTTTTATGTTATTGACAGTATAATAAGTAAAATTGCACAAGCACTAAATTGAACAGTAATAATCAATTAACAAAATGTAAATTACGAAATATAGTTCGTCACTTCAAACTTTCGCTTGTGCAGAGGTGGGGGAAATGCCACACAGCACTAAATTACATGCCAAATCTGGCTATGCGAAGAGGGTTGTAGGCGTTACACACAGAGGCACTCTTCAGGAGAAAAATTTCGCTGTTGTGCTCTACAGAGAATTATGTGTGGCTAAGCGCCGATTCCAGGAAATTTGGCTGTATATACGAGAATTGTTTAAGGAGTGTATGACGATAGCGTTATGGTATATATTTATAAATTTCTTGCATTCAAACATGAATGATCTTTTCCAGTAAGAGTCGTTATATACAGAAAAAAGTTGCCTAACCAGGTTTCGAACTCACGTTAAAATAAACTTTACCATGAATCATGTTATCCACTAGATCAAGAGCGCATACCTGTTAGATTTTCACTTTTTCCTCTTGTTACTATTCTGCTAACGGAGTACTTTCCACAGGTTTTAATCTCGTATCATGTAGTATGGTACCTTTTTACTGTTATTTCCTTCTCCTTTATTGACCATATTTTATGATTATTTTCTACATGTCTGGCAATGTTCACATGGTCTATTTCTGTAAGAGAATTCGCATATTGATCACTAACAGAATGGAGGGATAAATTTCTAGGTTCAACGTTTAGGACTTAGTCTGTGGAAGGCAGTCCCATGTTTTGTGACCAAAAGTGTACAGCAGATTAGTAAAGTACACAGATTTACACTTCTATCCTCTATCTATCTACTTGTATGTGGATAAATTTATATAAAATTGCTATACTTTGTCAAGGTTTAACGCTTCTAAAACGAGCAATACAGATGTGGATACGAACCAGAACTAGTTCAATCAATTGACATTTCATCAGGCACCATTATCGTCGACCTTGGTTGTTGAAGAGATAAAACATTTAAGTATTATAGAATATGCCTGCAAATGACGTTGTCTCTCCAGCCAGAGCCATGTCGCCATCTTTCGTGCCACTAAACGTAAAATTAGTCTTACCCAGTAAATGAGTAGCATAATGTAACCGATTAGAAATGCTTTATGACATCTTTTACTTTGTGTGAAAATTACACAGCTATATCGGTAATGTTAATGATGATGAAAAATCGAAATTTGCGAGCAAAATTAGTTTCAGATAATTATTAAACAAGGTAAATGAAAGTATTTGTTTTAAAGAAAACTGTCTCTTTATTACAAATTGAAAGTATAATAATAATTTAACAGTCAGTTGATTAACTTGAATATTTACATGTTGAAAAATCTTTACATTTTACTACCAAACAACAATAACAAGAAGCAACTATATTTTGCAATTAAACTGATCTTTCTAATAACATCATATAGCAGTAATTAAACTGTCCATTAAATTACAATTTCCGACTTCAGTATATACTCCATATACAATCATTCAGCTTACATATATCGTTCAAATATATAGAAATGTTGTTAAAGTAATAGAATTATAGTTGCTTTTCCATTTCAAACAAATTATATTGTAAAATTTTGTCTCATACAGGATCTTTGGGTAGAGCAGTTAATAAAAAGAGCGTCCAGAATCGACTCCCACTACCAGTTTTATTATAAAAAGTTTCCTCTATAAAAGTATTTTCACAAAATACTATACAAATTGATCTCTCTAGAATCAAGGTGAGTTATAGATGGTCTTTGACCGTAAGGTCGCAGACAGGATCTGCAACAGAGCCCCGAAGCAGGCTAAGAGGAGTGGAATTAGGTGCCCAAAGCTCCGAAGCAAGCAGTGGGTAGGTTAGATGGCCAACAGAGCCCCGAAGCAGGCAAAGCGGCTGAGGTTAGGATTCCCAGTCAGAGCTCCGAAGCAGGCTAAGCCAGGAGAAAGGAGAGGCGTAGTCCCGAAGCAGACTAGAGGAGGGTCACCAGGAAACTGGTCTCGAGTTGAATTCGTCCATCCAATTTATACGGTCCTTTTGGGTGGCGGTGGCGCTGCTGCTCCGATGTCGTCTTCTGCTCCGTGGGAGGGGCCAGAAGCCGTCGTCTTCATGCGATTATAGGTCCATCTGGTAAAAGATCCTCTTGCCGAACCATGTGATGGTGTTTGTAAACATAGATGTGTGGAATTGCTTGCTTACGACATCGCATAGGATATTACACCCCCTGGCTTGTTTAAAAATAAGCGGAAGGTTTATTTTTCTTCATATGAGGGTTGGCAGCACTGAGGTATCACACAAAAGAAATCACTAAAAACAGTAATAACACTTGCAACACTGAAAAAATCACTTTTCGGAGTAGTAATAAGGTAGCGGAAGAAAGCACTAAACAGTTAGTCCCTAATCACAGGCAGGATCGGTGCATTTTAATATGTCACTTCATTTACCTCGAGGTAGGGCTGTTGTAAGCTTTGGCTTAATACACATCTATTAGTTCACTTATAGTGAGTAGTGTTGGAGCCTGTAATGTCGGTTGCTCCCTAGTTAAATTATTAGTATTAAATGTCTATCGGAATTGGAGGAGATATTTCTAAGCGAGGCGTGTTGGATATTTTTGGTATCGAGCGAAAACGGATATATAATATATATAAAATAATAAGAGTTATAAGTACTAAAAGTTACAATTAACATAGAGATATAAAGATAACATTTATTGGAAAGTTCGTTATGCGAACAGCCTGATTTCTTGGTCACCCTGTATAAGGTGTAAAATTTCTAAAACATTTGCACTAAATATAAAATAAAATAATCCAATTTTAAATGCCAATGATGATGATAATGATGGTCCTGAATTTGTGGTCATTCTGTATAATGTAAGTGTGGTCCTGACTTTTGGAACATCCTGTACAATACTCAAGTTGCATAATTCAGTCACAATATGTAGTTCACAGAGGAAAAGAAAAAATATCGATGAAAATGTAGAATTATGTTAGCTGTCCTTGTAGATATCAGTTGCCTTTTAAATGCGGAAATGTAGATCTCAGCATTCTTTCATTCAGTTGCAGAATAATGAATCAGCTTTTTATTAAGTAAGGAGGAAATGAATAGTTGTATCGTTATGGAAAGTGTTTTTATCTGTCTGAAGTCTTGTCTTTGTTCTTCCTTCTTCCTAGTGGTGAGTACTGTAATTGTTTTTAAAGCAAGAATGATGTGCTATTCAATGTTCTTTGCCAATTGAGTTAAATAATTTAGATGTATTTATTTCGTTATCTTATTCTTTTCTTTTTGTGCTGCCAATTGAAAGAAGAGAAATATTTAAAAGATGAAATATTCCAGAGCCTATCGAATCTTCTTTTCTGCCATTGCTTTTATATACTTTTTTAGATGCCTTCGCTCGTGTAGAAAATAAAAAGAGGTTATTTATTCTTATTCTATGTCTTTACTATCTTCATAAAATGGCTTAATTCGGTCTACTGAAATCTCCTGTATTTTTTGACGATATGAGTTTGGAAATTTGATCTTATAAAGATTAGGATTAACTCTTTCGATAATTTCTAGAGGTCCTACATATTTGGATGAAAATGATTCTGGTATCCCAATTTGTCGATTGGAAAAAAATACAAGTACTTTCTGGCCCTTATCAAAATTAGTTTGTTGATGTCTGTGATCAAAATATATTTTCTGTTTATTATAACTTGCGATTAAATTATCCTGGACGATCCCACGTATCTTATTCAGATGTTCTTTGTTGACGCATAACGTCGGAGTTGATGCTAATGCTATATCAGAGATGGTCTTAGGTTCATAACCGTGCATAAAGAAAAAAGCTGAATATTTAGTTCCGGCTTGTGCAAATGTATTAATTGCGAATGTTATGTATAGAATTAGTATCGGCCATTGATTTTGAATTTCCTGTACAAACAATTTAAGAGCGTTCTGTATGATTCTGTGGAATGTTTCCACTATACCCAGATGTTTGTGGTCATACGCTGGACAAAATTTAAATTCAAAATTATAGAATTTTGCTAAGTTCTGCAGCCTCTCAGCGTTATGTACAGGGTGTCTGTCCAAATACAGGTACGAAAAAGCTCCGTATTTAAGAATAATTTCATATATAAGAAATTGTTCAATTTTTTTCTGCTGTGATGTTGTCTACAACTCTGGTGACACAGTATCGCGTAGATATTTCTATAGCAACTAGTATGTGTTTGAATTTTCCATCTCCGACTGGCACTCGCCCAATTGAATCGTACTGCTAGGCAGTAGCAATGGGTTAAATGGGTGATGCAACAATTGGCCCCTCCGGTTTAGCTTGTAACTTCTTGAGATTTTGGCAAAGATTGCATGTCTTTATTCTATTGGCTATATAAGCTTTCATGTTAGGAAAATAGTATTCCTAAGCGCCGACTGGTATGTCTTGGTATAACCGAACTGCGGTGTCATTGGGTTGTTATGGATAGCCTCGAACCATTTGCTTAGTAAAGATTTTGGTACTAAAAGTAAATACAGCAGTACTAATTGAGGGTGTTTCTGAGTCCTATATAATAATCCATTTTTAAGAGAAAAGTATTTCGCTGCACAGAGTATAGATAATTTGTTAGGTTCTTTATTTTCCAATACAGTAATGATGTCCGAAAATGAAAGGTCCTTCCTTTGTTCATCTGCCAAATTAGTTAACATAATGGACTGGTCAATTTGAAAAGTGTGCTATAAAGAACGTGAAGCAAAAACTTTAGCGTCTTCTGTGTCGGAGAAGTTATCAACTTCTTGATTCTCGTCCTTTTGTATATCTTGTTTGACCTCTAAGCGGCTAAAAATGTCTGCGGGATGTTGCTGACTTTTAATGTGTTGTATTTCAAAATTGTAATCCGCCAAGAATATTTTATAGCGACTAAATTTCCGGACTTTGTCCGGCTGGGTAGTGAGTGAAGTCAAACATTTAGCGACTATAAATAATTTAAATTTCCTATTCAGTAAGAAATAACGAAATTTTCGAAGAACATATATATCAGTGCATATAGTTCTTTTTGCCATGTTGAGGCTTTTCGCTCAGTTTTGGTAAAACGTCGACTACAATAGGAAACAACACGTTCCTGATTGGTTTTATTATCATAACAAGCCAATATGCCGCCTGCGGAGGTTAACGATGCATTTGAATATGCTCGGATTTATAATGATGGATCAAAATGAAACAAAGATGAAGCTTGTATAATATCCGTTTTAAGTTTTTCAAATAGCTCATCATGCTATGTTGTCCATTTAAATTTTGAATTTTTGTCTAAAAGTATTTGAAATGGTTCTACCTTTTCCGTGAAATCTTTAATATGTGCTCTCAAATAAGAGCATAGTCCCAGGAAACTCTTCAAGGTCCGTTTAGAGGTTGGTTTGTTAAAATTTCGTATTTTGTTGGCAATTTTAGGTGATATTTTAATCTCCTTTCCATTAACTGTGAATCCTAAAACTTCTAATTCCGAATATAATAGATGGGTCTTGTTCGGGTTTGCTCTAAAAACGTGTTTTCTTAACCTTTTAAAGAGCAATTCCAAGTCTGATAGTTGTTGTTTCCAATTTGTGCTCCCTATAACGAGGTTATCCGCAAAGGCTGTTACGCCGGTGGTAAACCCTCTAAAAGCATTCGCACAGCTATACTTAGGGCAGCGGCGGACGAAGTGTGTCCAAATACGCAGCGTTGGAACTCTTACGCCTTTCTAGTATGATTGAGCTCAAAAGTCATGTATTTTTGACTTTTGGGATGCAATAATAGCTGGAAATAACTGGTTTTTATGTCGGTAGTTGAAATACAAGATTTGCTTCTAAGTACATGTAAAATGTCTTCTGTGCACTGGAACGGAATGCTTAAATATTCTGTAAATTTATTACAAGCCTGTAGATTCAGAACTAGGGGGAACTCTGAAGTATTTGGCTTCTTCAATATGAGAAGTGGCGAGGGAAAGGAACTGTCACTAGTATCTTTAATAATATTGGCGTCTTAAAGTTGTTTAATTTGTAAATCAATCTGCGGTCTTACTGCCAATGGAATGGGAGGTGATCTCTGATGAAAAGAGGCTCCTTTATCTATCCTTATTTTATGCACATAACCACGAAAGTAGCCAATATCAGTTGGTGTATAAGAAAAGACATCCCTGTATCTAAAAAGTAGATCGTGCACAACTTTTTTCTGTTGACACGTTAAATTTGGATTGATGTCAAATAACTTAACATCATAAAGTGACTTCGTCTCTTCTAGCCTGTTCCGTTCTATAATATGTTTCGTCATTTTGTTCATCTTTTTGGTAATCACCCTGTAAATCTACTTCTTGAACATTCTCTTCAACATATGAAATTGGGGTGTTCTTTACTAACGTTACCGGTCTACCAGTGATTTGATATCAATAAAGTGAAATTATTCTTCGGTACTTTAGTAGGCAACGTTTGTAGTCCGTATTTGTCCAGCAAATTTTCTAATGGAGAGATAAAAAGGTATTCATTATTCTTTTGCCGATTCTTGACATTAATTGGTAAAAAGAAATGTGACCTAGCTGATATGGCAACCTTTCGAGTTGTAAAAACATCAGCCGACTTGTGCTGTTTTATTGTATGCATAGCGCTAGCAGATAATTTTTCCTGAGTATCAATTTAATTGGATACTTCGGAGGCCGTGGTTTCTTGTTTACCGACAACATGTTATTCTTTAAGTCAATTTTGGTCTGCAATCGATTTAGAATGTCTTCACCGAACAAAGGCAAAAAATCTCCATGCTCTAAAATTCTGAAATAATGAGAAAATGTTGTTGAGCCAATCCTGAATGTAATCAAAGCTATATAGCGTAAATTTACGACGGAATTCTCAATTCCTCGTAGATTAGTTCTAAAAGGAATCAAAATTGTGTTTGGTGGAAGCCAATTTTTAGGCCAAAGACTCAATGAACTGCCAGTGTCTATGATTAAGGATATTTTTCTTTATTAATTTTTATATTAATTAATAATTTATGTTCCAGATTTAACATTTTAATGTTCTATCTGATAACGGAGCCACTGCACAAAGTGATGTTTTTGCCAGTTTTTGTTGTTCACTTCTTTCCTGATTTCCGGCCCTCAGAACATGTTCTTGAGAGAGTTTGTCCTGGGGCCCCCCTAGGCGTTTCCCTGCTAATTGTTCTTATAGCATGTACTGGAAGAATGACCTTTTTTTATAGCATTTACCGTATACTGTAACTGTTTCCGGCCTAGAATTACTGTTATTATTTTTATAATTTTTGAACTGTTCTTATTTCCATTTCTCTGTCGATTTTGATTACAATTATTTGTATTTTTCGACCTATAATTGTTACATCCACCTCTCCTAAATTGTGAGTTCTTTATAGCGTTTTGAGCTACCAGAACAGATAGTTCAGCCATTTGATTTGCTAATTTAGTTAAATCTAATGAATTATTTGCAATGGAATTACTAGATGTGCTAGGCGCGGGGGGTTCGGGAGGGGGATTCGGATTAGCAACTTGGGGGGAAGGATGTGGAGTTATCTGATTTTGTGTTGCACCCTGTAGCTGTGGTATTGAAGGTGTAGGACAAACTGGGGTCGGTTGCTGGTATTGATTCCAAATAGGTGTTGGGTTACATAATGGGTAGGTCAGTTGTTGTTGATGCACAGGAAAGGTAGCGCCAGCGATTGTTGATGAGTGCAAATTGCTGACTGGTGAACTCTGATCGCAGAGTGAATAAATTGCCTGTTGTAACTCCACGTAATCACGTTTCTTCATTAAGTATTTGCTTTCTCGAGATTATGTAAATGCGTTTGTAAGGCGCGAACAGTTGTAAATGTTTCTAACACTATCTTTTGCAAAAAGTTTTCTTTAAACCTAAGGATAAATAATTTATTTTCTGCTCCTCGGTGGCCTGAGGCAGAACTTGTCTAATGACCCTTAATTTTCTGAGAAAATATGCATCTATTGGCTCATTTTCAGCTTGTTGGACTTGAATAATTTCGAATTCCGCTCGATATGCCGGTAATCTTGGTCTACTCAGTTCAACTAATTTGTCTTTTAATTGTTCATAATTAAGGGCATCTAACTGGTTCTGTAACTGTAGGATTAAATAAAGTGCTACGTCTACATAAGTAATAGTTCTTTCTTTCTCTGTTCATTCTATGAATGTAACAATGCAAGATGGTCGAAAAGCATAAACAATCTATCGGAGTCCTCGGTAACGTGACCCGAATACTTTGTGAGGTGTGGTATATTAACCCACAAACGCCCAAGATCAGTTAGAAATGAAATTTTTGAGTTTTACGTCCCACGGTTATGCCGGTTAGGCTAAAGGAGACGGTGATGATGAGTAATGAATGAAATGGTGGAATGAAGAAAGTGGGAGGAAACGGGAGAACCCCGAGAAAACCCACGCACACGGTGTTTGTCCACCATAAAGTCCACCGGAGCAGGGTTTGAACCCGAGACCCCTAGCACCAGAGGTGAACGCTCTACCACTGAGCCACCGCGGCCCCCCAAGACCAGTTAGGTAACAAAAATTTGCATACGCTAGCAACTGCCTGAACAATACCGTGTTACATCGAAAACCTGAAAAGAGAAGTGAACGAAACTCTTACAAGAGAACGGGTAGTGTGCCTGAAGTGGAATAACGTTTTTTTTTGCCTAAATGAATGATATAGCCCATGTAACGTAGTGAAACATAAAGTGGGTCACTGGTTTCACAAGGGGCGTTTGTGGGTTAAAGGAAGGGCGCGAATTCTGCTCCATATTTGTACCGTCCTCCGGGAAAGTGTTCTTTCCAGTTCTAGTTTGAGGCATGCACTAAAATAAAGTGAAGTCTAATTCACTAATTGTACACTTAAAAAATCACATACCTTAAAAAATAGTTCACTTTCAAGTTAATAAAAATAATGTCCGGTAGGAAAGTATTCAGATCGATACTGAGCCGGTCAAAGCCTCTACCATGTAAAACTTTGTCTCATATAGGATCTTTGGGTAGAGCAGTTAATAAAAAGAGCGTCCGGAATCGACTCCCACTACCAGTTTTATTATAAAAAGTTTCCTCTATAAAAGTATTTTCACAAAATACTATACAAATTGATCTCTCTAGAATCAAGGTGAGTTATAGGTGGTCTTTGACCGTAAGGTCGCAGACAGGATCTCCAACAGAGCCCCGAAGCAGGCTAAGAGAAGTGTAATTACGTCCCCAAAGCTCCGAAGCAAGCAGTGGGTAGGTTAGATGGCCAACAGAGCCCCGAAGCAGGCTAAGAGGAGTGGAATTAGGTGCCCAAAGCTCCGAAGCAAGCAGTGGGTAGGTTAGATGGCCAACAGAGCCCCGAAGCAGGCTAAGCGGCTGAGGTTAGGATTACCAGTCAGAGCTCCGAAGTAGGCTAAGCCAGGAGAAAGGAGAGGAGTAGTCCCGAAGCAGACTGGAGGTCCTGGGGTTAGGTTATTCCTAGAGTCCCGTAAGCAGACTAGAGGAGGGTCACCAGAAAACTGGTCTCGAGTTGCCTTCGTCCATCGAATTTATACGGTCCTTTTGGGTGGCGGTGGCGCTGCTGCTCCGATGTCGTCTTCTGCTCCGTGGGAGGGGCCAGAAGCTGTCGTCTTCATGCCATTATAGGTCCATCTGGTGGAATATCCTCTTGCCGAAACATGTGCTGGTGTTTGTAAACATAGATGCGTGGAATTGCTTGTTTACGACATCGCATAGGATATTACAATATATATTTAAAGATGAAAGTAATTATAATTCTATTTATATAATAAATTCCCTTAGCTCACCAGAAATCTAGACCTCTCTGCTATAATAACTAGCATCGAATGTACAGTACAATAACTCAACGCAGAAACGCAAGGAGTATTTTGAAATAATATGATATAAATAAATAAAATATCCAGTACAATAACTCAACGCTGTACCAATAACTCAAAGTAGAAAAAAATACGCTACCCATGAAACTTCATTTTAGACTTTTTCACAAATGATCTTTAAGATTTTGATAGGCATAATACTAATTAGTAACTAAAGCACGAATCACCCAAACCAGATTACTAAGCGTTTAATTCCAAATTTTCTCACCAATGGAGCTATAAGCAATTAGCAATTCTGGCAACCAAAGCTGTTAGTAATACCGAATGTTTTACGAATCTCATTATATTTTTAATTCCCGATATACACATATAAGTGTGTACAAAAATTTTCAAAAATCGGCGTACAACAAATATATTGTTCTCACTTTCCCCATCTTGTAGTTAATTGATTCTCGCTATGCCACTCCTTACATTTTAATGTGTGTGCTACATTTTCTAACTATTGTTTCATTAAGACATTTCCAAGCATAATGTGAAAATAATTAAGATGAAAAAATATCAGTTTTCATAACAAATCATCCCATTGTACGTAAGTGTTTTCTGAGCTACAACATATAAACAAAGAGGAAAATAAAATTGGTTATTAAAATGCAAGGAGGATTTTGAAAGAATATCATAAAAATAAATACACTGAGAAAAATACATTATCCGGACAGCGGTATATTGTATAAATACAAGGATTCGTTATGTTTACTAAGGAAATCTGTACGGAGCGTACTTTATCCATATACTACACAAGTACTGCCTTTTACCCGCTTAGATGTTACATCATGTCACGGAGCGTACTTTATCCATATACTACACAGGTACTGCCTTTTACCTGCTTAGATGTTATGTCACGGAGCGTACTTTATCCATATACTAGACAGGTACTGCCTTTTACCCGCTTAGATGTTATATCATGTCACGGAGCGTACTTTATCCACATACTACACAGGTACTGCCTTTTACCCACTTAGATGTTACATCATGTCACGGAGCGTACTTTATCCATATACTACACAGGTACTGCCTTTTACCCGCTTAGATGTTACATCATGTCACGGAGCGTACTTTATCCATATACTACACAGGTACTGTCTTTCACACGCTTAGATGTTATATCTTGTCGCTGCAGGATGTCTGACATCTAACAATCTTCCGTATTTTACATACGTATACGTATGTTAGATACTTCAGCTATATGTTATATACGTCCATCTGTGTGTGAGATCCAGACCGCCTATAGACACTCTTTCTTTCGCCATGGCTGATGTCATTGAACTACCGCCTTTAGCTTGCGAAACGAGGTTGTTTACAAACGGAAAAAAGAGAGGATGGAAACAAAAGCCTGGGTAAGTACAATAGTTAACTATTACTTTAGTTAAATATTCCATTAATTATATATTCTTTTAGCGTAACTTGCTTTATCATAGTACTAAGTAAGTAATGTAGTTTATGACTACAATTCTTACTATTGTAACTCGTTAATGATTGAGGAGAATGGAATGGGTGAATCTGAATTTTGAGAAATCTTTGAATATTAATCTTTTGAAACGTTTTACGTTTCAAGGTAGGAAAATGAATGTTATGTGTTTATTCACTCCGTTTTATGTGTGATGATTTATTACTTGGTGCAGATTTACTACAGGACTGCTTAACATAATTGCTAGGAAACCGTTTTCAGCGCGAAAATTTTCTTGTGTAGTGAAGATTTAGGATTTAGATTTCTGGGCTTTCGGCATCAATGGCCTTGTTAGCCCGTCACATATGAGGGATGACGTCCCTCAGCAATCACACTATCTGGGGAAAGGAAGGGAAGAAGGATTGCGGAAGGAAGACAACGGCCTGGGACCTATATGTTAGGTACCACTCCGGCGTTTGCCTGCTGTGAATGAGGAAAACCCAAGAAAACCTCATTCAGGATGGCTGAACTTAAAATCTTTTGATACCTTTTCGACCGATTCCCCCACCGGGATAGAACCCGGGACCGTTCGCACCGAAGGCGTGAGCGTTAGCGACTACGCTACGCGGGGCCACTTGTGTACTCTAGAAAACCCATTTTTACTAGGATATTTGCAAGATTTTTTTGCTTTTAGTTTAACGCCCCATGATTGTACATCAATGTAAGCGGGAATGTGGCGATGAGATACATGATAATGGTGGAATCAAGAAAATGTAAGGAAACTGGAGAGTCTTAAGAATAACCACACCTACAGTGTTCACGAAAAGCCATTTCTCGGGAGCAGGAATCGAACCAGGGTCCTAACGGGTCAGAGGTAAGCGCTCTACTACAGAGCTTTCTTTTGTTTAACTTATTTACATTGAAATATACATATATTTTACAAAGATATTGACATATTTTACAGCCTCACTGAAATTTAAAAAAAAGTAGTCAGGGAGAGCTTACTTGTCAGGATTTTTAAATTTAATTTAATTTAATTTTTATTTATTTGTTTATTTATTTATTTTTGCTTGTTATGTTCCCTAGTGAATTAATATTTGGGTTACTGAGAATTAAAACCTTTTTAGTATTATTGTTATGACATCACTTTGGAACCAAAAAGTTAGAATTTTTTTCTTGTGTTTTCATATAGGAAGTTGGTGAGTTTGTGCCTTATCATTGGTTTGGTTTCTAGAACGTAATTGAAGGCCATGTTGAGTTGAATCTTGGCGGGTTTGAGTTCGTGAAGTGTCGGACACTGCTTGTGCCCCTGGCTTTTGTCTGTGGTGTTTCCTGGCTTTGGGTTGTGACGTATTTATGTTGAGGAGTAGCAACGCAGGCCGCGTGATATAGCTACAACACAGCTTCAACAGCTACGAGTGCCAGGCGTATGAATTTCAGCTTTCGTTACGGCGTTATTAATGCAGTGTAGTACTAGGTTCAAATTCTATGGGTGGTAAAACGGTATATTACTTTCGTGGTGTGGTAAAAAATACAACGTAATAGTTATTAGTTTAATTGGTGTTTCTTCATAGTATTGTTTCACTATTTCTAGAAGGAATTAAGTATTAACGAAGTAATGAATAAGCAAAAGCCCACTTTGATTGACGTTTACTATTTCTCGTACTCCATTAAGAATGTTTTGATCCCTAGTTGCGCAAAATTCCAGTGTGCGTTTTTCTTTCTTTCTTTTCTTTTCTTTTCTTTCTTTCTTTCTTTTTTTTGCATACACTGCCTTACAGATGAGCTCCCTTGTGGCTAAGTGGTTAGTGTACACTCCTTTGGCGTGGGACATCCGGGCTCTATTCCCGGCCGGAGCTTATGTAGTTTGGATTCCACAGTAATCTGTAGGTCCACGTCTCATACAGTCTTGCTGCTGAAAGGAAAGTTAAAATCAACTCAGCACAGCTTTACAGATGCAATTGTTCGATTCCGAGTTCGAATGAAGCTTTTTACGGGCAGGGAGCGACTTTTAGATATACAATCCAAGCATTTTATTTATCAGTGATGCAATACATATATATATTATAAAATTGAACGTGACTATGTTTGTGAATCTTAATCTCTTGAACTGCCCGACCGATCTCGATCAAATTTCCAACGTAGATGCGGTTCTGGCCTGGGAGTATTTTTAGCTATTTACTTTGACAGTAGAACTTAGGGGAGGGGGAGAAGGGGGAAAGAAAAAATTAATAAAACTTAATTTACTTTGAAGTGTAAAAGTGCGAACTTTTTCTTCTCTCTTTCTATCTCTCTCTCTCTTCACTCCTCCAGTCTCCTCCCACTTTGATTTTATGATTTCGCACTCTGATGAAAAGTATTAAATACCGCTAGGAAAAGTGCAAATATATAACCTCTCTTTTAGGCGCCCCTCCAACCACGCGCCCAGGGCACGCTTACGTAAGACTTTGACTTGTAAATACTATTGAGAAAGGAAGAATTGCATTTTTTTAACTTTCGGAAAGAAGCTACTATGGGATTAAAGATAAGGTAGGAAAAGCAACATATTTGTTTGCAAATGAAGTGAAACACATTCCAGTCTATGCTCTTACCCAGCAGACATATTGTTTGGAACCTAAAAAATGTGACTTTTGGAATCTTGTACTTAGGTTCACAGCGAAAGCGACGAAATTACTTTACTCATCCATTGTAGGTCTCCCCTCAACCAGTGTTGACAAAATGTTGACAATAAGTTTGCGAAACGAGAGGTGACGACTCCAATTTTGGGTGAAAAGTCCCTATAAAAAATAATCGAGAAATTCATTGTCTATAAGCATTGTTTTAAAGTTGTAGATATAAACTAAACAATATGTTGCACTCACTGGCGCAAATCCCGGGGGGATGACGGGTACATGTCCCCTCCAATCTTGGAACTGAAGGGGACTTCTTCCCAATAATCCTATTTGAAATGTGTTTTTTGGGAGAAATTTGATTATTTTTGTCCGATTGCTACAAAGGAACGTGAGATAAAATAGACGTGCCCAGAATAAGCCTCAAATCTCCCAGCCTCCCGACGCTGAAGACAACTCTGATCGTCCACAACATTGTTTTTCAACTACATATGTATTTTGGACATCGAAAAAAAAAGTATGGCAACGGTCTTACCCATCCCCCCCCCCAAACTGTTGAAGACAGATTTGCGCCGCTGGTTCTACTCACATCTTTGTAAACAGTGCGCAACCAATCCTTGAATTCAGGGATCATTTCAGATTGTTTCGGGTACTTTTGTTAATATTGTGGAGTCAAAATAGTTCCAAAATAATTAACAATACACTACTTACGTTAAGCAATTTTTTGTAAAAGAAAAAAGTGCAGAATAATTAAAAGACCCCAAAGGACAAATATAACAAACCCCCACTTCGTCTTTATTCACGCATCTATAGCTAATCTTGTTGCTATCGGTAATGATGTATTACGTGTGTCTCCCAACGAAAACTCTGCGAACTAAAGGACATCAAGTTTGTAGTTGTTCTTCGTTAGAGGGCAAGGGCAACAGATAATAATGCAGGATTGTGGGACAGTGGTTACGCTGTATTTCCAAACTCTTCATCACTTGCGCTGATTAAAACAAACAGGAAAAAAAGAACGTAAAAACTGTTTTGAACTAATAATGCTTCTCTCAGATGAACATTTTGTTTGCAGTAAAATGTCGCTAAATGTGTAAGTAGCTAAATCGTCATTTAAAAATCACCCAAAAAAGTCTCCAATCGGAAAAAAATATTTTTTGACGCTGTCGTAGGGCGAATATACGTCCCGTTTTGACCGGGACAGTCCCGTTTTAAGGGCTTGTCCCGGCCGTGCCGTCAGTAGATGGAAAAAACTTAGTATTCGTCCCGTTTTATGCAAATGAAAAAAGTAAATAACAAACCCAGTACCTTTACTCCTTTTAAAAGTATTAATAATAACAAAGAGGCAAAAATTGAATTGAAATTCCCTATATTAAACATACTCTATAATTCGCAGTACTGCTCGAAAGGCAGCAGAGGTTGTAGCAGTTGCTTGTCTGTTGAACAAACTTCAACGTGCCTTTCCTTTTACATAAGTATCGAATTACTTGACTTGACTCTGCTCTGTAACAAAGAGAGAGGGGGAACTCTGATATCAAGGCACTGATAAGAACAAAGGTAGATCTAAAAGTCCAAGGTTGCCAGAACCTATCGCGTTTTCAACTGAAAATTTTATTGTCACCCTACGCTATCGTGGAGGTCTTATTCCAATGATTTAGCGACTTTTCTCAAAATTGACAACACTGACCCCACCGAACAAAACTCCGTCATCTTTAGCCTAGCCAGTATAATAGTGGGACGTAAAACTTAAAGAATTCATTTAATTTCGAACAACACCCCCAGAAACCTACTTATACCATATCCAAAACACCCCTTTGTACAGTTATCCCTATTCTAAAAACCCTGTAAATACCAGGGTTCATACAAAAATATTGAACTCAATTTCTCTGAATTTTCCAGGTTTTCCAGGTATTATTTTTGCAATTTCCAGGTCTAGTGGAAGAAACTAACAATAAGAGAACACAAAAATTTTAAGAATAATATATTTATATATTTGAGAATGACTACCCTTCTACCCAATGAATGATTGCAATTAAATATTGAGTCAGAGAAAATAAATAATTAAAATAAATAAAATTTAAGTTGATAAATATTAAGTTGAGAAGCCTACTAAGTGAATTAATTAAATACTTTTGTTCTATACTTGAATACATTCAAAATATACAAAAATATTGGGTTGGGGAAGAAAAAAGGGCCCGCGAGATTTTAACTGATTCTTGTAGTACTCGGAGAGAGAAATCGATTACTGAAAGAATTTTCAAAATCGGCGCAGGCAAACATGGAGAAAATCGTATTTTCATGTACCGGTTCAAAATGGCGAAGAAAAAAGGACCGCGAGATTTTAACTGATTCTTGTAGTACTTGACGAGAGAAATCGAGTAGTGAAGGAATTTTCAAAATCGGCGCAGGCAAGCATGAAGAAAATCGCATTTTCATGTACCCGTTTAAAATGAAGGAAAAAGGGTCCGCGAGTTTGAACCGCTACGACGTATGTCCACCAATGTGCCCGTCTTTTCAAATTTAATTACTGTGACACTGAAACATGTGACACAGAGTCACATTGTGGATGACTCTGCAATCGTCAACTGCACATATACTCCTCCTGTCCCACAGTTTGATTATTTCGATCCATTCCTCACATGCTAACGGCATGGTTCAACATCTGCAATAAAGAGGTAAATGTAACGTTCAATTGGCAATAGCTTTTCACCAAATTAAGCTGCATGAAATCTGATTGCATATTTGACATACTGACAAAATTCTGGCCCGTGGAAGAATCACATATCCCACCAGTTCATAATAAAAATATTGAATACAAAATTACGGATGGGTGTGACATATTCCCGAAAGGCCTAATGTGTATCACCCATCTTACATTCAATGAAACCACATCCGTGTAGAATTTAGAAACGAACTTCTTATGATGTATACAGGGTGTCTCAAAAGTTCCCTGACATAGGGTAACTGTTATTATCAGTTACAACAAAATGTAAGAGGAAAGAACATCTCAAAGTATGACGTTTTCAATCTAAAGTAAACACTTTTTTAAAAAAAAAATCGGACGAGATGTTTGTGCTGTATACTCTTTATGCACCCAATTTTAAATGAAAACGCAAGGTTGCCATTTACCTGGATCCACAACGTAAGTGAATGAAGTTACAGTTTGAAACGGGGGCTGGCCATCGACATGCTAGCGTAAAAGACAATAACTTCACTCACTTATGTTGTGGGTCCAGGTAAATGGCAACGTTGCATTTTATTTCACATTGGGCACATAAAAAGTGTACAGCGCAAACGGGTCATCCGATTTTAAAAATTCCTTGACTTTAGATTGAAAACATATTTGAAGATGCTTTCCCCTCCTACATTTTGTTGTAACTCTGATAATAACAGAGTTACCCTATGTCAGGGGACTTTCGAGACACCCTGTATATCTTATTTAATGTATGTTTGATGTCACTGTAACTATAGTATAATTTAGTTTGTTTAAATTTACAATTTAATACAAGTAGATTCGGATTTACATGCGTAGGATTTTGTATGCATCTAACTAATGCATTCTTTTATATCCATGCTTAACTTAGTGACTTGGCTTTGGACTGCAACTGATTATTTTAACCCATTATTCCTTAAGAAGAAAAAAAATGTCCGAATCTTCATTTGGAGAAATCAAAGGTCTATTGGAAAGCTGGGAATTACAATCATTAATTTCTACATTTCAAGGTGCGTAAATTATATGCTGTGTTTATTGTTAAATTACTATTATTGAGTTTAGAATCAATCAAGCACTTCATGATATTTTAAGGGGATCAAGATGGGTGCCGGATAGATAAGTATTTGAGCGTCAGGCTCTTATTTCTTTTCAATTTAATATTTAATCAATGATTATTTTTCTCTCTCATTATTCCACCAAATAGTATTCCAAGATCATCAATTTTCATTACTCATTTGTGACCGTCAGCCTACATAGCATATTCGTAGAACATAAAACAAAGATTTCCTGTTATTTTTTGTTTCTATCTCTTTTCTCCATAGCTGTGAAAAATAACGCCTTCATCATCATAAATTTGTATGCTACTTGCCTGCTTTCGCCTTCAGTCGTCTACTCTTCGGACATCACTAAGCAAAGCAGGCCCACTTTGCAGTTGCAGTTTTGAAAGGATGTGACATAACATAATGATATTGGTGTTCCGATGTTCAGTACCGTAGATAATTAAAAAATGCTAGTAAATAAAGTAGCAATTGTATTATAATCGAGTAGCAATTGTATTATTTAGGTTGCATGCCTTTCCGACCGGCCATTTTTTTTTTACAACATATTATATCTACTCTATATGAAGTATATTCTGAGGTTGTGTTTTGGGGGACGTGGTAGCTCAGTTGTGGAGCGTTCACCTCTCCTGCGTGAAGTTCCTGGATCGATCCCAGTACGTGCCAAATGGGCTTTGTGTTGGAGAAACCCTGTGTATGATTTTTCTCGGGGTTTTCCCGGCATTACCGTGGGACGTAACACTCAAAGATTTCATTTCGTTTCATTTCATATAAACTTTGTTGCAAAGTAACCTGATAGCTGAAGATACTTTGCAACACATACACAAAAGTATTTTCAACATACGAACATAATGTTTCTGTGCAATGTTTTCTCTCCTCTATTTATACATTTCACTTCCTACACAAAATTGCATGCAGTCTACAAATATTGAGGTTGTCCTTACGGGACCGGTGTCAGTACTTAGCACGAATTATCGATACTTGTAAAGAAAATTATGTATTTTCTGGTACCGACATAGGAACCACATTCTTATAGTTTAGTATGTCCCACAAAAATGGTAACTCAAGAGCAGCAAAAATCTTTGAGATCTGATTTGCCTTGGTTGCTCTTTATATCCAAGAATATCATCCCAACCGTAATCAGTGGAAGATTTACGGGATTTGGGGCTTTCAGGGTGAAGCCCACCCAAATTGCAAGATTTCGTTTAAAAAAATCTTGAGAATCCCGTGTTCATTCCTATGCGTCTATGCTTCAAGCCCTCCACAAAGTCTAGTCATTTCTAAATAAAGGAAGTCTTTCTGTATGAAGTCCTTCTCAAACTATTTTTCTGAATCCGACGCTGTTCGTAATTTTTTTCCAACAAGAAATCCATTCCAACATCTACCTAAATAGGAAATTTTCCTAAAGTTAGACGTCAGCAAAGGTTGCCATTTTCCACTGGGCTTGCTCCTGCTCGCGCTCACTCGGGCTCGCGCTCATCTCTCTGGACTGGGCTCGCACTCACTCGGGCTCACGCTCACCAGTCTCAACTGAACTCGCGCACTTCTCCCAACTGGGATCGCGCTCACTCGCGCTCGCACTCACTAATCTTATCTGCGCTCGCACTCACTCGGGCACGCGCTCATTTCTCTCGACTGGGTTCGTACTCACTCGGGCTCGTGCTCACCGATCTCAACTGGACTCGCGATCACTAGCGCTCGCGATCACTTCTCCCAACTGGGCTCGCATTCACTCGGGCTCGCGCTCACTTCTGTCCACTGGGCTTGCACTCACTCGGGCTCGCGCTCACTTGTCTCAACTGGACTTGCGATCACTAGCGATCTAAGTCCTTTAGATTACTTTTCCCCCTTACTTTGAAGCAAGAAAACTTTAATTTTTTAACTTTGTGACTTCCCTCAGGAGCAACCACTACTTTTAATTATGTATTTGAAAGCATATTGTTCTGCAAAAATACATTAAATATGAATATTTCTTAATTTAGGCCAAGTTTAAGAGTATTAAACTGAAAATTTGAAAATATGCATTGATTATAGCCTGTATTTTGTTAAAACAACACCAAAGAAAATTAAATTAGAAGTTAATGAAAGATCAATAAAGATGTTTATGAATGAAATTTACGTCATAACATCAGTTTGAGTCAAGAAGTTATGTGTAATACTTTCGAAAATGGTAAGCATATTGTGGTTCTAGTTTTCAATTCATCTTTACATTTCCTTATGTATATTAAAAGCAGGTTCTTTAATGGCGTAACGTAACGGAAAAATAGTACCTATATAAAATGAGGTAATGTTAAGGACTGCGTTAAAAGAGGAAATGTAATTATGTCAATTTACGAAGCTTTCGTGAAACTTAGAATGTTTTGTCTTGGAGCTTAATATTCTTTTTCGCCAGTGAGGTTATATGAGATCTCGCTCGTCTGGAAGATGAGAATACTTACCACTTATTCACAGTGAATCAATATGAATAAGTGCCTGGCAACACTTAGATATTTCGTCAGGTATGTGCTAATCTTCACGGTAATAAGATTTGACAAATCCGAAATGAAAATATTGTCAAACAACATCAAAATCGAGTTGTAACCAGGGGTAAAAATTGATCTGAAAAGGTTGGGGAACGCATGACGTCATGTCATCCCTTGTGCCTATCTTTGTCCACTATATTTTTTAGGAAGTGGAGGGACGCCAAAGATATTTTTGGAAGTGGGAGATGACGTCCCCCGTATTCTCCTTCACTTTTAACTCTGGCTGCAACAAACGACACGCCATCGTTTCAGGGTAGCTTTCGAAAAAAGACTTTAATGAAAGGAGGTGTGTGTGTGTGTGTTATTTTTTTTAAATGTTGAATTGCTATCTTTGTTTTTTTTAATAGCCCATTGACTTATATGAGGAAGTATTTTTCTTTTAAATAGACGAGATTTTACTCATTCAATTTTACTAATTTCTTCTACTATTTAAGGGTTCCTTGCTTTACAAAATATTCAATGTAATATTGTTTTAGTTTTTATTTATACATATTAAAATAACATACTACAGTGGTTAAATTTCGCATTGAATACATTTAAAGATCTCAAGAAGTAGTCAGTAAAATTAACTGGCTAAAATTCTTTGTTTCCTCATATAAATTAATGGGCTGAATAACCATTATGATGCAAGTTATCAACATTCTTAAGAGCTACTCTTGTTTATTGGGATTTAAAGAAGCTACAATTAAATAATACATAATTATTTCGCTCGACTTTTCTATGAACGCACAGCTTCATTAGTTGTTAGTAAATAAATTTTCTACTTCGCAAGATCAAGTAGTGTCCTTATTCTATGATCTCACACACGCACACACACACACACACACACACACAATAAAAAAAGCTTGGGTCATGGAAGATGTTACCAAAACAACAAAAACAAATACCTGCCTCATATACCATCCTCTCATAATAGCCATGTAAAAGTCGGTTCTCTATCGAAAGGTGTTTAAAGTCCTCTGGACAATAAAATGACAGCTCGGACCTCAAGAATGTGCTATTTCTTTTTGTAAAGTTGTTTAATTCTTCCTTTACAATTCTGCACATGTAATGAATTTCCTATTTTTTTTACTCTAAAGCAAATTAGTCCACGCGAGTGTGAAGTGAGCGCTAGCTCGCACTAAATTCAATTCGCACTCGCTTGGGCTCACGCTCACTTCTCTCAACTGAGCTTGCACTCACTCAGGCTCGCGCTTACTTCCCTCAACAGGGCTCGCGCTCACTTGAGCTCGAGATCACTTTCCCCAACTGGGCTCGCGCTCACTCGGGCTCCCGATCACTTCTTTGAACTGGGCTCGCGATCACTTTCTTCAACTGGGCTCGCGCTCACATGAGCTCGCGATCACTTCTCCCAACTGGGCTCGCGCTCATTCGCACTCGCGCTCATTTCTCTTAACTGGGCTCGCGATCACTTCTGTTAACTGAGCTCACGCTCACTCGGGCTCGCACTCACTTCTCTCGATTGGGTTCACGCTCACTGGGGTTCGCTCTCACTAATCTCAAGTGGGCTCGCGCTAACTTATTTCATTGGGGCTCGGGCTCACTCGGGCTCGCGCTAAATTATTGAGCCCGAGCCCGGTTAAGCGTGAGTGCCGAGCTCACGAGCGTCGGGTTCGCGAGTTTGGACACCTTTGGACGTCAGGAGGTACCAGTAGTAATAATTTCATATCTGAGGGTTTACGTTGCATCGGTGCAAAGTAGCCCCGATTAGAGGCTGAAACAGCCTTCTCCCAGTTTTATTTTTCTATGACTTTAAATCGTTTCACACTTCTATTTCAACTATTATCTCAAAGTCCCATTATACACAGAGTATTCTACGAAACTGACTTGACTTTGACGAAAATTCTTGTATCTGCTATCTTTCAAATTTTGTCGGTCTTTACAGTTACTGCTTTCCATACGTCTACAACAACAAACCCTTCAGGTAATTAGAACTGATGTTAACCGCCAACATATTAGCCAAATCCAGGTAGATGTTCTATCTTACGGTGGCAGTTGAAACTTTCTCTTTACAGTCCATCATTTTACCGACAGAGGACTGTGAAACTTTTGCCGTATTTTGTGCAAAGTTAATCCTGAAGTGCAAAATAATCCCGTCTTACGGTACTTACAAAAGATTAGTCAGCAATTTTCACATTAATTTTAAAGGTGACAGCAGTTGGAGTCTAGGGATGTGTGATATTTAGATCGAACGATTGATATTTTCAAATATCAAAACATCGATATCGAAATTTTTTATCGATATATCCATATTTTTGATCTCTTTCATATTTCTATATTTTCGATTTTTGATATTGTTTATATTTGGATATTGCTGAATTTTTCGATATTTCGAACAAGATTATCTATATCTATATCTAAATTCGGATGTCGCAAAGCCCTATCGAACCCCCTCCGAAATGAAGTTTTTGGCTATGGACCTGATTAGGGATGCGCACGAGACAAGACGAGAAGAATTCTTGTTACGAAATTCGAGACGACACAGAGCTCTTCCAATAGAAACGGATCCAGTTTGCGAGACGAGACATAACTTTCGCGGCACTTTTTCGAGAGGAGACAATCTCAAATCTTTTCTCTTGCGTATCCCTAGACTTGATCATGAGTTATCAAAACAAACAAAAAAAATGTTAATGAGAAATAGCATGTAAATACAATATAGATAGCTAAAACATTTTTGTTTTCATTCTTCAGTAATGCATTGTTATTAATCTCAGTATTTTATAGTGTATTCTTAAGCATAAGGTGATGTATACTTAAATTTTGAATTAAGTTAACTTATTTTGTTTCTCAGATTGTTTTAAAAATGTATGTACAAACGTTTATTTTCATTCTTGAGTGTTTAAAGTGACGTATAGTTATTAAACATAGTATTTAATATTGTACTCTTAACGTGAAAGTGACATACAGTTAACTTTTGAATTCAGTTAACATTTTTCATTCTTAAATTGCTTTAAAAATATGTAAAAACGTTTTTATTTTCTTTCTTCAGTGCTAAAAGTGATGCAAACTTATTAAGCTTACTACATTATATTGTATTCTCAACCCTAAACTGATACACAGTGCGTTTTTGAATAAATTATGTCAAGTTATTAGAGTGACGAACACTGGTACAAAATCCTGACTGCTACTGGAACTTTTTGATTTTAAGTTGACGAATACTGGTGCAATACAAGGGATTTAGAAATATTGTTTTACCTTCAACGGCTACTCCATTTTGAATTCTGACTACATGGTCATTATAGGAAGGATCAGTGAGTCTTTCCAACTATGGTACAGCTCCGACAGATTCACGATGCTCACAGAAGAGACAAAATAGTATGTTTTCAACCTTAAAGTGAGAACCACTGGCGTTTTCTATGGGTTAAATGAGTACCTCAGTACAACTTCGATCGAAAGATTAGTTCAGTCCTAGGTTTTCTTCAGGCAATTCCAAGGGTTCATCGAGTTGTGCAAAAGAATGAAAATTCGCTGTCAATATCTAATATAGTAACTAAGATATAAGGAATCATATATTTTATGACGTAAAAATAGAGATCTTTATGGATTTGTTCTCTTGGGTCTTTCCTATAAGAAAAACTTTCAGAAAACTACTGTATATACCTTAATAGACAATTCAATGGGCAGGGACACATTAGCTTAGTGGTAGGGTGTTTAAGTAGTCTTTTTTGCAGAAACTATTAGAGTATTCACTTAACCCATAGAAATACGATCATACTTAACTCCCTATTTAATTTTGAAATGAAATAAAAGGAAATATTTCAGAGTAGCGACCCACGATTATGCATTTTAGTCTAAGGGAGATTATGATTAAGGCAAGTGAATGTTGTTGACAGAATTGATGGAGTGCAAAGGTGGGAGGAAAGGAAGTACCCCGAGAAAACCCACGAATACGATGTCTACTACAAACTGACTTGACCGCGGATCGAACCAAGAACCCAATACACCAGAGGTAAGCACTCTACCACTAAGCCACCGTGCCTCCGCCCATTTAATTGTCTACGGTTGTTTTCTGAAATTTGATTCGGATGTCCGGATGATAGGTTCATGTCCGTTCCTTGTGAGTATAATAACTTCATTAACCAAGCTCGAATATGGTTCTCTCATGCAGAAGTAGACGTTAGAAAAAGACATTATTACGTAGGTGGGATATATATTTATAAATTTCTTGGATTCAAATATGAATGCTCTTTATCAGTAAAGTGCAGATTCTTTATTTTAAAAAGAAAGCTTGCGTGGCCTGGATTCGAACTTGTGTTAAAAATAAATTTTACCATGAAAATCCATTACGTTATTCACTTATTTTATTATTTAAAGTTAACTGACTCATCGAACGTGTCTCAGTAACTTACTTGAACTACTTATTACTACTTTTACTTGCTTTACTCGTTTATCTTGCTTTTCCAATTACCGAGAACGATAAGGACATAAACACAGAAATGTGGAGGACAGTTAAAATTACAAAGGCTCTTCCACCGGGAATCGAACCCGGGACCCAGTACACCAAACTCACTAGCCACTAGAGCACGAGCGGACCGCAGTTAGCTTTTGACGTTTGTTTCTGTTAATGTTTTGTTGACGGTGTACTTTCCACACGTTTTCATCTCCCATCATGTAGTATGCCAATTTTTTTACTTTTATTTTCTTTTTTGTTTTTGGTTATACTTATTTTATGATTATTATCTACATTCCACCGGAATATTTACATGGAGGCAATGTTCAGATGGTATATTTCTATTTTCTATTAGAGAATAAGCACATTACGTTGTAACAGAATGGAGGGAAAATAGATTTGCCATGTATCGAGATCGGAGGGACATAAGGAGATTTGAAGGTCAACTTCTTCGACTTAGTCTCTGGAAGGCAATCACACTTTTGTGACCAGAAATAAAAACATTAGTAAACTAACTACAGAGATTTATGCTTTTGTATGTACACATACAAAGTTGCTATATCTTTCAAAGGTTTAGCACTGCTGAAGCGATCAACATAGATGTGGGTAGAATCTAGAGCGAGTTCCCACAACTGATCAGTGTTGCCAACCAATTTTTGAAAAAATCAGGAAACTTTTTATCCAAAATCCAGGAAAAATTCAGGAGAAAAAAACTTACTATCTAAAGATGTTAATTAGGAAGATTATTTTTTGCAAGACAAACAATGAACGCATCAGTTTTACTACCCCAAGCAATAAATATGTAATCATCACACGCCTTACTTGCCCTTACTGTTTTTCGCTAACCGCCCTTGCAAATTTCCTGGAGACTTTCATTCTTCTTTATAAGGTTGTTCATTTTCGTTTTTTTCTAGTTCCTTCTTGTTCACTCATTGTTTAGTAAGTAAAATAACACTGTACTAACACACATGTAACATCACTCAAATCACCGATGACACCAGCATTGTTTGACTACTAGCTTCATCCAACGGCGCCGACTTTCCAATATTTGTGGATGCATACCAGGGAAGTTTAGATATTTTGTTGATTTATTTTCAGTTAAAGTCTTTTATGAACACTGTCATAAAGGGCTATGCTGTGATAAAGTTAAGTAAACTGGTACTATAAGGATAAGATGCAGCTGCCCTTGCTCGGTCGGTAACACGGCTAGCTTAAACACAAGAAGAACAGGTTCAAACCCTGGTCCAAACTAAAAATCTTGTAGGTGTGCCGCACAAACAAGATTATTTGTGTGGGGGCCAGGGCCCCGGAGCACCCACGTAGTTGGCGCGCATGACTTCATCTACGCACCATCACAATAAAAATGGAACTAAGAAAGGTTGTGCAAGCAGTGGAAATGTGCTGTAGATGTCATGCAAAAACGGAGAAGCCCCGTTTACTGATGGGTACTCTAAGAATCAAAAACTTTCTGATAATTTTACAGGTCAGGAAAGTCCCTAAGTCTAGGTAACGACGAGCTTACTACGTGTTCAGGAGAACAAAACCAAGAAAATGTATAGATATTGAAAACTAAAATGTGTTTCAAATTGCAGCTAACAAAAGAAACAAAGAGATTTTGGGTGATGCAAAAAACCAGGAGAATCTTAACTTTTTTTAAAAGTAGCCCAGGATATAACTTGAAAAACCAGGAAATCTCCTGGAAAATCAGAAGACCTGGCAACACTGCAACTGATGTTTCATCAAGGCACCGTTAATGTCGCCTCTGGTTGTTGACGAAATAAACCATTTAAGCATTATAGATTACGTCTACAAATACGTTGTCTGACCAACCAGAGCCACGTCTCCATCTTCCGTGACACCAAGAGTCTTACCTAGTAGATGAGTAACCCAATGTCACCAATTAGGAATGCTTTATAGCATTCACCACTTTCTGTAAAAATAACAGAGTTATTTAGGTAATATAATAATATTGATAAAGCGAAATTTTCTGGCATAATTTATTTCTGACAAATATTAGCCATGGTATAATTGGGGTAAATAGTAGAATTTAATTTGTAAAATAACTATTTCTTTGTAACAATTTGAATATTTAATAACAACAGTTCTACAGTCAGTTGAGTAACTTGAATATTCGTATCTTGAAAAATCTTTACATATAGGACCGAGAAAAGAACAAGAAGCAACTGTATTATCTAATTAAATTGGTCCTCGTAATAATACCATATAAGAGCATTAAAACTATAAAATAAATCACAATTTGCGACTTTAGTATATCTATATACTCAATCATTCAGCCTACATGTATTGTTCAAATATATAGAAATTTTGTTATATAAATAGAATTAATTCCTTTCTTAGTTAAAAGAATATACATATATAAATGTGTGTGTGTGTGGGTCGGTATGTACGTACGTATATCTTTTAAATAGGAGAGTAGTAGGGAATCTAAATATCTCTGATATAATAACTAGCATCCAATGCACAACACCAATAACTCAATGCACAAAAGCAATACACTACTTACTTAACATCATTTTATACTTATTTACAATTCACCTTTTAGATTTGAATTTAATAGAACTTAGAGCCAAATTAAACTGATAAATGTTAAAATCAAATTCTTTCACTCCATAATAATAATAATAATAATAATAATAATAATAGTAATAATAATAATAATAATAATAATAATAATAATAATAATAATAATAATAATAACAATATTTTATTGTACTTAACACCCAAAGGCAGTTAGAAAGTACAAAATTTTTATACACAATCATCAAAAGATGTGCAACACCAAACATACATATAGCTAGTATTTAAGCACGAAAATTACAATAAGTATGCCCTTTTTTCCTTCTTGAGGTTAATCAATTAACATCTCAAAACATTTCGCTTGAAAGTCTTAAATTTATAGTGAAATATATCTAAACCCATGGTCCCAATTCTATTACCCGCATCACATAATTTATACAGTGGAGAATTTTTATTAGTATTTATTCTATTATGAGGCATGTAAAAGTATGTCTTCCTCTTAGATTTTGTCGACGGATATAAAAGGGTAATCTGCCTAATAAAAACATATTATCTTCCTTATTATCAATCATTTTTTAAAGATTATAACACTATTTGTATAAACCTCCTTTTTTCTAGTGACAACAATTTAATTTTTTTAGAAGTACTTCGTAAGAAATATATTGTGTTTGTATACCTAATATTTTATAGGCAGTATATTTCAATAATTTCTTTTGAACTTTCTCTATTTGCTGTTTTTGAAACTGATAAAAAAAGATCCCAAACTATATATGCATATTCTAATTTTGATAAATGTATTATATAACGATAAATGCATTATATGACGATAATACAGTTCTAGAATTTTTAAAGTAATGACTTGACCTCTTTATAAAACCGAGCATTTTAAAAGCTTCATTAGTTATTACGTTTATATGGTGTTTGAATTTCAAATTCATGTCAAACCTAGCCCCTAGATCTCTTATAACTTCCTTTCTTTTTTAACCTCTGATTTCCTATAATATATTCAAAAAATATTTGTTTTTGTTGAGTGCATAAGTCATTACATAACATTTAGAAATATTCAGTTGGAATTTGTTTTCCATACACCACTCACTTAGTCTATTTATATCCGACTGTAATGTATTACAATCCCTCTCTGTTTGGATTTCATTATATAATTTGGTGTCGTCTGCAAATATCAGACATGATGTGTGTTTAAAAGCTTCTGGTAAATCATTAATCATTATCAGAAAAAGTAAAGGACGTAAATTTGATCCTTGACGTACTCCTGAATATACTGAATATTGTCTAGATTTGATATTGTTAAAGATAACATATTGCATTCTTTCAATTAAATATGAAGAAAAAAATTTAATTAAATCCCTCGATATACCGAACATTCTCAGCTTTCTAAGAAGTACACCATGGTCAACCAAGTCAAAAGCTCGTTTAAAGTCTGTATATATTACATCTACTTGTGTCCCTCTATTGAAAGAGTCGTTAATTACTTGATTCATAATCAATAAGTTTGAAGTAGTTGATCGATTACACTTAAAATTATATTGAGAGTTAGACAAATATATAGAAACATGATTGAATAGATGTTTATAAATAACTGCTTCAAATATTTTAGCAGGAGAAGGTATGAGATTAATTGGTCTATGATCTTCCATCAATCTTACTGGATTAACTTTAGGAACTCGGCATACCGCTGAAATTTTAAATTTTGCTGGAAATTTTCCTTGATGAAAAGACAAATTGAACAAATAAGTCAATGGTTTGATGATGAATTCTTTACAATCCTTAAAAATATAAGATGATATACTATCATGACCAAATGATATTTTACTTTTTATTTTATTTATTGCTTCCTCAACTTCAAATTAATATATCTTATCTAAAACTATTATATCTGTAGATGAAAGTGTTGTAATTGAGTATATTTCAGATAAATCTATATTAGGTCGTTCTGAACTATAAACGGAGTGAAATAAGTGGCAAAGGCTTCACATTTTAATTTATTATCGATAATTTTATCTTGTTGTACTCAAGAACAGAATGTTTCTTAGTCAAATTTGGACACCTCCTACTATTTACATATCTGCAGAATACCTTAGGTTCTTTAATGATGTTCTCTTCTATTTTCTGATTATAATGTTTATAAGCCAGTTCAATACTAGACTTAATTTGTTTCCTAATATGAACAAAACGTATATAATCAGAAGAGCGTTTATATTTGTTAAATGCACGTCTAAAACGATCTTTCTTCTTTACGTTTTTAATTATATTAACAGTAAAAAAAGGTGGGTATAAATGTTTACTCTTTGACTTTTTAGGTGCACTTTCATCAAGCACTTTATATAATTCAGAGTAAAAGTAAGTAACACCTTCATCTGCATCTTTAATTACATACAACAAATCACATTTTTTATCTTCAAAAGCTGATATAACTTTCGAAAATCGCATTTGTTAAAATCATACACCGCATCACCAAGTTCCCCATATATTTGACAATTTTTAAGGAATTGAATATTAATATTCAAACACGGGTGATGTCTATCTTGTTGAACAAAGCAAACGTCAGATTCAAAGACTTCAACATTGGGTAAATTACTCAACACAACATCCAAAATTCAGTCGTTTACATATTTAACAGTATTTAACTGTGAAAAATTTAAGAAGTTTAATTTATACAACACATTAATTTTTAAAATACTTAATGTTACAGAATAATTTCCATTCATATATTATGTTAGCAGTCCAAGATTGAAATAACCTATTATTAAAACATTTTGGGATAGTGATAATTCTTTGAATCTTTCAATGTTATTAAGAAATTACAAATAATCCCTCTTTACTGTACGGAGGAAAATCTATTACACAAATGCAAATGTATATATAGTTCGATCCTGCTAATTAAACCCCAACCCACAAATCTTCATAGTCCGGTAACTCAAATTTACTTATTCTCTCTGAAGTATATTTATTTTTAATGGCCAAGAGCACACCGCCCCTATCACGCATTCAACAACGTTCAAAATTTCTATCCTTCCTCAAAATTTGATATCTTTCATCAAATAATTCAGAACTAAATATTTCATTTTTTAGCCAGGACTCAGTAATAACCACACAGTCAAAATCATACGTAATTGAGCTCAAATGTAATTCATTAAATTTGATTTCTAAACTGTTAACATTTTAATAAAAAATATGAAATGTACTATTAACTACTGACATTATTCTGAAACAATTTGTAACAAAAATAATCAATATTATTGTAAACTATTTTGAAATTAGTTGCTGACCTCATTATTATACCCAGTGTAATGATTTTTGACTCAAACAATCATATTTATCCTTTGAATACAAATGCGGCTGACTTGATATCTTTTCAGCAATATCCAAATTTATCAAGTACTTAATAGGTAAGTCGTTGGTTCCTTCATTGACAGAATTACGAAAACCTGGTATACCCTCCTCAGATTTTACAACAATTACAGAACTATTTTTATTTTTTATAATTAAAATTTGACCGTTTGCATTAACCCAGCAATACTTATGTTGAGTATTTCTCGCCGCATTTCGCGTTTTCCAAAAGAGTTGTCTATTTCTAGGGTATAAGTTAACATTTATAAAAATCTTTTGATCGTCAGTTCCAGGAACCACGTTGTTACTAACTAATCCTGAATTTCTTTTACCTAGCCAACTATCCCTCGCAGATCGTGTCTTAAAATGTACAATTATTGCTTTCCTCTTATTTTTGCCACTACCATTTGATATTCGATGTACAATATCAATATCTTATTCCTCACAATTTATTCATAATTTCCCTGCCAAATCAATTACTATATCCTTTAAGTTCCCATCAACCCGATCTTGAATTCCATGAATCTCAATGTTTTTGTTACGCCCGTATTGGTTAAGATAATTCAACTTTTTGGCCTGTTGTTCTATTTGATTTTTCAACATTACATTTTCCGCTTTTATTTTTGTGATTTCTTTGTCCAGTTTAATATTTTCCGTCGCCTCTATTTCAATTTTTTTTAGTAACTCATCATATTTATTGGACATAAACTGAACACTAGTTATAGATGTGCAATCTGATCATACGACCAGAGGAAAGAAATACCAGAATACTAAACTGAACTAATATAATACATAAATACACTAACTGAAAATAAATAGTAATAGTTATACATGAACATTATATATGACAGCAAAGTTTTGAAACCTAAAGCTGATAAATAATAAATTTGTATCTTTTACAATAAGTACGAAATATTGTTACACCACATTTTAATATTACGGACACGGTGATATTTTAATATGAAGCACTATACAGGATGTCAAAAGAATCTCGGATGATGATACATTATGTAACGTAGAATGTATCGAGCGCTAGCAATTACCTACCTTCACAAACACTCAAGAATGTTTGAAATAGTCTATAATGCTATTACACTAATGGAGTTGTCAGGGTATCGTAATGTTTGATTTTTTAAAATTCACACTATGGCAAGTTTTTGTATTACATAGCCTACTTCAAATCTACATATTAAACAAAAACTTCCAATACTCCATTTACTTTCTTGTTTCAGAAACTAAGGACACAACGGTATCACATACAACAACATTTATACAACATTAATAACGCCAGTAATAGGATGGGACAATGCACGATTAAAATATTTTACTTTCAAATGGTATGATCATGATACAAGGCATTTAGAGCAAATAGTAACACAGTTACAAGAGGTTGAAAATTTGACTTTTTCCCAAAGGTTTTATTTCGGAAAGTGATTAGATGAGTATCACATTCAATCATGTAGATCTGAGTTTCCCAATCTTTCTGATGTCGCGGTCTTCTTTAGTGACTGTTAATTCCTTGTACCTCCTTCTTAAATAAAAATAATATTTTACATACTATAAAAGTGAAATGATTACTTATCCTCTTCAGTCCATAGGTGCATTTTATTTTTTATTTATTTATTTATTTATTTATTTCTTCTATTCTGAGGCTTGCATCGTAGCAGAAACTGCTTTGTAACTTTTGTATACCTCCCACCTGTGTTTATTACTAATCTTGTTCATTAGATGGCATCAACAATCATCATATTTCAAGCAATAGTTACAAAAAATGTGGATCGCTTAATGACAGTACTCTAGAGGTTACGCATATGTTCTTGCCACACTAAGTGTGTTATTTATAAGAATATAATACTGCAATAAATTGAGATATTCGAAAAATACGATCACAGCAAATAGACCAGATAGTATGAATTTAACATTCACTTCATGTGATGGATGATTCACCTTTCAGATTAGATTGCAAAGTTTGTTATTTTTTCTTGTATCTTTTATATAATATTATTATGAAGTCGTTGAAAGATAGATAATGTATGTTGCAAATTTTCGAAGTATGAAAACATAATAAGATAACGTTCAATGAAAGTAAAATGTCCCGCGGTAAGCATTTTAATCTCTGTCTGATCCCCGTGGATCTACGGACCACAAATTGGGAAACACTAGTATATATAATATTTAGTAGGCGTAGCAAAAGCAATGCAGTTTAAAGCAATTAACTATCTCAAAAGAGTCCGGATATATAAAAACATTCGTATAATCGCAATACTACTGAAAATTATGTAATTTCGAAAACTTATTTTAATTACAGACACCCAAAAGTGTTGCACTAATATATTATACCAACCAAATGAAGGCAAATACTATTGAAAAATTTCCCACAATATTAAATTTAACCTTATAGGATCTACCCCTGTTTTCCATATCTCTGGAGCAGTTGAGATATTAGATGGGGGATATGCTCGAAAAAGTTGATAACGAACAAGAAGCAAATTATTGGATATAAGCGTTCAAAGTTAAAAACTAAAGTGCAATATCACATCTTCTGACAAGATTCTCAAATTTCCCTTTATGATACACTTTTATTCAATGACTTCCTACTGTTATATTTACTGTTTATAGTTATTACGACGATTACTGTGATGAAGTGTATGAAGTAAATGCTGAAGTACAATGAGATTTATCCACGTCTTTGACTTTCAACTCAAATAGCTGTAAACGTCATTATGATCTTTACTGCTATTGACAACCATCTACATGATTGATTGGACTTTATCCTTATCTAAACAGTTTCAATCCCTTGTAAGTTTGTGCCTATTTACTCTAAATACGTTGTATTATATTCATAGTTTTTGACACTAATACTTTAATTGTGATTATACCCGTTCGTCTGATTTACGTGTATGCTGTAGTATAGGGATCCAAAGTTCGGATGTGTGTGATACTGTAACCTCCTTAGTTTTTAGCACTGAATAACTCATGTGGTGTTATAGGTTTTTGTTTAATATGTAGATCTGAAGTACGTAATAATCTGATGCACAGGCATTTGGGAAAGGAAAACACAAATATTGTTAAGCGGGAAACAATGTTAATCTGACAGTGTTGCAGAGAATGTGAAATAAATTAATCTTTCAATATTTCCATCGCTTTATATGTACTAATTTAAAAGTTACAAAATTTTTACGCTCAGATTGTGTACTGGGCAAGCTGACAAGTAGTGAGCTTACCTATGAAAGAATGGTTTGTTTAAATTATAATGAACGTTTTATATTCTTTATAGCTATATTGTATTAAACAGCAAATATAACGTGGACAAACAATATCTTCCTCTTTTCAGATACTGGAGAAATAAGTGAGGCCACATGATGGCGTAGCGATAACATAAGACAAGACTGAGCTACTTTCAGCCACCCAACACTTGTTCCCAAATGGTTTAAGGTTGGCTTAAAGAGACAAGTTTTGCCGATAGATGCCATTACATTCTTCGTATCTCTCTCATGTATTTTTTACCTTTCACAAAAATTCACGATTTCTCTTACAAATTTCAAACAAGAGACTTTAAATTTTTAGAGAAGGAACTTCATGACCTATCGAAGGAAACAATCCGTGCCAATTTTTTATTTAAAATTTTCTTCATTGTTGAAATGGATATCCAAACCTTTAATAATATAACTATTTCAACAATGAACAAAATTCTGAATAAAAAATCGGCACGGATTGTTGTCTTCAATAGGTTATGAAGTTTCTTCTGTAAAAATTTGAAGTCTTTAGTTCGAAACTTGTAAGAGAAATCGTGAATTTTCGTGAAAGGTAAAAAATACATGGGAGAGATACGAAGACTGCAGTGACATCTACCGGCAAAGCTTGTCCCTTTACACCAACCTTAAAGGGGAAGCATAGATTCATGAAAACATGTACTGTAGAAAGAAATGAAATCATATGCAACAGTGAAGCGATGATTTGCAGAATATAAATGTTGCCGCCAGAGCAGTGCAAGCAAACCACGCCCAGAACCACCAATGACACTCACCTCTGAGATAGGTGTATGATCCGATTTTCGATGATTATTGTAGAGTTGAGGCAAACATCGCTAGCACTTTGAGGATAGCCATAGGAAAAATGTACAACTTTATAAGAAACGCATTTTTGATTAGGATAGTCACTGAGCTTCCACAAACATCCATTTCGATCAGAAAAGATAGAGTACTACCGTCAAAGACAGACCGTGAGAGACTCTCGATCCTTCATTTTGATCCAGAAATAAAGGAGCATTCGAAGGAAGGGAACATCTGTCGTCCGGAACCGCAAGAAATTGAAAATGCAAGCTGCTGCTTGGAATGCATTTCCTGTGATGGGAAGCATTTTCTAAAATCCAGAAGGTGTTCTAATTATAGATTTTCTGCACAAGAGTAACACCATCAAAAGACCATATTTTAGAAATTTAGTCAGTCAACACGAAATGAGATTGAATAAAAGACAGATGACTAATTGGAGAAAATTTTCATTGTATATCATGAGAATGCTCCACCACACATTTCCAGAGCTGCTCTTTAGTCTCCAGAGGACGTGCGTTCGATGTGTTATCCCATTCGTAATACTCACTAAACTTATCATCCTCTGATCTTATATCTTCCTGATGATGCAGCAACACTTGGAATTTAGAACATTTTCCGATGTATGATGCATTCATTATATTGTGAAATTGTGTGACGAATAGGAACAATCCTTTTATCGTGAGGCCATATTAAAGCTACAGAAATGATATGATACTTTTGTTAAAGTTTGGAAGAATGTGTTAGAAAACCTAAAAGTTAACGTACTTGTGATCATTCTTTCATAGGTAGGCTCACTATCTCCAGTCAACCCACTCTCATGTATATGGATATATAATGTATGCATATGGTGTATGTGTATATCACAGTAAACACAACCCTACCAGTGACAATTGCTCGAGAGTCCAATCCTCATTCTCTTCTAGAAATCTTTCTTTCACGAGTTCCGGAGATTCACACATTAAACTACTTTCTGAAATATTTGCTACGTTTGACTCCTCATGAGCTATTGTAACATCACTTTGATGGAATCTCATTACATTAATTATATCACAGTCACAGTGCATGGATTTTGTACTCATATACAACTTAACATTATATTCTGCTTCTTCAATTACAGGTTCCAAATCTTTATCATTTAAAAGTATATATACTATATTATTGTATCTAAGATCAATTTGTAGATCTTGTGATAAATATAGGAAATCATTTGTTGTGAGCTTCTTTATGTTGTTACCAGATACATTAAGTAAACGAAGTTCTTTCCATTGCCTCCACTTCGGAAGTATATAGGAAATATTATTGTTTGGAATTTCAAAAGCTTTTTCAATGGCGTAATAAACATTTGCAAAGGAGTGAATTTGTATTTGGTTATTTCCAAAATTAAAAATGTTAAAGTGAAGATTATCGTAAAGCCCAATACAGGTGATATAATTAAACGACAAATCAATTATATTAACATCGAATGGAATCTTAAAAAAGCTTAGTCTGGTTCCATGTTTCTCACATCTTGGAACTATTGTATAGTATCCACGGAGCGGACTGAAATCTGGAACTTGCACAATGTGATTGTAACTTAAGTCTAAATAACTTAAATATGTCAAATCAACAAATACATAAGGATGCAGGTAGGATATTACATTGTTCCGTAACTCTAGCTTTTGAAGTGAAGTTAGGTTAACAAATGTTCTATTGTCTATCAACGTGTAATTGTTGTAGCTTAAGATTAGAATACGAAGTTTTGGAAGATTAAATGTTGTTGGGTGACCTTCTGAAAGTCTGTTGTGATCAAGATACAGGGTTTCAATATTTCTAATATTTAATAAAAAATCGTCTGGAAGGTCGTCAATTAAATTTTCACCTAAATCAATCTCTTTTAAATCATCCTCACCTTTCAAGAATTCAGATGAAACATATCCAATTCCACAGTTTCTCATTTCTATCTTGTGAAGCCATGCTGTTCCATTGAACTTTATACTACTCGTAATATTGGGAGCATAGTTATACGAAATAGAAAGATCATAAATTGGTCGTTCAAATGTCAGATTGAAGATTGATAAATTATTATTTGATATGTTAAAAAGAATATGCCTATATTTTGTAAACACTGATATCCAATTATCTTCTCTCAAAGAGAATTGAGTAAAGCTGAGATCTACAAAATAGAGATTTCTGGGACCACTAACTGCATTCCAAGGAAACGTTTTAAACGGATTATTATTTAAATACAATGTTGATAACCTTAAGAGAGAATTGAAACATTGATTTGGAATTGATTTTATTTCATTATGAGATAAATCTAATATATTTAGTGAAGTTAATGTTTTGAACCAATTTGGATTAATTCTTTGCAGTTTGTTTTTACGTAAATGTAAACTGAAAAGTCTAGTTACGTCTTTAAATATAAGTGGTGGTAAATCTTTCAGTTGATTATTATTAGTAATCTCTAAATCAATTAAGCTGGTAAAGTTGCGTAACAAATCCTCCGGTATTTCTGATAGATCAGAACGCATAAGATATAAGCCCTCTGTTGTTTTAGGAAAGATGCCACTGTGAAGATTTCTAATATGAGCATATGATACGCTAATATTTTTAAATACAGAGAAGTTAATTTCGCAACTGAAGACCTTAGAGAGTGATATATTACCAAAATCTAACGACTCATTATTACGAGCTTCTAGGTGCAGTTCTATATTATTTTTTGACTCTAGAAGACAACTTGTAGAGTTACTGAGCTCTTCCATGAATTTAGTATTTATAGTACAGTTCTTAATTGTTATTATTGTTTGCTCTCTACCTGTATTTCTGATATATTTGAATGGCACAAAAATGTTTATAGGAATACGAAAATCAGAGTTTGTTAAACATATAAATGTGAAAATCATTTGATTTTCATCTGCCTTATACGCAACAGCTGTAAAATTATGACCACAGGTAATCTTAAGGGAGGCGACAGAATGCACTTGAGCACATTGTTCAGCTTCGTTCTTCATAATCGCAGTGATGAAACATGACGCAACTATCCAGAAGAAAACGGGCCAAACAAAGGTGTTTAATGAGTTCTTCATTTTGACTTCTAGTTCAATATTTAATTGATATTCTAATTAACCATAGCTACTCTTGCATGTTAATTATCTTCAAACTCTGTGAAATTCTCATTATCTGAAAGGAATAAAATAATAAAATTAATTTACATGCCCTATAAAATTTGTATAACCAGTTTAATATTAAGCTATATCTATTTTAACTAAATTGTTACACATTTACTTAATATCGAAATAATTAGATAAATAGCTTGTTCTCAACGGGCCTCAAACCACTTATAGAAGTTACAGGAAGTATCTTCGTTATCCAGAATTCAAATGAACGATGGATATTTGTTTTTCTTACCTGCAAAATTTTCTAAACAAAATTAGATCTATTTCGTATTAGATTTACACGAAAATAAAAACACTTATAGACTTATACTAGTAAGCAACAGTACATGGAAGAATTTTCTGGTAACCGTTCATCAAATATATTCTCTGTTATAAGCAAGTTTAGGTAATTACTCGTTGAAAAAGATTTCTACATGTAAAGTACGTGAAAATCTAGAAACAAGTCTACAAATTAAAATAAAACGTTTTCCGCGGTAGTTATTACAGGGCTGCTATAAATGATTCAGACATATATATATATATATATATATATATATATATATATATATATATATATATATATATATATATATATATATATATATATATATATATTTCGAAAGCAAAATCTCTGAAATGTATATTGAATTAGTGAATATTCGTAAAAAAAAGTATCATTTAGTTTACGTAAATGCTGGATCGCCTCATTTTAAACTTCGTTCTTTACCTAATAATAATAATAATAATAATAATAATATTATTATTATTATTATTATTATTATTATTATTATTATTATTATTATTATTATAGTCGTATCTTTATCAGAAAGTTTCAGGCTTAGTCTGTGAGTTCAATGAAATTATATGCTACTTATGCTCTGTCTTTCTCGATATACAGTATACATAGTCTTCCAAAAGTTCTGTAAAAAAGTAAAAGCTGTAACTTTGAAAGTACTACTTACAATTTTGTATCTTGTTTATAATTTTTATTGGAAATGTTAAAATTTTTTGTTGGCAACAATGAGCGGATGTAAACGTTGACATCATAACCGCAAATCACGTGACAAACATGGCGTCTACTCAGGAGAAAGTGCAGTGTGTGGCGTGGTTTTGTGAGTTACAATCTAGTGTTTTGGTGAGAAGAAAATCCCGACAAAAATATCAGAAACTACCACCTGCAGGTTCAAGTATCAAGAGATGATACGATAAGTTCCTAGCTACCGGAAGTGTCTTGGACTTGCCTCGTAGCGGAAGGCCAACAACCAGTGTTGATGTGATTCAATCCGTGCAGGAAAGAGTGTTGCGAAGTTCAAAGAAACGCAGATCCTTGCAGCTGCGAGTGCCAATGACAGCGCTACACAATATCGTTCGTAAGAAAATAAAGGCAAAGGCTTACAAGTTGAAACTTGTACAGTAATTGACGGAAGAAGACTATTACATAAAAGTGAGTTTTGTGAAATGCATTCTTGGATTCCCGAAAAGACTTCAGCAATGTTTGGACGTAAAGGTGCTCAGCTGGTGGTTTGGCGTTGAGAAAATGTTTGGAAACAAAATTTAAGACTTTCGTACAAGTCCACTAAACGTTTTGTACAAATACAATAAATGGTTACCCCCGGGTTAATGGTTACCTAAATAATAAAGACTCTCTCTCTCTCAGACATTTTTTGGTCTGTATTCGAAATTCTAGTTAATTGAATGCCATAGGAACACAAAGAGAAACTTCTTGAAGAGGTAAAAAAAAAAAAATACTTTGGTGGGCACGAACTAACCTTTAAGAGTGCTCTACGATCTACAAGGCAAACGTTTTAGACCACTTGTTTTCTTTTCTTTAAGTTAACTGATTCACCGAACATATCTCCGCAACTTCTATTTTCTACTCGGTTATACCTTTTAGAGTTGCTTCCAGTAATCTTGAACGACAGGGACACTAATGCAAAACAGGCGAGAACAGTTAAAATTGCAAAAGCCCTCCCACCGGGAGTAGAACCCAGGATCCCACGCCCCAAAGGCGCACGTTCTAGATACTAGACAGAGGGAAGAGCTACTGAAACATATTTTGTAGTGTCTTAAGTTTAAGGCTATTTCACCCTAATGTAATATGTCTATTGATTTTTTGTATTTACCATATTCGTCACTTAGACGAATGGTAAAGGTTATTGATTTAGTAGATTCTTTTATATATTTGTCCATAAATATTATATAAATTAGCAGAATTATTTATGATCTGTCATGGAATTTCACTGGCGCATGCACTGTAGATAGAGAGTGTAATTGGAAGGGGAGTTCGACATCTCTCGCCAACAGTATTTTATATCTATCTAGAAGATATAGTGAAAAAGAGTCTACATATTGAAGATGGCATTTCTGTAGGAGGTAGAATGATTAGGTGTATACGAGTTGGAGATAATATGGCTATTGTTGCAGAATCTAACAAGAAAATCCATAAGATGTCGAAAATTTGAGAAAGTCTTGTGAAGAATATGGGGTGAAAACAAATGTTACAAAAACAAAATCCATGGTGATTGGAACGAAGCGGTCTGTGTCTAGAAATAGCACCCGAGAAAATAGAACAGGTGTCTTGTTTTTAATATCTGCACGTGCGAACGTGAAATAAAAACAAGGATAGGAATTGCGAAAGATGTCTATTATTTTCTGGGACCTTGAATAAAAAATGGGAAAAATATTCATAAAATGCTTCGTGTACTGTATTTTACTCTACTGTACAGTGCAAAAACATGGACATTATGCAAAAAAGATGAGTAACAATTGAAAATATGGGTGTGGAGAAGAATGGACAGAATTAGCTGAATCCAGAGGAAAACGAATAAGGGAATATTATAAATGGCAGGAGAAATAATTTAAGATATTATTAAGTAGATGAAGAGAGGCTGATTATGACAATGGTTAAGAAGAAACTGTATCCATGAGGGATGTACTAGAGGGTGTATGGCGGCAGGAAAGACAGGGAGGGGACGAATTAGCATATATCGAAACATAATTAGCATATATCGAATCAGAATTAGTCTATGTTTGATATCAACATAGAAAAATCGTTTGTGAAGTTTAAGAGGTTAACGAAAGACAGTGGAACATGGAAGCTTCTCACTTGCGGCAAGTGACCCGCCAATTATGGCGGAATACACTGATGATAATGATGAAAGGGAACCACTACTTTCCACACAGGCATTCTTACAGTCTGTTAGAAATTTGCATTCTGACTCGTATCAGTAACTGCATTTTTGTTTATACTGCGCATGCACAAGTGAATTTCCATGACAGATCACAAATAATTCTGATAATCTATATACCTATAACATTTATGGAGAAATATATAATAGAACCCATATCAATAAGATATATCATTCACCATAGTAACGGATACGCTAAACAAAAGAATCAATAAACATATCACATCAGGGCAGATAGCCTTAACTTCAGCCACTATAAAATATATTTCAGTTGCTCTCCCCCATCAGTCAAGTGGTTGGAACGTGTGCCTTTGGGACATTTGGTCCTGGGTTCTATTCAAGGTGGGAGATCCTTTGCAATTTGTTAACTGTCCACGCAGTTTTTGTGTTCGTGTACCTGTTGGTTACTGAAAGCAACTGTAGAACGTATAACCTAGTAGAAAATAGAGAAGTTACTGAGATACGTTCGGTGAATGGGCAAAATTAAAGAAAACATAAAAAGGTGTTCTAACAAGATATAGTGGTGGACATAAGTCCTTGACCAGGGAATGTCGAGTGCTTTGAAACCAAATGCAGAGTATGAGAATTAAATCTATCATATCTGTAGTTTGGTGTGGGGAATAAAATGAAATTGTGAACCAAAGGTTTAACAACAACCCAATTTACTAATACAAACAACGCCAAATATTATTCACTTATATAATCATAAAAGAAATACGAAAGACGATTCGAAACGAAGAAAAATAACTTCGAATTTATAAGCGGAGATAAAGAAGCCTAACGTGAACACACTACAAATGAACAAATTAACATGCAGTGGGCATGGTTCAGTGGTCAAGGTGCTCAACCAGTAATCTGAAAGTTCTCGGATCGAATCCACGACGGGGAAATATATTTTTTATTTTAGATCTTTTGGTGGCGATTGATCGACGATGACCATGTCTTATTATCTCCAAATATTTGAATTCTCAGATGTTTCAATACTTGAACTATCAAATCATCAGGAATAACAACAGTACTAATAATAAACTAATAATAATTATTGTTATCTCGCGGAGGATTAAAATTTAGGAGCTCATTATTGCTCAGGACATACCATTACAAGCTGAAACGTGCTATTCTGCAAGAGTATTTCACTTTTGTTTAGTGTGGAGGAATTACTAATCTCATTTCAGAAACGAAACAAACAAAATCGAGACGAGAATTAACATTTTACATTAGAGACTGGACAAGGCTTACTCGTATTATCGTCTCGCTTTGAAGATGAGAATCGAGACGAGACGAAAAGTATGTAAAATTTCTCATCTTGTCTCGATTCTCAAAGTAGGGTATGTCTGTTACTTAAGTAACAATTGCTCTGTAGACTTAGTTTTACACTCCACTCTGTTACTTTGTATTTCGGAGCTCATGGAACTTATTGTGTTCTGTATAGGTATTTTTGTAGCAAAGTTTTTAAAATTACTTCTGCATATCCTAAAAGCTATTTTATTATATGCCTTACTTTTATTAATATTCAGTTATATTTATTACATTTATTTTCCCTAAATCGTACAGTAAAATACTTTCTACATGAAAGTTTAGTGGAATGCTCTCGTTTAAAATTTAGGTAGTTGCAGAGGTGTGTCCTGGAGATCCGGACACCCTCCCAAAAAATCCCGACTTTTCCGTAAGTTTTGCCTAATTTTAGGACAACTTTAAAAAAATTAATACCATTATTACTATTACTGAAATTTTGTGAATTTAGTGGTTCACCTTCTTCCAGCTTGTGTCCCTGGATCTATCCCAGCTCCCGCCCAGTGGGCATTGTGCTGGAGAAGCGCTGTATTGCATGTTTTCTCGTGGTTCTGTTTCCTCACACATTCTTTATTCCACTATTTCTTTCATACTCATCATCGACATCACCTTTAGCTTGACCCTCATGACTACCCATGGATAACCTTGTAATGCAAAACTTAAAAACACAATTTTTCTTACAGTTCTTGTAAGTTGAGTAGCCATACTTTCAACGTGAAATTTGACTGGAATTCTTTCATTTAACATTTAGCTAATTGTAGGATGTACGCAGATATATGTCCTGGTGGATCGGGCACTTTTCTCCAATCCCGACTATTTTGTAGGTATTTCCTAATGTTAGAAGTCATTTTTACAGTTTTTAATAGAATCTGTCCTCATACGGAAACTGTATTCTATATTATTATTATCAATACTATTACTGAAGGTTTCAGATCTCAATATTACTTCCTATTCCAACAAGATTGAGGGCATTGTCGGGCTGTTTCAGTGGTATACTCCTGTTCACATAAATTTGAAAAATCATTCAGAGGTAAGTCCAAAAAATTAGCCTAGATCCGTTACAATTCCCGCAGATCTACACAGACGGAATTGCATTTTGTCTCCGTTCTTTATATAGACACTAGCTGCAAGGCATGTATGTGCCGCCAGCAGCCAAGCGTTTTGAATTGCTCAGTCTTCGTAAAGAACATATGAAACTTGAAGATCTAGAGTTCAAAACTCGATCTCAGATGTTTTATTTATTGTTTAACATGAAGATATGATGAAATAATTAAAAGTGTAATACATTTTACACGTGTAAATTGAAAATGTAATAATTTCATATTAAAATTGGCGTTTACTGCCTATATTGCATGTTTGTTTACTTTTAGTTCAAAATAAATGCTTATGAAACTTTTCTGTTTAAAATCTCTAGAATAATCATTGACACTTGGATATGTGAAATTAGACTGAAAGAAATGCAAATAAGTATAGTGAAATTCATAGGAAAAAGGAAAAGAAATTTTTTTGGACCCTGCCCAAAGATGAATTGCCTTATAAGAGTTACTTTGGAAGGATTAGTGTCCTGAAGGAAAAGAGGGGGAAAAGTGTCAGCTGCTGAACAAAATGAAGATAGAAACTTCGGATGCATTAACAGAAACTAAGTAGGATTTGTCTTCACCACGATACATAGTTATTAATCATTTCTTATTATTAATCAATTCTAAAATATTTTATGGAAAAAATATAACATCCTAGTTTATTTAATAAATTTAATTTCACACTAAATTCTTTTTAGATCGGTTATGTTAAAAGGGAACATGTTCTATATACAGTAAAATTCATTGCTCATATTCCCTTTCAACAATCACCTATTTGAATGACAGTTTGGATGACAAGTAATTATAAGCCTAAGAATAAAAAATTAATTAATATTTTCAATGACTATTATACATGGACACGTATTTATAAGATTTTTGAAATTGACTTTTAATGCTTAGAAATATTCAATTTTAGAATTTAGACACTTGATATCCAACATTAAAACTTTGTTTATGTTTATAACAAATTCTAGTCGAGTGCAAAATAAGAAATGTTTGAATTCCATATAAATTCAATATCAACACGGGTCACCTTCAGACTTTCAAAAATTTCTCCTGACCTCAGTTTTCAAGATATAAGTATAAAATTTTGCACACGTATTATATACATAACAATGTATTTCTAGAAAAGAAATCAGGTCCCTTTGTGAACTCAGGCTTGGGCCACAGGGGCACAAAAATTTCAAAAAAGAATTTGTTTCGAAAAATCTCTTTGTTTCTGCCGATTTTCCAATTTCTGGTGTATAATACGAACAGGGGAGTGATACCGTTGGAAAGTATAATATATCTTGAAAAAACGATTTATAAACCATGGCTCTATGATAAATAGTAAGGAAGTAGTAGTTCTTTGAGTTTACTTGAGTGAAAGTTTAAAATTTACCTCAGAAAGTGGCAATCCTAAAGGGAAAGTGGAAAGTAATATTGATTCCTATAAATAAAAACCTACAAAGATAGCAAGAAACTGTATCTACAGAGCTCAAAGGATATGCGCAGTCTCAGTATTATGTCTTCTTTTGTAACCGGAAGTGAAAAAAAATCTCTCATTTCTAATTCCTGGTTTCAGTATATATTGCAAAAAGGAAGAAAAATGTAGAATACAGAAGGAAATCTTTTTCTGGTATAGGTATAGATCGGCAACTAAATAATAGTTTCCATGTATACCCTTATCTATCTACAGAGATCTGAATTGATAGATTTCGTTACTTCTGTTTAGAGTTTATTTCCACTATAGTACGAAAGGTCCCGTAGTTGCACAGTGTGAAATGAAACTTTAATATTGGTTTTAATAATAATAATAATAATAATAATAATAATAATAATAATAATAATAATAATAATAATAATAATAATAATGATAATAATACAACCATGCAAGAAATCTGAAGCTAAACCAATATTATTATGAAAATTATAAACATGTAAGAGGCTAGGCATATACCTCAAGTATTTATCTAATTAGAAATGCCTGTACTTACTTTTTACGGGATATTGGGAATGAGTATTGAAGGGCAATTCCTTATTTTCATTGAAACTTATGAGTGCGAAAGAACTTTAAGATCAAGTCGTTTCCTTGAAATAAATATCTGGACTTATCATAGGAACCTGGAAGTAAATAGAAATTCCTTGTGTTAACATTTGCACATCTTGATGGAAAGGAATATGATCAAATTTTCTGTTATATTGATTGCTCGACATTGATATACATAAATATTCTAGGGATTACCCATTTCAAATTTTTATTCGTATATAATACATTATGTTGGTTTAATCGTTGTAAGTCATTTTATAAATATATTTTAATAGTTGTTAAGAAAAATAATTTTCACGGGGCAAAGTTTAAAATAATTACTAGAGTAAGAAATAAAGTATAGGCCTAAATGTATAAAACAATATCACCGTCATTATAGTAAAGTTTTCACATCTAAAAAATAGGCATTATGGGTTATTCTTTTCCGGGGAAGTAGAAACAAAAGTGTCTCAGTTATGTTAATGTGGAAATCTAATCCCTAAATGTTTAATTTAAAGAACTATATATATTTACAATTTTTTCGTCATTTTTGATAAATATTGGTCTGGGACGTAGTCTTCCAGCGAACGCAGTTTAGAGCTACACGTAGTTGTACTCCGTTGTGCACATTTATAACAAATATGCTACAGAATACTTTACGGATTTTTATATGTGTAACTTTCAATGTTCATTTCTATTCATTTGTTACAATTACTGTATGTAATAAGAATAAAAACAAACATTGGTTTAGCAATGCAAGGCTTTTGGAGTAGGAACATCCGAATCTATATATTAATAGCGGTGCCTGTGAACAAAAAACTTCAGATCCAAATTGAAGGCGACTATGTTTGTGACTCTTAATCCGTTGAACCACACGACCGATCTCGATCAAATTTTCAAAATAGATGAAGTTCGAACCTGGGAAGTTTTTCATTATTTCATTTTGATGGCAGAGCTTAGAGGAGGAGAGAGAAAATGGGCAAATGTATGAAAATGAATAAAACTTACTAAGTCTTGAACTACCCGACCGATCTCGATCTAACTTTCAACATAGTTAAGGTTACGACCTGGAAGGTTTTCATCATTTTACTTTGACGGCACAGTGTGGGGGAGAGAAAGGGGGACATATATGTAAAAAAAAAAAATCAAATTTTTAACACACATGACATTCGGGCCTGGAATAAATTTTATCATTTAACTGATCTCGATCAAATTTTCAAACTTTTTATCATTTAACCTTGACGATACAGTGTAGGGGCAGGGGGAGGAGATGATTACATTTTAAACCAAATGATCGATCTCGATCAAATTTTCATCAACCTAGATGAAGTTTAAATCTGAGATGGGTTTTGTCCTATCACTTTGACATGTACACGTAACTTAAGGAACGGGGAGAGACATTTCAAAGGAGGAGAAGAAACATTTGAAAGTGATGGCAAATGACCGAGATTTGTGTCGAAACTATAGTTTTTGGGGTAGCTGAGATGAACAATGATACTTCCTATGCCGTGCCCCGCACCATGGGGAGGGGAGAGGGATATATGAAAATCACCGAAAACGACCAATATGAAAGAGCGCTTTAGTAATAGTAAAAACGAAATATATTAATATTTTTCCTTAATTTAACCCAGTGAAATCAGGGTGCGTCCTAGATTCAAGGACATCTTAAATTCGAGTAATTCGAGAAATTCCTAATTAAAGATATTATTAACGTGTTATTAAAACTACTTTGCTAGCCATAAAATTTTTAATTTTGTATCATATTCCATCATTTAGACAACAATAGTGTAATTCGCTTGCTCAGGACATGCAAGTTTACTAGTTTATTTTAATAGTAAAGTGTTATAGGCTAGTAAAATGTTAGTAATTGCATATATATTTAAAAAAATAAAATTGATTCGTCTGTATTCTCTAGAAGAAATGTGGGCTTTGGACAAATAATAGAATATTAATATTAAAAGAGTAAGCTATTATTTCTATTTTATTTTATATATTTATTATATTTATTTATTTAGAATTTACAGTAAATTATGTTACTATTTGCCAGCATATCATTATTTGCTAAAGATGGAGTCGCGGTGGCTCAGTGGTAGAGCGTTCCTCTGGTGCAAGGGGTCGCGGGTTCAATACCACCAAGTGAATTAAGAGAGTTGCATATCTTTTTTTTTCAGTGTTGTTGCCAGTTTCAACGCAAAATTTCTTTATATGAAGATTCCGCCAGTTGGGACAAAATTAAGAAAAATATTTTGATGTTTTTCACGCAAACACAGACACAATAGTGAGTAGAAAAGTTCTGATAGAATTCAGACACCAGCCACTTCCACCCTAACAGTAGGAAAGATTAACTTTATTGGTATGTGTCAGAGCTTAAGAAAATTGTATTGAGAATGTCAAAACCACATTAATGGCATTACTATAGCAAACAATTCTGTTTCTTTCTTTTTTGTTTGTTTCATTGTATAACAATAAGATGTATAATTGAGAAAGTTACCTTTTTTATAAACCCAATTGAAAAAAAAAACAATCTCATAAAGATACTGGGAAAATATCTTCTCATGACCGAGAAAAATGATAAGATGGTGAAAGGTTCAACTCTCTTCCATCCATCTAATCTAATAAAGTAAAGATTGTTGTAATTAATATTTCCTCATGATTCACAATTACTTTTCCAAAATAAATTAAGAATATGTTTTCATGTGAGCACAAGTTTCAAACGTTCATTTGCAAAGACCATGCGTTATAACTCTTGTGCAACAATACTTGAAGTTTTTTCATGATATTCCACAGTCACAAAAGAAAAGTACAAACACAGCAACCTTAATTTCTGTAAATCCTATATCTTACTTTAGTCAAGATAATTCATAGTGATGTTGTTATTGGTACAGTGTACTTAAGTAAATAAAATATTAAATCAGTCGAGAGACAGGTTTGTATTTAGGCTATTTTAAATGTTATAATTTCACTCTACTGAACACAACACTGACGTAACGAAGCAACAATGGAAAGCATTTTAAGGCACTTCAGATGTAGATATGATGGACAATTTCCTGGATGAAAAAAAACATGCAATGACGAAATGTTTAAAAAAAATCGAGACTAAAGAATGACAATGGATACAGAAAAAATGAAAGAAATTGCATGAGAATTCATTTGAAAATTTAAAATTCGGTGGAGACGATTGAAGATAGTGAACAACGTTTAAGAATTATCGATGTACAAGAATAATATCTCAAATGTGGCATAACAGTAATGATGTTGATGAGATGATATAAGAAACCGAATAACTGTCACTAAATACGCATGAGTAGAAAAGCACAAATATCCAATTTCCAAAGCTGAAAACCAAGACTAATTTTGTAGGATTTTTTCTGAACTTGAATGTTGAGATGGCACCTTAAACACTCTGACTCTTATTGATATATTGACTAAAACGAAACTCAAGAGTCTAACGATGTATATTTATATAATTTAGTTTTAAATTATAAGCTAAATTCAAAACTTGCGACTTTAGCTACAAATTTGCTCTCTTTTATTAGACGTTTCAAGAGAACTCAGACTTTTAAATATTATACAAAGGATATCTAGCACAAAACGTTTTCTGAAATGGTTATCGTTAACCTCATAACACTCTGTACTATGTCAAGTTCCAATCTTCGTTTTTCTCCACCTGGTTAGTGGACACCCTTGACAGCAAATTGATAAAGTTTGTGTCCTTAACTATGCCCTAAGTATAGAAATAGACTGTTAAGCATTCCTTTCTGTTTTTTTTTAAATGAACGCAAAACTTTTCGTTTTTTTAAATACCATTTGACAAATGTATATTGTTTGAAAGTGGTTACACAATGAAGAACAATACCAACAAAATTTCATTAGGGAATGTTAATATAAAAACATTCTGTTTGGCTTTCAAAAAATCTGACAAATATGTCCAATACTAATGCACATTTGGCACATATAAGGCCAGGACTAGGAACATTTATTAATTAGCCGTGACTATCCCCTTTTGAACTTTCTTCACCTATCTTGTCAGTGTTTGACTTAACATAAATAATTTTCAAGAGTATCTAAAACTTCTTTAACAAATAAAGGAAACTAAGAATAACTAAGAAACCGTAAAATTAGCATAGTTATTAATTACTAATATCAAAAATACTTTTCTATAAAACATAATATTCTAGTTTTTTCACAAATTTAATTTCCCATTAAATTCTAATTGAATCATTCATCGTTAAAAGGGGATATGTTCAAGTTAAAATACATTGCACATATTTCCTTTTAACAATAACCGATTCAACTGGCCATTTAGATGCCAAGTGATTTCACTTAAAGTATGAAAAATGAACTTATGCTTTCATTCACCCTATACATGGACACAGTTTTATATCACATATTTTTTTGATTTTGGTGTCAAAAGAACACACTCTACATGATATATTGAAATTAACATTCACGCATGGAAAAATCTCTGTTTGAATTAGGACGCTTATTATTCAAAGATAAAATTGTGTTTGAGTGCAAGAACCGAAAATAACAGAACTCTAGAGAAGCTTTCGGCTCGTATATTAATCTCTAGAAAGCAAAATTGACAAAGATAGTAAGAAACCGTTTCTATAAAGTCCAAAGGATATTCAGATACTCCTTTTTTGTTCCTGCTTTTGTAACCGGAAGTGAAAAAATCCTTCATTTATAATTTCTGGTTTCAATATATATGGCAAAAGAGCATAAAATGTAGGACATACAAATACATTTTTTTCTGGTATAGATATAGATCGACATCTGAAAACAGTTTCCATTTATACCCCTATCTGACTATTGTGACCAGAACTTTGACATTTGTTGTTACATTGTATTTCCACTACAGTTTGAGAGACTGTCAGAGTTTAACAATATGAAATAAACTCTATTATTGTTTTTAGTAATGATAATGATATAATACATGTCTAAAAAACTGTAGCCAATAGCCTACTCTTTTCAAAACAATTAATCTGCAAATAACAGTAAATACCTTAGATATTTGCTTACGGACAAATGTGTGTACTTACCTCTAAGTGAACTTGTTAAAGAGTACTGAACGACTATTTCCAATTTTCATTGAATCTTTTGACTCCGAATTCACTTGAAGATTAACACCTTTCTTCAAATTAAATAAGTGGACTTATCATAGGAAATCTGGAAATAAATATAAATAAAGAATTGATATTTGTATTTCTTGACTAAAAAAATGTCGTCAACTTTTCTATTGTGCTGATTTCCCGACCTTGATATACTAAACATTTTAGCTATTGTATAATTTTAATCTTTAGTTGTGTGTATTGTATTATGTTGGTTTATACATTGTAAGTCATTTGTTTGATATAAAATACTTGTTGCGAAAAATAATTTTCAGAATACAAATTTAAAATACAAACTCGCGAAAATAATAACATGTAGGGCAAGATGCACAAAAAAATCTATCTTCATTACTGCAGTCAAACTTTGCCTCTTACAAATAAGCATAATGGATTAAGATCAACAAAAGTTCAGTTTCTTTCCATTGCGTTAACTTGGCTCCTTATCTAATGCAGAATGGATCGGTTGCTGTTAATGTTTTCTTTCTACGTGATCCATATTTTTAAAAAATAATATAAGAACAGACTTTCACACAAGCACAATTTAACATATATTTATTTGAGAGTACCATACGTTAGAGCTCTTGGGCTAGAAAGTCTCGTGGAGTTCTCTCAAGGTATTTCCAAATTTGCAGAATAAAAATTATTGACTAGAAGCAAGATAATTTTTTTTTTTTAAAAAAAAGGAGAAATTGCATGAGAATCATTTGGGAATTTCTTTTATACTTGATATTAGATATGTCAGAAAATATAATTAGAAGAATAGGAAGCTTAAAGATAATGAATTGCATTAAAGAAACACAGTCATATTCAAAATGCAGCAGTAACACATCAAGTACTGCATAAATTTAATGATGATGATGATGATATATGAAACCGAATCTATATATTAATAGCGGTGTCTGTGAACAAAAAACCTTAAGTCCAAATTGAAAGTGACGATGTTTGTGACTCTTAATCTCTTGAACCACCCGTCCGATCTCGATCAAATTTTTGACTTAGATGCAGAGATGAGGTTCTAGCTATTTATTTTGACGGTAGAACTTGGGGGAGGGGGAGGGTTGGGAATTATAAAAAAATAAATGAAACTTAATAACTCTTCAACCAAACGACCAATCTTGATCACATTTTCCACATAGATGACTTTCGTGTCTGGAGTGCATTTTACCATTTCACTTTGACGGAATAAAGTAGGGTATGGGGAGGAGAGGGAGATATACCTATACAAAAATCAATAAATAGAAAAATTAAAGTTACTATGTTTGTGAGTTAATAACTTTTGAACCACCCGATCGATTTCAATCAAATTTTCAGCATAGATGAAGTTCGAACCTGGGAAGTATTTTATTATTTCATTTTGATGGTAGAACTTATGGGAGGGGAGAAGATGAGGGTAAATATATGAAAAAGAATTCTTGAACCACCCCACCGATTTCGATCAAACTTTAAACATAGATAAGGTTTGTACCTGGGATGTTTTCGTCATTTTGCCGCAATGTAAGGGAGGGAAAGAGGGGCATACATATAAAAAAAAACTAAAAGTGACTGTCTTTGCGACTTCATCACGCTTAAACCACCGAACCGATCTTAATCAAATTATCAACATAGATGTGGTTCAGAAATGAAGTGGTTTCTGCCATATTCCTTTCACGTAGAACTTAGGGAAGGGGAAGGGGAGAGGAGATTAATATATAAAAATAAATAGAATTTAACTCTTGAACCACCAACCGATCTCGATCAAATGTTCAACGTACGTGACATTCGGACCTGGGATATTTTTTATCATGCCGTGCCCCGCAATATGGGGAGGGGAGAGTGATATACAAAAATCACCGAAAATGACCAATATCAAAGAGTGCTTTAGTAACAGTAAAAATGGACCATATTACTAATTTTTCCTTAAGTAAACCCAGCAAAATCGGGGTGCGGGATTCGAAGACGTCTTAATTTCGAGTAATTATGGAGAAATTCTTAGTTAAAGATATTATTAACGCGTTATTAAAACTACTTTGCTAGCCACAAATATTTTAAATTTTGTATCATATTCAATCATTCAGACAAGAATCGTGCCCCACGCTGGCGCAGGACGTGGGGGTTTGCTAGTAACTGATTAATAACCGAATAATACAAAACCATTTAAATAAATAAATATAGGGGAATTGCGCAATTAGATACAGGAGAAAAACCAACAAATGTATGTTATGAAATACTGCGTGTGTTAAGTAGATTATATCTCTAAAATGAAATAAAATTAAAATCAGGTCTGGATTTTGATACAAGTACCAGACGAGAAAAAGAATTGCCTCAGCCTGAACTTCTTAGGTGTATAAAAATAAGCAAAAATAAGAGAGAGAGAAAGAATAATAAAAGCTTGTGGTGGACAACATCGTGTCCGTGGATTTTCTCGGGGTTCTCCCGTTTTCTCCCACATTTTCTTTCCACCAATTCTTCCATCATCATTCACTTGCCTTAATCATCAGTCTGCCGTAGCCCAAAGAGCATAATCGTGGGACGTTAGACTGGAAATGTTCCTTTTCTAAACGAGGAACTGCATTGACCAATCTCTGTTGGTCCATCAATTCTAGGAAGCTCAGGTGGACATGTCATGTAGCCAAAGTTTCAACTAGAAATCCAATCGAAAAACGACCATTAGGAAGACCTAGTCGCAGATAGGAAGACAATATTAAGATGCAACTTGCAGACATAGAAATGCAAAGTAGAATATGGATCCAGTTGGCTAAGGACAGAAGTCAGTGGAGAGGTTTTGTGAACGCGACGTTGAACCTCCTGGTTCCATAGGCCATAGAGTTAGTTTCATATTGTAAAATTAGACATATTAAATTCGAATTGTATGCTCCTCTTCAATGCAATGTAAATGAAACAGAATATATAAATATTATATTAATATTAGGTAACTGACAACACAGGAAATCCGAGAACTACTTAGTGTTTCAAGATATCAGGTGAAAGTAGCAAACTGACACTTGCTTTGAAATGAAATGAAATAAAATTTGAAATTAATCTTTCTCGCATTTCCGTAGATTATACGATAACCTTTAATTTCAGCTGTGGGTTAGGGTTCTTTCATAGTGATATGGTTAGCGTAAACACTTTCCATACAGAAGACCCGAGTTAGGTTTCTGATGGGTGTTCATGTGGTTCGGATAGCACGTTAAGCAGTAGGTCCATGTGGCATATAGACTCACTGCTGAATGAATGCTAAACTGTTATAATAATAATAATAATAATAATAATTATTATTATTATTATTATTATTATTATTATTATTATTATTATTATTATTATTATTATTATTATTATAGGAAAAAGGACTACTATTCACACGAGTATGAATATTGGTTAACTTTCTAAGGACTTCAATCTCTAGCATAAAGAATAAATTGTATGGATAAGCACTTTATTCAAATGGTATTGGATAATAAATATAGTAGTGATTACTGCTTGGAAAATATAGGAATAAGAGTGCCGTGTTATAGTGTAAGAAGTCAGTCAACATTGGTAGCACTAAATTCAAAACGTGAAATATTGAGAAGAGTGACAATGTCTTATAACAGTTTAAAATGAACACATGTTGGGAGAAACAATAGAACAATTATTTTATTTTATTATTTTTTTTCCAAAGATTAATCTGTTTTAACTTCATGACAAGGGTCTTCATTTTATTATTTTATATATCTTCAGAATATCTTTATTTATAACATTTTATTCAGTGAACCGATATTTTATGTGGAATTGTGACAATAGGTAACCAGGATCTTTTACATAGAAGATACGAAATTTTAAGCAAAGTTGACTCATTATTTTAACGATAGTTAAATGAAACTTTAATTTCCATAGTTCTGTTAATAGTATTTTATGATATTGACTGTTTCTATTTTAATATTATTTTATAATCAGCTTTAATCTTGTAATGTGAATATATTAAACTTCTGACAAGGGTCTTAACGTACTAATATTCAATCTATATCACAAATTTTCTGATCTGTTTTAAATGATTGTATAATAGTCTTAACATAGCGCTGTTATTTTGCCAATGAGCTGTTCACGGCACTGAAAATAAAGTTATTATTATTATTATTATTATTATTATTATTATTATTATTATTATTATTATTAGTAGTAGTAGTAGTAGTAGTAGTAGTAGTAGTAATAGTAGTAGTGATGCGTTACGTTACAAAATAAGCCATGCCTCTACTTATGGAATACAGTTAAGTCTATGAAGAATAAGAGATGTATTTCCTTACCTCGTACTGAGATTATCAGTTCTATTTAGGTGTTGATCAAGACAACCAAATACTAACTGAGGGTTAATATCATTGAGTATGGTTATAAACAAGTAAGAACAGTTGTCATAGGAAGTCGAAACACCGTAAGGATGTGGTGAAGTTTCCTGTTTTGCATTATTTTAAAGCATCTTTTAACACTTTCTTATTTTCGTCTAATGTCCAATTTAATCCGGTATGTACCTCTGAGCCATATTTTAAATGTAATGAATTAATTAATTTTACAAAGTTAAAGCACGACATTCCCAGTGTCTGCTTCCGAAAACATTATTCATAATACCTGTAAGTGATAAAATCTTTATAAATATGGCTCGTTCAATGCACAAGGAAATCACGTTTTTTAAAGGTAATTTTGGACATATTCCATATCTAATGTCTCTATCGTAAGCTCCTTTCAGAGTTTAAACAACTTTTATCCACAAATTTTAAATAACTGAAATATTTAAAAAGAAAAGTAAACGACGTTAACTTTACGATCTACTTAAAGAACCGTTTGTCCCTTCCTTACAACTTTGGTAATTGGGATTACTTTCCTCGTGCTATAAACACTCTATAATTACTGTTCTTACAGTAGTTCTATAGTGCAGTAGTTCTTCATAGAACTACTGCAAAAGAGTTGGTTTTATATGGAATCGAACACAATGACAGATCTACTTTTGTGATTATCCTCTACTCCATGAATTCCCATGGTGTTCTAGAAAGAGGTGCCCATTTATTTTCTCCATACATTAATACATATTCTACTCACATAATGTCATTAACTAATTCCATAGTCTTTCATTTAGAAAATTTGCAGATTTAAAGTACCCAAAATTCATTTGCTCGTAATCGAGTTACTTTGCCAATATACAGGATGGACCATTTATGTTCATAACCCCTTGTAACTTTAAAGTAATGGACAAAAAACGGTGAAATACTGTACCATGTAAATATCGGCAGGGGCACATTCTTTTGCGTTATTTATGATACCACAAGATTATCATTGTTGCTAACTACATCATGTTAATAAGTACTTCAAATATACCACAGTGTCCCAGAAGTTCTGCACAATCAGCACACTGGCCTGCATGAGATAAAACTTTGGGAGGATAGCTGGCTCCATAAGAGAAAACTGTTGGCAGGCATAGAGGACAGGTTCGGAGATCAAGTGAAGCTAAATACTAGGGTGGAGAAAAAAATCTAATTTTCGATTATCGAATTCTAATTTTGCTAAAGGTTGCGTATTCGCGTGTTAATTAACAAAAAATAACGAGAAAAATCACACTTTGAACCTTTCGTTCTCTAGAGCGGCCCAAAATTTGAAAGAAAATATAAAAAACAGCAAAAATTTACCTACACACAAGAAATATACTGATTACCTTTTTTCATTTTTATAGCATCTAAGTGCTTTATTTTAGTTGTGTGAGGGCATGTTTGTTAATAATTCGTTAATGTGAGTGATTTTATACATTTTATTTTCATAATGATTTTGCAGCTAATCGCTCATTTCTCAACGCTTTCTTCTACAATAACGATGGATCTGACCTTTACGATATAAAATGGTAAAGTGTTTGTCATGAGTAAAATAACTGAATATCACTCAACAGTAAGGCATATAATAAACTAATTTTTAGGATATGCAGAAATAATTATAAAAGCTTTGCTGCAAAAATATCTACACAGACCATAATTCAATGAGATCTGAAATACAAAGTAGCAAAAAGACTATAAGATTCACTCTAAGGAGCAATTGTTACTTAAAGAATGGTCATGCACTATTTGGAGAATCGAGACAAGACGAAAAATGTTTACGATACTTTTCGTCTCGTCTCGATTCTCATCTCCAAAGTGAGACGATAATTTGCGTTAGCCTTGTCCCGTCTCGAATGTAAAATGTTAATTCTCATTTTGTTTGTTTGTTTTAGAAATGAGATGAAAACTTCCTTTTCTCGTGGGCAAAATTAAACAAAACCAAAATATTCTTGCCAAATGTCACGTTTCAGCTTGTAATGGTATGAACTGAGCGATAATTAGCTCCAAGCTTTTAATCTTCTACGAGATAATAATAATTATTATTAGTTTATTATTATTACTATTATTATTCATGAAGATTTGATAGTTCAAGTATTGAAACATCCGAGTATTCAAATATCTGAATATAATAAAACATGTGTCATCGTCGATCAATCGTCATCAAAAATTCTAAAGTAAAAAAATGCCCAACGTAGATTCGAATCACGAACCTCCATATTACTGACCCAGCGCCTTGACCACTGAACCACGATCACTACGCGGTGAATGATTCGTCTTTAGTCTAGTTACTTTAGGTTTCTTTGCCTCTGCTTTCAAAATTGTATTTCTTCGTTTCAGAACGTCTTTCGTATTCCTTTTATGATGATATAAGTGAATAATCTTCGGCAAAGTTTATATTAATAACTTGATTTGTTCTTAAGCCTTTGGTTCACAAGTTTATTTCTTCTCCACACGAAACCAGAGATATGACTCATTTAGTTCTCATACTCTGCATTTGTTTCAAAGCAGTCTCCATTACCTGATCAATGATTTATATTCGTCACGATACATTGTAACTAAGTTACAAGAGGCTTACGTCCTATCTGAACGGCGCATTCACCTAGTCAACTTTTGGAATATCCCATTAAGTTAGCTTTCAATGTAGCTAAAGAAAACGTATGTAAAGGAGTTCATAGAGTTCTCCGTAGCAGAATGGATAAAGTCATGGTTCGATAACTACAAGGTTCGTGGTTCGGAGCCCGTCTTGGAAGTTTCAGATTTTTTAAATTCTTAATTCCTCAGTTCTCAAGATCTTTCTCTACATTCGTAATTATCTGACGCTCTAAAAAGAGTTCTCCACCTTAGTTCGTCAACTGCCTAATATGATCCTTGCAATTCGAAACCTTCCCTTTTTCTGTTTCACCAAATCACAATTTTTGTCATAATACGAATGCTCTCCGATCATTTTCCCCCAATTCTAAATATGTGTATATAAATCATCCTTCTCTGTCTCCATACTTGAATCTCTCTCTCTCTCTCTCTCTCTCTCTCTCTCCCTCACTCTCACTGTCGCCTAGGAACTCATATGGCTTGAGATCAAACCTTCGACTCTTGAAACCAAATGCAAGCTGTCTAGCAATGTGCTATCCTAACTATATAGTTTTTTTTTGTTGCTAAAAACAATGTCTTTTATATTTTATTCGGGGGGGGGGGAGATTTTCTGCCGAATAAGATTTTCACATTTTTATTAGTGTATATACATTACATTTGATCAAACAATACGTATTTATGAAGATCAAGGGAGGGGGGAATTACACCCTCCTGTCCTGCCCAAATGACCCCCTGGAACATTTGCTTGCAATTACTGACAAGAAATAAAATGAATCATTGAATAACACTCATTTCTGTCAGTAGATATTTTAGAGCTCTGTGCGTGCATTACAGACTTTAGGAAGCACAAAACCTACTGCCGTTATTGGCAATTTCCATATATTTCTTAGGGAGCATCTTACTAGTTTGCAGTGTTTAAAGAAGGGAAAGAATGAAACTAAAGGTCTTTATGAAGCTCTGGAAACATTGTGTGACTTTTTTTTTAATTTAGGCTCTTAAAAATATTTCAGAACAAACGAATGGAAAAGACTGTTTTAAAGCTATAACGTTGTGAACTTGATTCCTGTTTCTTTTTTAGCTGAATGGAAAGAGTGTACTCTCAATGCTTTAGACAAAGAGAGATGGAGGAGGGAGAGGAGTTGTATTGAATACTGGAAGCACTAATCGATTGAGACATGTATTTCTGGATGCATAAGAAAACGGGGCAAGAGTTTTTTATTAATTTGGACTTAGAATTTTTGTAAAAATTTCTATGCCGCGAACTGTACTATTGAAAGGTAAAGAGAAAACTTTCTACTTGAATCAGATCGGATCAAAACCTCCTGTTTGACAATCGGCTATCATACAGCTACGATATATATCACTTTAAATTTCAAACCCCGTTTTCTGTATTCATTCATGAAGACAAGCCATACAGCTCAAACCTACACAACAGAATTATACTTACAATATAACATCTACAATGCTCTACTCTAGAGACCACAGCTGATCATAACTATACTGCAAATAGGCAAATACAAAATGTAAATCAATGTGGAAATAGGAAAGTGGGTGGACAAAGTTATTTTATATATTACTCTGCAGCATGTACTGGGCCGATGGTTCACTCCAACGTACAGCCGCTTAGTCTCATGGTAAACTCTCTAGTCTTGAAAATCAAATATCTCTAGTTGATATTTTCCCCACAATAATTTCAATTTTACTATGGCGTTCCTAAAGTTTCAAAAACGAAATATTTAGACGTAATATAAAATGTTCTTGATGGATGCTGAGAGGTTTCTCTTTTAATTTGGATCATCTTCAAGTATGGTTGTAATGCAAAGTAGGTTACAGTTTGACTTATTATAAGTTAAATTGGTTTTATTGTGACATAATATTAAACCACTTTTATAACTGTAAATCTCTTCCCTTGCTCAATTATATTCTTGCTCAATTACAATAAATATTACGTTCTCACACGAGCACGAATAGAACAGTGTTTGAAGAGAGATGAATGTAGTGCACAAAATAGACACCATTTTACATTACAAGGATAAGGAGCAATGCTACCAGTTCATAGGCATTCTCATCGACGAAATATAAAAGACACATCAATGTGCAATAAGAGAGAATGGTATACATAGAGACAGAGAAAGAAAGAGAGAGAGAGAGAGAAAGAGAGTGAGGGAGAGAGGTTCAAATACGGAAACAAAGAGAAATACATTCACGTATGCAAGCTAAAATTGGAGAAGCAAATAATCGGATAGCATCCATATTCTGAGGAGAATTGTGACTCTCTGAAACATAATAGGAACAACATAGGTTGTGATACTCATAGGTTCTCAGTAAATTCTATGAGCATCACAACCTCTGTTTCGAATTAAGGTAGACAAATAATCGAAGCATCGATGATTGCACAGTTACAGAAAGATCTTAACATGTGGAGAAATCACAGCTTTCAAAAACGGACTTCAAACCAATAATATATCGGTTAGAAAGTCACTCACTTACCGAGAAGGCTACTTGATAAACCATAAACCTTATATATTCCAGGAATGCCAACACTTCTAAGGCACGAAAATTGAAAATATACTCTTATTATGCCTATATTTTCTGTGTGAAGTGCATAAACATCCACAGCCTACAAACAGTAAAGTTATAGGAAATCACCATGGCCCATTAATAAAGTGCTTACATCTCGTTTCAAGAGTCGGAGGTTTGGTCGGAAGCCATGTGACTTCGTGTCGAACGATGTTGACAGAGAAAGGAGGGAGAGAGATGCAGATATGGGAAAGAGAGTGATATATTCACATATATGTAAAGTTAGAATTGGAAAAAAGAATCGTCAGACAGTATCCATATTCTGAGGAATATTATGATTTTGTGAAGCATAGGAATCAAACTTCTCATCACACTCGCAGCTGTGAAACTAAAGTGGAGAACTTTTTTGAAGCACAGTGGATTCATAACCGTAATCGAGAATAATGAATTGAAACTTCACATCAGCACAAACCAAGTACCTTACGGTTATGAATCCACGACATTAACCACTCAAACACGGAATAGATTACTTGATAAGCCATGTTATTCTTGCATATCTGAAGAATGCGAAACTTTCAAGGCATAAAGATTGGAAATGCAACTTGCCGAAATAATAGTAATAAAAAAAACAATGTTTCAAGTGTATGGTAGGAGTGAAAGTTCAAGTTCTTGAGTACTACAAGAACTCACAAGTATACATTTTTACCCAATAATCGGAAATCAAGATATGTTATATAGATTCGGAAAGCACTAACTTAGATCACTTAAAATAGGGAATCTTACAAAATGATATAAGTTTTAGAAATGAAATGAAGTCTTTCAGTTTTACGTCCCATGGTTTTCATTTCATTTCTGAATCCTACAACATTTTTTAATATTCCTTATTAACGATCTAAAGGTAATATTGTAACCTATGAAAATCTTATTTGTACGTTAGTCTCGATCTTTTACAACCTCCCCATGCAAGTCTAGTGGCTATTGCGTGTCTCTTTGTGTTCTGGGTCCCAGGTTCAATTGCCGATGCAAGAGTATAAAGTTTTAATTTCTCCGTCATGCATTATTAATCAACATCTGTCTCCCTTAGCATATAAGGTATAATCGAGGGAAGTAAAACTAAAAAGACTTTCATTTCTCGAACTTCCCCTATATGTTTGACTAAGAAAGTTTGATTCATACGTTTCACAATATCACGAGAATATTGATGTTGTTGGATAATTTGTTTGTCGAATTCTAACCTTGCATATGTGAATGAATAAATCTCTGTCCCCACACTTGAATCTGTCTCCCTCTCTCTTAACGTCATCCGAGTTCCATTGGACGTTCCGCTATTATTGACCAGTCCCAATACTTTTGACTAACTTACAGGGAAATTAAGCAAGTGCTTTCCATAGAATATTTTTCATATTAATAAGTACTTTTATACTCTGACCCAGGGGTGGAAATGGAATTTTATAACTAAGAGGACAGTCATTAACAGATACAGTCTGATCGGGCTATGTCACGAGAATACGAGCCAGGAGAGAGGGAGATGCAAGGAAATTTGCATGGAGAACCGACTTAAAGGATAGCAATTATGGCAAGAAGAAACAACAACCAAACATAATTAAGATCACCATTCAAGTTTCCTTTTTGTTAGAAGAAAACAATGATATTCTTACTTCTGTTGGACAAATACTTCAAATTACTAAGGAGACACTATCTCCTCGTGCATAATTGATTTCCACTTCTCCTTTGATTTCACGCTTTTTGACCTTAAGGTCGTTTTTACCCGGGCTCTTTTCACCCGGACCCTTTTGTCGCAGGGTCCTCTTGGCTCGGACTCTTTAGTCGCGGGACTCTTTTGACATTCACTAATGTAATGAGAGCAATTCTCAAGAAAGTACTTTACCTATGATAATTATGTATGTACGTTACCTATGTTAATATCAAATATTTCAGTAATTTGATATTTAATTATTACGCATATCTTCAAGCATGTTTTGCAGAGCGATCCATTTTATGAAGAGTTTCTGTTGTCTTTCGTTTAGCTATCTAACTATCCTACTGGGTAACGGAGAAATAGAAATATAGAGAAACAGTTAGGACCTCAAAAATGCACTTAAAAGCAGAAAATAAAAATAAAAGATAATAATAATAAAGCACTTGAAAGTCTATTAGTAATATCTATAAAAATTTGAAGTCGTGCCAAGACGAATATATTAATGACTCGTAAATTTAAAATTTATGTTAGGGAATAATTTGTTTCGCTTTGTGTAATATATATATATGGGGAGAAAGAGAGAAACAAATAAGTAAATAAATAAATAAATCAAGGATCTTATCAAATAGAGGATCTGCCCTTACAACAAAACCTTGAAGCCATACGTCACAGTTTCGCCACCCCTACTCTGCCCACTCCGCCCAATAGGATCGCAATGCTTTGAGCCAACAATCATGGCCAAAACGAAAGTAGCCAATCAGACGATGGCAGAAACGAGAGTAGCCATAAGACGTGCCGATGCTCGGTTGTTTTTTGGCTTCATCGATTTAATAGAATGAAGATACATATGGGAAGATCCTCTATTTATAACATCCTTGAAATAAATAAAGAATAGTAATAAATTGCTTTCTTCTTACAAGAGTTTTATTATTAATATTATAGTTATATGCTTTTAGTGCTTTTATTAGTTTCGTTCTTTTAGTGCCTTTTCTGAAGTCGGTTCATATTTCCTTAAAAAAGGGTTCTCAATTTATATTATTTCCTTATTATAACCTATTATGAAATGGACTCATATTAAATTTTGAACACCAGATGTGTGTTACTATTTAAGAACTGAACGAATTATCTGAAAGAATTTTATATTTTCCAGATGTTCAAATTGTTTCCTCCTAATTTCACACGTAAGAATTCCTCTTTTGTTACTTCCGAAAGAACTACGGAAATTTCATAGCTGCCTGGATGATTTTCAACAAACCGCAGTAAAAACGTTGGCTGGTTGCATAACCCACAGGTAGAGCTGCTCCACACGTTCATTCAAATGCATTATATTTGAAGAACTACTGAAGAGCTTTTCTTCACCATCATGTGGGCTACTTGGTTGCGAAGTTGTTTTAACTCCTTTTTGTTAAAGAAATCAAATCGAAAGAAATATTTTAGTTATCGTTGAATGTTTATGCCTGTTACACTGAGGGAGACGAATAAATAAGGCAAGTGAATCATAATCGAAACATTGATGAAATGAGCATGTTGGAGGAAACGGGAGTACACAAGGAAAGCAAAGGACACTATGTAGTCCACCACAAACTTACGTAGCCGGGAATCAAACCAGGGAGCCCAGCGGTTTACCACCGAGCTACTGTCCATCTTTTTTCTTAAGAGTTCATCCGGTGAAATTAAAATACCGCTAGTTTTACAGTAATTATGTGATATCTTCAAATAGATAAAAGATAATCGAAATGTGGAACAAGAGCGCCCTAAACAATATTATTTAACATGAGAAACCGTTATCACGACTCACTTATCTGCTTTCGATTTCGAGCCATTTTGAAAATCGGCATTTATTTTCGCGTTTCTAAACAGCTGAAAACGGAAAGGCACTAGGTGACTTGTGATAACGGTACCTCACGCAAAATAATATTGTCTAGGGCGCTCTTGTTCCATATTTTGAATTATCTCTTATCTGTTTGAAGATATCACATAATTACTGTAAAATTAGCGGTATTTTAATTTCGCCGGGATGAAGACTTGAAGTTAACTTGACTTGACGAGGGAAACTTGAAGTTAAATGTCTCATGAAAATTCAGATTTATTTTATGGTTGCCAGCAAAAACATTATGAAGTTTGTTTTCTAATACTGAGGGTGAATAATAGTCTTTTACTGCGATTTACATGAGATGTTGAACTTTCAATTTTAGTTATACTACTTAGCATTTAAGCAGTAAATATATACGTACTTGCATATATAATGTTCATAAGTTACTTATGTTTAATTTTAACTACTTTTTACACTTCAACAAACAGGTTATGTTCGGAATTTGCAATTTTTTTCTATTTTTGTTTCTATCTCACGAATTTAAATGTTCGGCTGTGTGTGAACTTAATCACGAAACTACTTTAATACTTAGGAGAAAATAGAAGAGAACAAAAGACTCTGAAATACCGAATGCTTGCCAATGAATGTGATATGAGCATTTTAGTATGTTGTGCTCGACTAATTAAAGAGATTTATAATGATTTGAGTTTCCCCATGAGTTTCGAAGTCGTTTAGAAGTTCACCATTCTAATGGTGATTAGCTAACAAAACCAAAGCTGCTATCTATCTGTTCACAGCATATATGACAGAAACCGATTCGAAATGTTGAGCCATAATTAGTGCACTGGGAATTCAGAAGGAAACGGATGTTCATAGAGGAAGTTAATTCGGAAGCAAATGTTGATTATCAATTAATTTCCTTTTATTGCATAAATCACTTATCGCAAAAATCATAATTAAAAGTGAATTCCCCCGTAAACAGGATATGTAGAAGTTTCCTGTTGTGTTGTGGATTTTTACTTGATATATAGATATTAGATTTGCATATTGCACATTTTTAAACCTCTTATTAGTATTATGAAAGGAATTTAGGTCCTAAGCTTGAAAAATTCAGATCCTAATAATAGTTAGAGATATTCAAAAAATGGAAAGTTTTATGTAAATCCAAGCGAAATTTAACGAAATCATAAATATTATCTTTCTAACAATAATTTATTTTTCCACTTAGCTGCTACAAAGATCATAGCCATGAGTGAAATAGTAGTGGCAGAAGAAAGAGGTTATTAAACGCTCGTTCATTCTATAATTTTCAGTACCGTACTAATTTAATGTAATATGGATTGGTATTAAAGCTAAAGGTACATTATCAAATGAAGCTTTATTTTCCCTGAAAAACTTATTTAACTGGCAGGATTTTATATGATTCCAATCCTATGTCAAAATATAGGTTCACGACCTATATATCCTCGCTGCTTAAAAAGACGCTAAAATCCCATCAACCAACCAGTTTACTCCGGTTCTTCTCAACCAATCCTGTTCATTGGCGCTAAGCCCACTGGCGCCAACATTTAGAAGAAGCCAACCTCTCCTAAATGAATGAATACCAATCAATCATTTATCCAGCTGAGGTTAATGGAGAAAATTGAAGGACAAGTATATGCTTATTCAATAGTCTATGCTTATTAGTTTTATATAATTTAAGAGGAGTTCTCAAATAAGATTAAATGTTTCTCAGGAATACCTATTAACTTTTACACATCGATTACAAATAGTTTAGATAAAAAGAAAAAAAAACAACCTAGATCAAAGATTTTTTCATAGTTAAAACCATTTTTCATCAAGTGTTTCAACATTTAGACAAAATAAGGTAGAAAATATAATCTTTTCTAAATTTACTTTCTGTAGTTCCTGTTTTGTAACGTAACGCATTTCAGCCAACTTGCAAATTCGTATATGCCTTGTAAAGACCTAACTTAAAATGCGTCTATACCACAGGACAGAATGAACATGGACCTTCACAGAGCGTCATAAGGATGTGTATGCTGTACGAGTTCAAACTGGGGTCAAACGCCGCTGCAGCGAAGCGGAAGATATACCAAGACTTTGGTGAGGGTATCGTGACTACGCGGACAGTGCAGCGATGATTTAACAAGTTTAATGACGGTGACGAAACACTCGAAGACGTACCACGTGCCGGAAGACCAACACATGAACAAAATAATCTTCAGGCAGCATTGAGGACTACAATTCAGTGTGAGTGGAGAAACCTTCGGCAGCACCTCCATCAACTTGGCAAGCACTACAAGTTGAGTCGATTGGTCGCATATAAATTGACTCCGGGCCAGAAGGCAACGCGAGCAGACAGCTGTATTTCTTTGCTATCTCGTCGGAGGAATGAGCCATTTTTGGACAGGATATTGACATGAGATGAGAAGTGGGTCCTGTAGGAAGTTCCGCGGCGCAGTCATTATTGGTTAGCAACCAATGAACCGGTTCCAAAACAGCCGAAACCAGCACTGCATCAGGAGAAGGTCCTCTTGTGTGTTTGGTGAACTTCTCGCGGCCTCGTGCATCGGGATCCGCTACGACCTGGTCAGAGCATCAATACAAATGTGTACTGTCAGCAGTTGAGCCCGTGATCAAGAAAAATTCAAAACTCTGAGCCAGTACTTCTGAATCGCAAAAGGATCCTCCCGTTAAAAGAAAACGCTAAGCCCCACGTAGCTAGTATAACTCGGGACACTAGTCTACGCCTTGGATGGGAAACACTATTGCATCCACCATACTTCCCGAACATTGCACCATCCGATTATCACCTGTTCCATTCCTTTGACAATCACCTTAGAGAATGCCAGTCCAAATTCCTAGTAGAGGTGCAAAATATACTTGACAACTTTTTTGCTTCACGGCGCACCAAGTTCTTCCAGAACGTTGGCAGAAGTTCGTCGATGCTGATTGGGACCTTTTCTGATCTTCTAGTTACGTCTTAGGTGACATATCGATGTTCGAAGATGGTTCGTGAAAAAGCGACAGAACTTGTTTGGTTAACTTTAAAGCACATGGTGTAACAATGCGATAATAAGAACACTACATAGAATTAATCTATGGAAGAAAATATTATGTTGAGGTAATTACAAATTTATATGGGTGTCATATAGCAACATTCATTGGTGCAAGTGTCTGTAAAAGTAAAACGAGGAGTGAGGCTAAGTCTTCTATTATATAACATTGTAATGGGCAATGTAATAAAAACTATATATGAAGAATGAATAGGTTATAGGTTTGAGAATGTCAAATTTCAAATATTAGTCTATGCTGACTATGTATCGTTACCGCCTCTGAATGATGTCTTTCAAGTTTTTAGTAATATAATAGAACTAAGTTTGGGGATATCAGAAATGGAATACCTAATTTGGAATAAAGAGTTGATTTAGAACCAGGAAAATTGATTATTATAAATTACACTTCGATGACGAAGTAATTAGAACTGTAGAAGTGTAGTAATTAGAAGTGTATTATTTTATATTCTCTTACGAGGTCAAGTCTTTCGTCTAAAATGCATATAAAGGTGGCCTGTGTACTATCTAAGTATAGTATGTACGAGCAAAGGACAGTAATTTTTCGAAAGTTTATCGTCAATTATCCCTTATATAAAGCTCTGGTGTCAAGATACATCTCTGGTGTCAAGACAAAACCTAAGAAAATTATCCTGCAAAATTCAGAAATTTCTTCGTTTTTTTTTTTTTTTTTTTTGCGAGGATAAATCATTAAAGGATATTGACACGAAATGCAAGACTTGCTACTTTCTTATTTTATCCCTTTTTCGTCGTACATACCACACATAGAGAGTTTATTTTTATATACATCTTAAATGAAAGAGTAGACACCATACTAGACACAAAGCGACAATTTTCTTAAGTTTAGACTTGAAAATGAAATGAAATGAAATCTTTGAGTGTTACGCAACACGATTATGCAGGTTAGGCTAAAGGAGGCGGTGATGATGAGTAATGAATGAAATGGTGGAATGAAGGAAGTGGGAGAACCCCGAGAAAACCCACGCATACTGTGTTTATCCATCACAAAGTTCACTTGGCAGAAGCTGGGATAGAACCCGAGACCCCAAGCAAAAGAGGTGAACGCTCTACGTGAAAAATCCGGAATTCGGAAAAATATGGAATTTAGAAAATTCCGATTTCGAAAAAATTCTGGAATTTTCGAAATTCCTGACTTTTCCGAATTCCCACATTTTCTAAATTCCGATTTTTTTCTTAATTTATGAACTTTTTTCGGAATCGAGAAAGTGAAATTTCCCATTCCGGAAAATTTTGGCTATCTCTAATATATATATATATATATATATATATATATATATATATATATATATATATGTGTGTGTGTGTGTGTGTGTGTGTGTGTGTGTGAGAGAGAGAGAGAGAGAGAGAAAATATGGTAATACAATTACTGTTTCAGCCTTGGAGATATAGGGGGGGGGGCAACTTCAAACTTCCCCCAAATCATCGTTTCTCGTTTTCTCCGTTCTGGGTATAGTACAAATTCTAAAACTTGCGGCACAAATCAGCACAAATTGAGCACTAAATATTGGAATGTTTGAATCGAATCCGATTTTGTGGGGGTTCAACTTTACACTTTCCCCAAATCATCGTTTCTCATTTCCCCCGTTCTGGGTACAGCACAAATTCTAAAACTTGCGGCACAAATCAGCACAAATTGGACACTAAATATTGGCATAGGTTTGAATCGAATCCGCCTTGGTGGGGGAAGCTAACTTCACACTTCCTAAAAAAAAATATCTTTACTAATTTCCCCCGTTCTGAGTACAGCACAAATTCTAAAACTTTCGGCACAAATCAGCACGAATTGAGCACTAAATATTGACATAAGATTGAATCGAATTCGAGTTGTTGGGGGGGGCAACTTCATACTTCCCCCAAATCATCGATTATCATTTCCCCCGTTCTGGGTATAGCACAAATTTTAAAACTTGCAGCACAAATTGAGCACTAAATATTGGCATAGGCTTGAATCGAATCCGACTTGGTGGGGGGGCTAACTTCACACCTCCCCCAAATCATCGTTTCTCATTTCCCCCGTTCTGGGTGTAGCACAAATTCTAAAACTTACGGCAAACATCAGTACAAATTGAGCACAAAATTTAGCTAGTGTGAAGTTAGCCCCCCAACATTGTCGTCAAATTTCGTTGTTTGTAATGGAGCACAAATTCTAAACTTTACGGCAGAATTTAAGCACTAATTTTTGATAGTATTCGGAATCTTTTATCGAGAGGTCGGGGACCAACTTCACGCAGCCTCATATGCGGGATCTTCAGTGTTTGTGTGTTATGTTTTCCTTACTTTAATACTTTATTCCTACAGTTCACTAGTACTCTTTAAGTAGAGATGCAAAGTAAGTTGTTATTCTTTTGAGAAACTTCCCATGTTTAATTAAATGCGAAAAATAATAAACTATTGTTTGGTCGTGCAGAAACACCTTTAAGCATTTTAACAATACGGAAAAGAAAACTGACTTATAATCTGCATAAGGTCCCTTAACACGTGTTTTAAAATACATCGTTTTTTTTTAAATCGATTTTTTGTTTTGCTTCAGGAATTAACCAAGGGGGGCCCAAAAATTAAAAAAAAAATAAATACTGAAAACATTTTCACGATAAAAGTTTTTAAAAAAACGTGACATGAGCCATTCCTATATAATTCATGGACCCTTTTGAACATGTTGAGAGAAAGCCCATCATAAAAGTTTATAATGGGCTCCCCTTGTATTTTCCGTGTCCAGGGCCCCCAGTGGTCTTAATCTGGCCCTGTGTTTTCTATACGGAAAACAACGGTGCTGTAGAAAGTAAATTATTATTTAATTTCATGTTGTGGCATCATTTGAGATTTCAGTTTAACTGAATACTTCAATACGAGAAATGTGAAAGCAGGCTGTTTTCGCAACATCATGGGTTGGAACGCTGGTCTAGGATTAGCTGACTATATTGCATGTACTCGACGTGTTATCATCCTCCGTTCCGTTACTCCCGTACACGAGGACGAGTCGAAGGGCCCACTAAAAAATTCACCGTCCAGGGCCCACCGGGAAATTTCCCGGTTTCCTGCCTAGCCAGTTTGACCCCATATATGTAAGTGACTTTGTAACTCTTGACCGATCTCGATCAAATTTTCAATATAAATGATATGTATAAATGATAGTTAGGCCTATATATATATATATATATATATATATATATATATATATATATATATATTAATTTGTCAGTATTGTATGATTAATACGTTATCAAATGTGTTAGCAGTAAGAATGTATTTTCTCAGACATAAAATTAATTTGTCGTGTAAATTTCTAATTACATGCTTCCTTATGTTTATTTCAGTCTAACTTCACATCCATCCAAATGTCACTGATTATTGTAGAGACTAAACTAATAAGTCTTGTAAGTGTTTGATTTGAAACTAAAAGGAGAAATAAAGGAATGCAATAAAGCAATAAACAAATATTTTAACAAGAAAGCACTAAATTTGAAATTTACATGTGTAAGAAACATTATACTTTTAATTATTTCCTCATAACTTTATATCTAACAAACATATCCAACCGAGTTCTGAACTCTCGACCTTTAGCTTGTTCGCTGCAACTTGACGCCATATGGCGTCATTCATACCTATTGCTGTGTGGCATTGATGCCATTTGGCGTCTCGAGGTAGTTCTCATTGTAGACATTCTCTGTATAGTGCGATGCAGGTAAAGAGCTTTTATACTCTGCTGTAGAGGTTTGTACAGGCTCGGACCTACAAGGCATAGATTACTTCGGGCTCGGGCCGGCGAGACGCCCAAACCAAAAATCGGATTATCATTTCGTAATTGAGAGTAAAACTAATTTTGTAGTTGTGGAGAGAAAAAATAATAAAAGTAACAGAAACTAATATGTTTAGTTTATCTGTGAGTGAAAGCTTGAGCAGCCAGAGTAAGGATTCCATTCTTTTTCTTCACAGTAATCGACAATAAATGCTTTCAGAACTATCAGAGTAAGTTCAAAAATGAAAATGAAATGAAATATTTAAGTTTTACGCCCCATGGTTATGCCGACTAGGCTAAAGGGGACGGTGATGATGAGAAATGAATGAAATGGTGGAATGAAGAAAGTAGTAGGAAACGGGAGAACCCCGAGAAAATCTACGCACACGATGTTTGCTCACCAGAAAGTTCACTTGGCGCGAAATGGGATCGAACCCAGAGCCCCATGCACCAGAGGTGAACGCTCTACCACTGAGCCACCGCGGCCCAGAGTAAGTTCAGTACACATCTATTTGCAAAACATTGACACTTTGTTCTAAATATTTGGTGTATTCATTTAAAAAATGAAATCTTTGAGTTTTACGTCCCACGATTATGCCGATTATTCTAAAGGAGACGGTGACTATGAGAAGTGAATGAAATGGTGGAATGAAGAAAGTGGGAGGAAACGGGGGAATCCCGAGAAAACCCACGTGCACGGTGTTTGTCCACCACAAAGTTCACTTGGCGGGAGCAGGGTTTGAACCCGGGACCCCATGCACCAGAGGTGAATGCTCTACCACTGAGCCACCATGGCCCTTGTATTCATTTCAAGTTGGGCATTTCATGAGAATTTATATAAATGAAATATTTAGTTTGACGCCCCACGATTATGCACCGACGCTAAGGGAGACGGACTTTATGTAAATGACCATTTTCTTCAGAGAATTCATATAGTTAGCAAATGCAAATGATAAGCTTTATTTCATTATTCTCTTTGAATAATGTAAGCTTTTAAACTGCAAAATTAAACCTCTAATTGTTGTAAATAACACTACAATTTTGCGTTAATTGTTAAGTTTCTGTAATTTGGGCTTAATTGGGACTCATTTGATTATCACACGAGCTCGGACAACGGCGCCGACTTTCCAAAATGTATCTGGGTTAATGTCAATGGCGGCCCGTGTTAGCCTATATATTTTCAGGGAAGTCTCGATATTTGATTGATTTATTTTTAGTTAAAATATTTTATGAACACTGTCATAAAGGACTGTGCTGTGATAAAGTAAGATATGCGTGTACTGTAAGGATAAGTTGAGCCTGAACTAGCTCAGTTGGCAACATGACTGAATTAAACGCAAGAGAAATGGGTTCAAACTCGGGTCCAAACCAGGCTTGTAACCAGCCCAAAAATGTAGGGGGGCCCGGCTGAAGTTAGGGGGGGCCCGATCCAACCATATGATAGTTCATCACCATATTATAGTTCTTTTGCAAGCCTACTGTAAAACTTTTAGGAGGCCAGCAAAAATTTAGGGGTGGTAGCCCCCTAGACCCCCCTGGATGCGGGCCTGGTCCAAACTAAAAATCTTGCGGGCGCCCCACATCCACAAGATTATTTGTGAGAGTGCTGGAGCCCCGGAGCAACCACGTAGTCGGCGCGCATGAGCTAGGACTTAAAGTATAAAGCACATTTTGGACTCGGATTGGGCCTCACATTACAAATTAACGGGCCTGGTTGGGCCCAGGATAAAAATTCCGGCCCGTGCTGACCCCTATTCTGGTGGCACACAGTGTTGGCCTGTATCTTCTGCAATGTGCTTGGTTTCCACTAGATGTATCTAGTTTGTTTCAAAAGACTGAATGTTACGAAAGTACAGGTGGATATTGGGTACGTCTGGCAAGATAGCTCCCCGACTTTAGAAAATTGAAACAGTGACTAGGTCATTCGTTTGTACTACGTTTGTACCGAAAATATTTTCGTTTGTACCATTTTCCTTATAGGGTCACTTGAGAGGTCACCTGGTGGGGGCTATCTTGGCGCCAAGATAGCCCCCCCCCCGTATCACAGCACACACAAAAAATAAATACACCATTCGAAAGCAAATCGTTTGTAGCGTTTGTACCGAAAAAAGTTTTGTTTCTACCCTAATAGTTTTTGAGGAAGAGAGGATAACATTTGGGGGACTATCTTGGAGCCAAGATAGCCCGCGTATCACAACACAAAAAATTGAAATACATAATTTGAAAGCAAATCGTTTGTACCGAAAGAAGTTGTTTGTTTCGAGAATGAGGGGATGACATTTGGGGGAAGTATCTTGGCGCTACGACAACTCTCCCCGTTAGAAAGCACTGTAATTGATGAGTACGTTTGATTAATATTGATTATTGATTAATTGAATAAGTTAGTTAATTAATTAGATCATTGATAATAATGAGGCAAAATAGTGCAAAGATCGTGAGTTGCGAGCTAACCTATAGAGTATTTTAGTGCTGACAGACAAATGAGATTAAGTAACATGTATATGGATTTTTATGATACAACGTGGATATGGGACCTAACCTGTAGTGTTAATATGAGAATTATTCTTTAATGAAAGCAGATTGTGTCATCTTTCTGGAGCAGTTATGCCAGGTTTCAGTAAAATTTTCAACGAACAAATCATACCCAAATTCTTAAGTTTCCATCATAATAAAAATGAATATATCAGGAAAGTGTTGTGATACGTTCGTCTCGAATATCTCCGATTTAATGATACACTTTTATCCTGCTAACTCACAGAAATTTAAACATGTATTGGATCTATCACTTTGATTATTGTATTCCATACCAAAGAAAAGATATTATAAAGCAGTATCAGCATAGTAATCTTATTTTGTGGAGAACAACACACAGATAACAAATTTATCAATAATATATACTTATTATTTACAACTGTATAACACAAATGAGAGTTCACCTAGAATTTCTAAACAGTAAAATAGTGATCTTTCATTACCTTATAGAACAAATAAACATTATATTGAGAATATAAACCACTAAAAGATATTTCATTTCAGAAAGGCACTTAAATACAACTTCGATATTTCTTAAACACTAGCAGTATTATATACATATGTGAGCTTTAATATCATTGAATATCCATAAACGTTTCCAGTATTTCTTGACTAATCTAATTATGTTGGCAGTAATAGTATACATGAGAACGTCGTAATCTTTGTTTCTTCTGTGTTCTATTACCACTTCTACATGAAATACCATAAATTTTCTACGTAGTGCAATAGTAGGAAGTATCCATGTGCACAAGACATGCGATATTCGTTAAATTCCCTCCCCCCCCCACACACATAGTCATAGATAAAGTACAAGGGCACTACACATGCAGATATAAAGTACAGGTACGTTCTTTTTTATTTTCGTATCAGTCGATAAGTAAATCAAAGTCGCTTTGTTACCCCCTTGGTAAGTTCGTAGATACTCAATGAATAATCCCTAAAGGTATGAGCGTAAAGCTCCTTCGGGAACTGACGCGGCTTTACGTATACTATATCCATTTTGGCTATTGAAATGATCACTTTTAAATAACTTTCCCTAAACTTTGATTAATGTCCCATAAAATCCCTTGCTGGAATGACCTATTCAGTTATTAATAATTCTAGCTAGGCCCTACAATTGAAATAAAAAATAACATACATATCAGCAAATTAGAATATAATCTTACACATAAATTAAGGTACAACATACTGTAACTCCTGCTAATTAAACAATTAATCTTAAAGCTCAGAAGCAACCAGTTGAGAATGCACCAGGAGCATTGCCAGAACGAACTTAAAAATAATGGAGAGATGGAGCGGGAAGAAAAACTGTCATTGTTCCTTCAACAGAAGTAAATCTTTATATCCGCACCTTCTTCTCTTTCTCTCAAAAATTAGTAAAATATTACCTCTCTATGACTTACACTTCTCGAGATATGGCTGCTTAAATATCTAGGAATTTGAACTTTTTGGCCAATATCTCGGGAACAGTGGCCAGTTGGCCAGTAGACAGTTAATCAGTGGGCACTCGTTACTATTTGGTGTTAAAATGTTCACCAACCTCTTAGGTATTGATCAACATCAATATCATTTCTCTACAACTTATGGTTCTCAAGCTATGGCTCGTTAAATATCTAGAAATTGGCCATTTTTTGGCCAATATCACAGGAATGGTAAGTCATAGAGAGATGATATTGATGTTAATCAATACCTAATAGGAAGGTAAACAATTTGGTACCGATATTAATTAGTGGACACTGGCCAACTGGCCATTGACCAAACTTGTGGCCAAATGGACAGTGGGCAATGATTGCTATTTGATACCAAAATATTTACCATCCTCTTAAGTATTGCTCCCCAGCTACACAGTATTGCTCTACAGCTTATGGTTCCCGAGCTGTGGTTCCTTAAATATCTATAAATTGGCCATTTTGGCCAATATAATGGGAACTGTAAGTCATAGAGAGACGATATTGGTGTTAATCAATTCTTAATAGAATGTTACACATTTTCGTATCAATATTAATTGATGGCCACTATACAACTGGCCACTGGACAAACCAGATTTCAGTTGGACAGTGGCCACCGGATATTATTTGGTACCAAAATGTTCAAAATCCTCTTAGGTAATGAACGACACCAATATGATCTCTCTCTATGATAAAAGTTCATCATCTTCCTAGGTATTGATCAACATCAATATCAGATCTCTACAAGTTATGGTTCCTGAGCTATGACTCCTTAAATAGCTAGAAATTGGCCATTGTTTGGCCAATATAACGGGAACGGTAAGTCATAGAGAGATGATATTGGTGTTAGTCAATACCTAAGAGGATGGTACGCATTTTGGTGCCGATTTTAATTGGTGGCCACTATACAACTGGCCATTGTCCAAACCAGTCTCTAATTAGCCAGTGGCCATCGGTTACTATTTGATATCAAAATGTTCAGCATCCTCTTAGGTAATGAACGACACCAATATGATCTCTCTATGACTTACGGTTTCCGAGATAAATCTCTGGAAGTCGACCATTTTTTGGCCAATATCTCGGGAACGGTAAGAGTGACGTGAACAATTTAATCACTTTCTCTGATAGTTTTTGAAGCTCTATCAAATGCACGGTTCAAAATTGAAAAAATCGCAAATAACAGACAGACGGACAGACACACGGACATAGAGAATTCAGTAACGAACTTTTTAAGGTCGTTGAATATATCTAAAAATTACTTTCCAATGTAAATTAACAAGCTGCAAAATCAATAAGTGGATTTCCTGGAGAATTAAACTAGGAAGGCTGGTTAGCTAGATTTGCTCGTGTCCGTTTCCAGCATCAACACAAATGATCCCCACGTGAATACTTATGTTTGTATGTGCTCCTAACTTAATTGCACAGCATTTTTTATTTCGATATGCAGAACCAGAGTACTAAATACACATGAATTCACATGAATAAACACATAATACTTATTAATGAACATGGAAAAAGTACACATTACGGGGCCTATCTTGCGTACAAGGTAGCCCCCCAAATGTCATCTTTTTTCTCGAAAACCATCAGGGTAGAAACAAAACTTTATCGGTATAAGCGGGACAAACGATTTGCTCTTGAATAGGGTATTTCAATTTTTGTGCTGTGATAAGGGGGGCTATCTTGGTGGCAAAATAGCCTCCCCCCAAATGTCATCCCCTCTTTCTCGAAAACTATCAGGGTACAAACAAAACTTTTTTCGGTGCAAACGGTACAAAAGGTACAAACGATTTGCTTTCGAAAGGTGTATTTCAATTTCTTTTGCTGTGATACGGAGGGCCTATCTTGGGGGAAGATAGCCCTCTCCAGTTGACCTCTCAAGAAACCCTATACGGAAGATTGTACAAACGAAAATATTTTTGGTTCAAACGGTACAAACATAGTACAAACGAATGACCTAGTCATTGTTTCAATTTTCTAAAGTCAGCGGGCTATCTTGCCAGACGTCATTGGGTTGGGGTACTGAAATCAAGGTGGCAATGAAAGAACTAAGTTCCATGGGTTCTTTACGAAGATTAGTGCCTCACCACGATCAGCTACCGTTGGCACAAGTACATTTTACTTGTCGGATCTAAACAAGAACGGAGGGAAAATGCAATTCTCTCTTTACCGATCTGAGGAAATTGCGATGGATCTGGGCTCACGTTTTTGGACTTAGTCTCTGAATGGGTTTCTAGATATTTCTGAACAAAATTTTACCCTGCTAACATCTCCCCTGTATGTACGATGTATGAGTACAAATACTTTCCCAATATCATAATAGTTATAGTGATTCAATGTAACACAATCAATGAAGACAATTTTTCCATAACAGTATTTCGCAAAAGCTATTTTGCTAATTTATCCGCGTGGATGACAAATTAACTTCTAGTTGAGAACTGAAACAAACTAAAAGCTTATCACCTCATTCTTCTTGCCTAAAGTAACCGAATAAGTTGGCGAAAAGAATTTTTGACAATTTTCTCTGTAACTAGTATAAAAAATAGGTTACAAAAGCAAAGTATGATTTAACCCACTACTTGGGTATTAGTTTCCAAAGAGTTGTCCTAACCAAGACTTGCCTACTTAAACCTTCATTCGGGAAGCGAAACGTACCTGTTATTTATATATAAACTAATTATTTGCTGAGCAAAACTATATATTTTCATTAAAATTCAACACGTGTTACAGTTTCCCTAACTAGCTATTTAGCTTCATCAGACACTATCTGATGAAGCCAAAGAGTTAGTTGACGAAACTGTAACACGTGTTTAATTTTAATGAAAATATATAGTTTTGCTCAGCAAATAATTAGTTTATATTTAATTATAACAAAGCAAAGCTTCTACTTATGAAGAATATCACTGTTATTTATTTTTCTATTTTAATTCAAACGTATTTTTCATTTTCTTTCTCTTTCTCTCCCTTTCTCTCTCTCTCTCTCTCCCCCACCAGCCTTCATTTTATAAAGACAGCTATTAAGTTAGGAGACTTCGCTAACATTGGAAGAATAGTCGAGGTATTATAGGCGCTGTGATAGTAATGACAACGTCGTCTCTTCAAATCACTCTACTGCACACTAATACTTTTAAATATAATTTGTTCTTATACAGTGAATTATAATTCTCTTTACTGAAAGTTCTCCATCTCGAGATGACATGCAATAATCATGCACATATTAACCAATAGAATGGAAATAAATCTTATTGAATTATTATCAAAAACAATACATTTTCATATTTGATTATGTTTTTGTTTATTATTCATACTAAAGTACAGTTCTCGTTTACTTAGAATATAGTAAGGAATAGCGAATGATATGCTACAGCTTTCTGCAAGAGAGAACTTGTGTTCCTTTGATCTTGTAAATGCTTCTAATCGAGACATTCTTGTATTATTAAACGGAGATTAAATTACAAAAACGGCTGTTATGTGCTCATAAATACTCAAAGATATACGTTTTACTATTTGTCATATTTGAAACGTATGATTCGATTTCGATTGATTCAATGGTTTACACAGATTAAAATTTCACACATTAGACACATCGTTTCTAGTTTCTTAGATTGTCCTTTTGTTTTATTAATTGCATTTCTCGATCACCCTGGAAATCTATCATAGAACACCGAAAAATATTCTTTTTAGCTTTAATGTGTAACTGGCATAATAATAATACTAACTTTAAAAAAAAATGAAAGATACGATGATTTCGCGCAAAGAAGAAATTTTCTCAAAACTAAGACAGGAGTCTAATCACCTCTCAGACGTGATATTTTTTCATTCAATAGAGATATTAAAACTGAGAACATAAAAAAATGAAGATAATGCTGAAGTGAATAATGTAAAACATTCAAAAATTTTATAAAATATTATACGCTTGAAAACAAAAAAGTTTGAACAGCATTGATTTTTCCTTCATATGTCTAAGGTTAAATAAAATCACTTTGTAACTGTATCACGATATCAATCGTTCTGTACATACCAAAAATGTGTTCTTCCCGATTGTTTATTCACTGCAGAGGCATGGATTTTATTTTATTTATTTATTTTTTATTTTTTGCTGTTAGCTACACTGACATATCTTGAACAAAGTAGAGGACTTGTATAACCGCCTAATTTTGTTTTTAACCCAGCCAGCAGTACTTTAAAGATGGTTGCCTAACGTTGAAGGGTGTGGAAATCTAAGTGTGAATGCACTTTTGTTCGTGTATATATATAAAAAGTTGCAACAGTTTTCAATGTTTAATACCGCTAATGCAACCAACACAGATATGGATAGAAACCAGAGTGATGTTGTCTGTCCATTCAAAGCCAAGTCTCCATCTTTCTTCTCAAGAAATGTAGCATGAGTCTCACCTAGTAAATGAGTTGCCCAATGACATCGGTTTGGAATGCTTTATGGCATTTCCCACTTTGTGTGAAAATAACACAGCTATTTTGGTAATACAATAATATTGAAAAACGTAAATTAATGAATAAAATTATTTTCTGACAACTATTAACCAATGTAAAATTCGGGTAAATGAAACTATTTATTTAAAAAGAAAACTCTTTATAACAAATTTGAAAGTCTTATAACGACAGTTTATCAGTCAGTTGGTTAACTTGAACACTTGTATCTTGAAAAATATTTACGTACAGGACTGAACAAAGAACAAAAAGAAACAACTATATTCTGCAATTAAATTTATCCTTATAACGTCATATAAGAGCGTTAAAACCCTACATCAAATTAAAATTTGCTACTTCAATATATATTTCATACACCGAATCATTGAGTCTACCCATATAGTTCTATTGTATAGAAATATTTGATATATAAAGAACTGTAATCCTATTCTATTTAAATGAAACTATAATAACTGGCGTCCAATGTACAACACCAATGCCTCGATCCACAAAAGCAGTACACTTCTCGTTTAGCTTCATTTTACACTTATTCATTTTACACTTATTTACACTTATTCACTTATGCACTCATTTTATACTTATTGACCTTTTATATTTTGATTTACTAAAACTTTAATTCCAAATTAAACTGATAATGTTAAAAATCAAATTCTTACGCTCCAAAGAGAAAACACATTAATACCTTTTAAATACTTAAATACTAAAATAGCCTAATGTTAATACCTAAATACACTAAAAGAAACTAATAGTAATAATTATACATGAACATTATACATGACAGCAAAATTTTCGAAACCTAAAGCTAATAATTAATAAATGTGGATGTTTTACAATAAGTACGAAATATTGATACAACATACTTTAATACTTGAGACAGAGTCATATTTTAATATTAAACACTATACCGGATGTTAAAAAATCTCTGATGATGATTCATTATATCACGCAGTTGCACAAATACCCAGAAACATTGTTGAAATTACTCTACAATGCTACTACATTAATGGTGTTCTCACAGTATCATACGGTATAATTTTTTTTAAACGACACTACGGCATCTTATTACAAAGCCTATTTCAAATCTGAATATTAAACGAAAACTTACAACACCCTATTTACTTGTACAGAAATTAAGGACGCAATAATATCGCAAACAAAGCTTTATACAACACTAATAACGCCAGTGATAAGATGGGACAATGCGCATTAAATATCTTATTGTCAAATGTTGTGATCATGATATGAGGTTATTTAGAGCAAATAGGAACACATTTACAAGACATTGAAAATTTGACTTTTTTCGAAAGATTTTTTTTTCCGGAAAAGTTATTAGATGAGTATCACATTGAATCATGCAGATCTTAGTTCCACAATCTTTCTGATGTCACGGTCCCCTTTAGGACCCTTATTAAATAAAAAAACTAAATTCTCTCTTTAGACCCTTATTAAATAAAAAAAAAATACTTTACATACCACAGAAAGAAATTATAACATAAGTTTCCACAACATTAAATATGTTATTAATGACATAATACTGATAAAATCGAGATATTCAAAAAATAAATTCATATCAATTAAACCTAATATTATGAATGTAACATTAACTTCATGTGGTCGGTGATTTATCTTTCAGCTTAAGTTGATATGTTTAATATTTTTCTTTTATTCTTTATATTATATTACTTTAAATTCATTGAAACCTAGGTAGCTATGTTGCAAACATCCGAGATGTGAACAACGTATAAGGTAAAGTTTAATGAATACAAAATGTTCCAAGAATCCCTTTTAATCTCTACCTGATACTCGAGGATCCACGGACCACAAATTGGGAAACACTAATAGATAATATTTAGTAGACGTAACGATAGTAATGTTTTTTTACAGCAATTTTACATTCGGGAGACACAAAAGCATTCGTAAGGTTCGTAATATTGCTGATAATTATGCAATTTCGAAAACTTGTTTTAATTACAAATACCAAAAACTGTTGCACTAATGTACGAGAGTCATCCTAAAAATAAAAACCGTTTAGCTATACAGAATGAAAAACAGAACATTTATTGAAAAATAAATTCTGTTACATATCTGAAGCTTCCTTCATTTCTCTACATAATCACAACCTTCATTTAAACATTTGTCTTATCTGCTCATGAGATTCAGAATTCCTATGTTATACTCTTATGGCCTCAGTTCAATAAGCCAGGTGGTCACCGCATTCAAGCAAACGACCAGTCGCACATTCCTGCCGAGCAGCTCGATCCTCTTTCTCTTTTCCGGGACTTCCTTCTAGTGATTTCTACCTTTTCCCTAACTAAAAGAGTTTCTGGCGGTAAGCCTTTTGGAAGTACTGAAGAGCTGGAGAATGCAGTGACCACTTGGGTTAACTCCTTTCTGCATGATTTTATTTCTTTTAGCCAAAAAAAAAAAAAAATAATCAGTGTTGGAAATCCTCATATGGGAACTTGAAAAACGAATTAAAACTTGAATTTTAGAGTTTTCACTTAATTTCGACGAGAAATAAGTAAGTGCCATATTTGACACACTTACAACTCACAAAGAACATGCCAGATGACACCAAAATCTCTTATTCATACACGTAAATATCTCACACAGCAGACAAGACAGTCATTTGGTGCCTTTGATAAATCACAAAAATGCTAAAGTGAAAAATGGGTATGTGCCATATATGGCACGGCATGCGGTAAGGGGATAATGAAGTGGCGACAGAAGAGTGTAACATGGGAATTCAGCAGCTCGTGACCAGAAAAGACAAATATTTAAATATAGGAGGTGAATATGTAGATTAGTGAATGAAGCTGCAGGTATGTAACATAATTGTTTTCTTTCAATAAATATTGTGATTTTCATTTTGTATGGGGGGCGCGGTGGCTCAGTGGTTCACCTCTGGTGCTTGGGGTCCCGGGTTCGATCCCAGCCCCCGCCAAGTGAACTTTGTGGTGGACAAACACCGTGCTCGTGGGTTTTCTCGGGATTCTCCCGTTTCCTCCCACTTTCTTCATTCCACCATTTCACTCATCTCTCATCATCACCGTCTCCTTTAGCCTAACCGGCATAACCGTGGGACGTAAAACTCAAAGATTTCAATTTCATTTTGTATAAAAATAGGTCTTTATTTTCTGGATAATCCTCATGCTATACCAACCAAATGAAGGCAACTACTTTTTAAATATTTCTCACAAATACGTAATTTTAAATTGTATAGCAACCTCTACCCCTGATTTTAATATCTCTGGAGCAGTTGGAACATTAAATAACGAGCGAACTACGCCGGGACTACCAATGATACTCAGCAGTGAGATAGGTGAATGATCCTATTCCAGATTACTTCCGGAGAGTATCACTACTGACTTTGGGTATGCCCAATGAAAGAATATAGAACTTAGTAAGTAACATATTTTCCATGAAAAAACTAAGTGCTCGCTGGGTTTCCAGAAAACTCCATTGCTATCAGGAAAGACAAACAATATTACTAATGGAGCAAAATCTGCAGCTTGGTTCGTGACAGATCCTGTATTCTTTAATTTGACACAATAACAACGAAACACTCGAAGGAATGGGAACACCACAAAACAATGAATTGGAACACCCCATTCCCGAGAAATTCAGAGTGCAAGCTTCTGCTGGGAATGCATTTTCTGTGATGAGAAGCTTTTCCTACAATTGAGAAACTGTTCTCCTTGCTGGTTCTCCACAAGATTAGCGCCATCACAAGATCGAGTTTCACAAATTTGACAAGTTAACTGTAACATTTATTTGAGCACAAGATACGTGAATAATTAGGGAGAGATTTAATTTTCTATAATCACAATGCTCCACCACACGTTTCTGGAGATGCTCTTTAGGCTCTGGATTACGTGTTACCCCACCCGTAGTACTCATTGCATTTACCACTATCCGACTTTTATATTTTCCCGAAACAGAAGACATCGATGTGTATCCTAACAAAGGTGATATGCCCATTTTTTTTTTTCAAAAATCAGGTTTTGACTGATATGAATAATATCCGAAGCGATTTTGCATTTATGAACAACGGATCTAAATTGAAATACGTAATACCAACGTTATCGGCAAAAAACAAAGGTGGCATGTTTTTGAAGCATGATGCACTGTAAGTCCATTTATCCTGTTGTGATATTTTGTTATATTGTGGTACTTGTGCGGGCCAAGATAGGAACCGATACTTCGTTGCAGCAGCTGCTCATGCTGTCAAGACCGAACCTAACTTGGAATCCATCGATATAAAATTCATGGAGTCCGGTTATAGTTACCTAGAAACAGACATTATGCATGGATGCATAGAATACGCGCGGAGGGAACGACAAATTTATACTACAAGAGAATGGAAAGTACTTATTGAAGGAGCCCACTTCATGCCCAGCCACTATTCAATGAAACTACTTAATCACGAGTTCTTCAAAGACTATTATGATTTTGAGGCCAATATTATCACAGAACATTTGATCCAGAAAACAGAACTGTGAACTGGATAACTATCAAATGGCTACAGTTTGACAAGTGCAGACCCTATGTTGTACAGTTTAAAGAAAGTTTATTGGATCCAGAGTTCCGTAAACTACACCTTTTACACCAAAGGGACAGAATAGCAAAACCTGGAAAAGTTACAGTTTTCTCTTTACACCAAACCCGAATCCCCATATCATCACAGAAAAAAGTTGATCTGCTCTCTGTCATACCAAATGATTACGAAGAGCTTTATGGCAGTATTCCAGTGAACAAAACCGCTGTTGATACATTACAAGTAGAAGAAGATAGTAAAGAAGACTCTACACAGTGCTTCTGGTCAAAATTGCGGTTTTTAATCATAGGCTTTTTCTTCCCCCCCCCCCAAAAAAAAAGTTAATCTGAAATACAAAAATAAAGATTTCTAAGTTATTGTTACGAATATACATTGTAGTCGTAATTGTGGAATCTGTTCTTGTTTATCTAAGAAAGAAAGCTTTGGTTTGTGAGAAAACTTTCATAATGATGTATCGCAGAAGACCGTTTATCAGGACTTAGAACTTTTGTCTATAATTGGTTTTAGTTTAGTAAATTGATATGTTCATCATTAATCGCTGAAAACGGATTTATCTTGAAAATAGCAATCAGTACACACTTTATAGTACATTATATAAAAACAAGAGAACCTCTGATTTATGAGATGCCTTGAATTTTGTGTTTTTGTGTCCTGAAAACAATGAAAGCATGGACTTATCATTATGTCCAAATACCCATCGATATACACTTGGAACTTGAAACATTTTCCGATGTATGATGAATTTATTGCTGTTGTGAATGGTATGACGAATAGGAACAATTCTTTTATCGTGAGGTTATATTAATGCTGGAGAAACAATATGATAGCTTTATTAAAGTTAGGAAGATTATATTAAAATCACAAAAGTTAGTGCACTTGGGATCATTCTTTCACACAGTAGGTAGGCTCACTATTTTCAACTCACCCACTCTCATATATATAGATAGAGTGAGAATTTAGATAGATAATATATGCTGTATGTGTAGCGTTTATGTGTATTAGAGTAAACACAACCCTACAAGTGACAATTGCTCCAAAGCCCAATCCTCAGTCTCTTCTAGAAATCTTCCTTTCACGGGATGTGGACATTCACACATTAAACTACTTTCTGAAATATTTGCTACGTTTGACTTCTCATGAACTATAGTAACATCACTTTGATGGAATCTCATTACATTAATTATATTACAGTCACAGTGCATGGATTTGGTATTCATATACAACTGAACATTATATTCTTCTTCCTCAATTGCAGGTTCCAAATCTATATCATCGAAAATTATATTTACTATATTATTGTATCTTAGATCAATTTGTAGATCTTGTGACGAATATAGGAAATCAGTTGTTGTGAGCTTCTTTATGTTGTTACCAGATACATTAAGCAAACGAATTTGTTTCCATTGCCTCCACTTCGGAAGTATTCCGGAAATATTATTGTTCGGAATTTCAAAAGTTCCGTCTATTACGAGATCAAAATCTTTAAATTTGTCAATTAGCACTAGGTTATTTCCAAGATTAAAAGTGTTTAAGTGAAGCGGAACATTGAACCAAATATCGTCGATATAATTAAACGATAAATCAATTGTTTCAATGCCTAATGGAATGTTAAAAACATGTGCTCTGTTACCATCTTCGTTACAAGTAAAAAGCTTGGTTACATAATGACCAGTGATTGTATAAGGGTATATATAATAAGTGAATCCTATAATTTGTACAATATGATTGTGACTTAAGTCTAAATATCTTAATTTTTTCAAAGGAGCCAATGAAAACTCATCCAGGCAGTTTATTGCGTTGTTCTGTAACTCAAGTTTTTGAAGTGAAGTTAGGTTAACAAATATTTTGTCGTCCATCCAAGTGTAATTGTTGTGGCTTAAGGTTAGAGTACGAAGTTCTGGAAGATTAAATGTTGTTGGATGGCCTTCTGAAAGTCTATTGTGATCGAGATACAGGGTTTGAATATTCCTAATATTTAACAAGAAATCGTCTGAAAGGTCAGATATAAAATTTTCACCTAAATCAATCTCTTTCAAATCATATGCACCTTCCAAGAATTCAGATGAAATATATTCAATTCCACAGTTTCTCATTTCTATTTTATGAACCCATTCGAATTTGAACGTTATATTTTTCGTAATATTGGGAGCATAATTATACGAAATAGAAAGATCATAAATGTGTCCTTCGAATGTCATGCTAAGGAGTGATAAATTATTATTTGATATGTTAAAAGAATAAAGATCATATTTTGTAAACGAAGATATCCAGTTATCTTCGCTGGAAGATAAGTGGGTAAAGCTGAGATCTACATAAAAGCGATAATTGTTACGACCACTAAGTGCATCCCCGGGAAACGTTTTAAGTGGATTATTATTTAAATACAATAATTCTAAGTTTGAGAGAGAAGTGAAAGTTTGATTTGGGATTGATTTTATTTGGTTATGAGATAAATCCAATTTTCTTAGTACAGTTAAGGTTTTGAACCAATTTGGATTAATCTTTTGTAGTTTGTTTTTACGTAGATATAAATATTCAAGTCTAGTAACGTCTTCAAATAAACGTGGTGGTAAATCTTTAAGTTGATTGTGATTAATAATGTGTAGCTCATATAAGGTGGTAAGGTTGCATAACAAATCCTCCGGTATTTCTGATAGATCTGAATCCATAAGGTGTAATTGCTGTGTTATTTTAGGAAAGATGCTACTGTGAACATTTTTAATATGTGCGTATGATATGCTAATATCCGAAATTCGAGAAAAGTCTGTTTCGCAACTGAAGAGCTTAGAGAGTGTCATATTACCAAAATCCAACGACCCATTATTACGAGCTTCTAGGTGCAATTCGAGACGATTTTTGGACTCTAGAAGACAATTTGTAGAGTTACTGAGC